>NC_056729.1:1715914970-1716214970 GCF_019279795.1 Protopterus annectens | reverse complement strand
TGCAGACCCTTTGTTCCTTCTGCCCCGGTCGCCACGGTTACATCAGACGCCTCCCTGATCGGGTGGGGGGGGCATTATCAGGGCAGGATGGTCCATGGCACTTGGCAACCTTTCGAATACCACCTGCACATAAATGTCCTAGAGATGAGAGCAGTGCTTTTAATGTTGCAAGCCCTCAATGACTCTCTTCCCCTGGGAACTATTGCAGTCCAAAAGGACAATATGTCCGTAGTGTGGTATGTCAACAAACAGGGCGGAACCAAGTCCTATCCACTGTGTCGAGAGGCTCTCAGACTTTGGCAGTGGGCAATCTCTTCTCAGCGATTTCGGATAGCAACGCATATCCCCGGGAAATCCAATATCATAGCGGACAGGTTGAGCAGAGCTATTCTCATGCCTCACGAGTGGTCTCTCAAACAATCAGTGACGGAAGAGATTTTTCAGGAGTGGGGCCTTCCTTGCTGCGACCTTTTTGCTACACCTCAAAACAGCAAATGCCCAGACTTCTTCTCTCTCTCTTCCCCCTTCCAGGCCATCCCCCCAGAGATGCTCTAACCCAAGATTGGCCCCGGGAACTTTTTTATGCCTTTCCTCCTTTTCCTCTGATACCTCAAGTAATTCAGAAAGCAACCGCCTTGAGAGCCAAGTTGATTCTCATTGCCCCTTATTGGCCTCGACAGATATGGTTTCCTTTCCTACATCGTTATCTCTTGGTACAGCCATGGCATCTGGACCCGGTTCCAGATCTTCTGACCCACCAGTCGGGTCAGCTGCACCAATCCATACCTTCTCTCAACCTCACTGCTTGGTTGCTCCACTTCCATCCTTAGCCAGGCTTCCTATGATTTCTAATCCCGTCCGGGATATCATAGTAGCTTCCCTTAAATCTTCTACCAGAAGGATTTACACTAGTAAATGGCAATGTTTCTCCTTCTGGGCAAAAGCTAGGAATATAGACCCCTATACTGCTCTGATTCATTCGGTCTTGGACTTCCTAGCTGAGATTTTTCATTCAGGATCCTCTTCCTCCACAGTAAAAGTTCAGTTGGCAGCCATTTCGAATTTTCATGTAGGCTTTTTGGACCACAACATTATGTCACAAACTTTGCAAGGCATTCCTTCGAGGTATCTTTTTACTTAAACCTCCGATTAAAGACCCCCCACCACAGTGGGATCTAAATTTAATTTTAACATCCTTGATTCTCCCCCCTTTCGAACCTGCGGCTGCCTGTTCATTGAAATTTCTTTCTTGGAAGACAGTCTTTCTAGTCGCCATTACTTCTGCCAGGAGAGTATCTGAGCTTCATGTTCTCTGCATTCGTCCTCCCTACTTAATCTTCCACAAAGACAGGGTATCTCTAAGGACTAATTCGTCTTTCTTACCCAAAGTGGCATTGCATACGAACTTAAATCAATCCATTGATCTTCCAGTTTTTTTCCCAAATTATTCTGATAGAGCGGAACAAAAATTGCATTGTCTTGATGTTCACCACCAACTCAGATATTATCTAGACAAAACCAAACATTTTAGGAAATCTGATCAACTGTTTCTATCCTATGCAGAGAGCAGGAAAGGCCTTCCAGTTTCCAAGGTGACTTTATCTAAATGCCTGTCTTCTGTGATTACTTACATTTATCAGCTCAGAGGCAAAGAGCTGATTTCTAGGCCAAAAGCCCATTCTACCAGAGCTCTAGCTACATCTACAGATTTTCAGGCTAGACTTCCAATAGACACTGTTCGTGCAGCAGCCACATGGGCCTCTCCTCATACCTTTGTTTCACATTACAAATTAGACTTGGCCTCCAGAGATGGAGCGAATTTTGGTTCCACCGTTCTCAAGAGTCTGTTCCATTGAGCCACCTAGGATAGAGGTGCTAGGGACGCGATCCCATCCAGCAAGAATGAAGGCGAGATTGACAACTTAACATTAAGAAGTTATGTACCTACCATAACGTTCCATGTTAGTTGTCTTCTCTCGCCTTCTTTCTTGTGTCCCGCCCTCCATCCCCCTAGCCTGGTCAGACCGAGAAGATTATGCCTCTTCTCTTAAGAGGTTTTATCCTTTTTCTAGCTAATCAGCTTCTAGTGTCACTAGATTAGGTGGATCCCTTTTCAGAGGATTATGATGATTATGATTGTCATTTTTAGTATTGTTACCTTTTCTTCCTCCTCTACAGTTGGAAGAATGTATTCCATATTTTCCTTGGCTACCAAACGAGATCTGGGTAGTCTCCGCCTTGCATCATGGGATATAGGGTTGCCTCGAGCTGGTAAAATTAGCTCTCGAGCTTAGCAAGTGCCGAGTCGGAGCCGAGGATCGGCTCCGAACCCATCCAGCAAGAAAGAAGGCGAGAGAAGACAACTAACATGGAACGTTATGGTAGGTACATAACTTCTTTGGATGCTCCAGTATCTATCAAGAAGGGGTACGGTTTATTTTTAACAAGTAACATAACATGTGGTCCATCTTGATCCACAGGTATGAAAGGGTACAACTGCTGCTGTCCTTGCTCAGGGAACCTTCATTGTGATGACTGCCTGTTAGATGGAGTCCAGTTAGAATTCCACTGAGGTGATGTATCAGTGGGTGGGGCAGGTTGTTCAGCCAGATACGGACATTCATTTCGCCAGTGGCCTACTTGGCCGTAATTGAAAGACTCCATTTGATTTTGGGGTGTGATTGATCGATCTTCCTGCCAGTTTTGTCTGTTATGGTTTCCAGCCCCTTGGCGTCCACCTCTCCCTCTTCCCCATCCACGTCCTCCCCGTCCACGCTGACCGAAGGCAGTGCACATCTGAATTTGTGCTTTAACCAATTTCTCTTGTAAATCCTTTTTTTCCTGTGCTAAGTGGTCGGAGAGGTATTGCACTTGTGTAACTAATTGGCGCAATCCAAGACTAGGCCAGTTTAAATGCACTTCTTTTAACTTATTGCATACTTGTGGGCGTAACCCATCTACGAAAGCAGCCGACAATCCACTTTGTGCCGGCCCTTCGGTGGGTTCAGGGTACCCGGAATAAGCCTCAAAGGCTTCAGTAAGACTATTTAAATACTCATCCAGGGGTTCGTCTTCTTTTTGAAGTATTGACTTGATCTTGGACCAGTTGGGTGTGGGTGGAACTATTATTGTGATAGCATCTACTAAACGCTGTCTAACCACTTTGAACCCATTATCTCCATGTGAGTCATGTTTCGGAATCGGAGTAGGGACATTGGCATGGTCCCAAATCCGATTAATCAGATCAGCCGGTATGGCGTACTAAAGAACTGCCTTAACTACTTCTATCGTAGGACTTTTTGTAAACAAATATGTCCTGCCAGCACACGCTGGAATTTAGCTGGATTAGTACAAATGGGCGGTAACGATTTAGTAATGGCTTGAAAATCAACTGCCGACCACGCCCTAGGTACTACAACGGTCGATGGTTCCTGTGCACTTCTAGCATGAGCCGGGTTAGTTACCTCCCTCAAAGGTAACAATCTGTACCCTGAATCTGGATTAAATTTATATGGTCCACAATACCCGTCCCCACTGTCCATTATAGCAGGGAACTGACCAAAAAGCCTTCGTCGGTGTAAATGTCGTTTTCCTTTATCTTTATAGTAGGATTTAGCCTTAAAATACATTAACAGCTTTTGCTTCTTTAAGTCTTACTACGAGTTTTTGGTCCCTTTTTTCTATCGCTTGTGTCTGGATCTGAGTCACTAGAGTGACTCTCCACTGCTCGTTCTCTTTCTTTAGGGGTGGGGTCTTTAGTGGTGGAATCTGGCTGCTGTGCTTCTGCTCCTTGTTGAGTGAGGGGGGGCTGATACTGTGGGGGTGCAACTGGTGGTGCAGTTGGTGGTGGGGGAAGCCAAGCATCATCATCTTCTGACTATTCAGTTATCTGTAATTTAGCTAATTCCTTCACAGGATAAAGCCCCTTAAAGGGTGGGTCCTTCAAACATTTACCGCTTACTATATCTAAATTACTAGCAGTTTGTTGTAATTCTTTCAGTTGCTCTTTTAATTTCTGCTGATTATCCTTTAAACTACTAATAACCGAATCCTTTTCTCTTTCTTTCGCCTCTGTCATCCAGTCACTAAATGCTGCCCAGCACAACCCTGGTATTCTTCTCCCTTTTCTCTTTAATTTCCCTTGGAGATTTAGCAAAATATTTTTATTAAAACTACCATTCTCTGGAAAGGCGTCCTCAGTGAGGGCGACCCACTGACTTAGAAACATACAACTGTCCCGGGACACACGAAAAAACGTATAACCAGCTGGTGTACCTCTTTCTGGCTCTTTTATGGTTCCCACACTCGCTCCCATTTTCACATAAGCTGTTCTGTATTTTACAGAGGTATCTATGACATTTTGTGAACGTTTTCCCCACTCTCGTATCTCCTTTCACTCTTATGTCGCCAGTGTTTTGTTTTATCCCACTCACTGCACAGTCAATAGCAGAAAAAAAATACATGCCACTTACCTCAAACAACTGAATGAGAGGAATTATTACATTGCTATAAAATTATTAATACCAAATTTGTGTAGCAGATAAGTACAGGAAATGAAAAGAAACACTGCCAAACAGAAAATTCTGTCATGGGCCCTTTTGCTGGCAGTACTTCGTTCAATCCCCAACTACCGCAGTCATTATTAATTCAGATCAGAGTAAACGGCACCAATTGTTGTTTGCATTTTTACCTTAAATTAAGACAAGACCATTCTTACTCTCTTTCAGTGATATTTATTACACACGTGTGGGAGCCTCATGGAAAGTACCAGGGAGACTCCCCGAGCAAAGGAATGCCTAAGCTTATATGCTGGTGATACTGCTGACAGTACAAAAATATAAACTAGACCAATTAAAATAGTACAAAAGACAATAAACAAATCAGTTGTTTACCCATAGGCATGAAGCAGTTCACATTTCTACATCTCTAGGCAGAGAAAGAAAATCGGGTACACTTCCATATAAGGCACAATGTTAAGTTGTCATTCTCGCTGGATGGGTTCGGAGCCGATCCTCGGCTCCGACTCTGCCTATATTATAGCTCGAGAGTTATTTTTACTGGCTCGAGGCAGCCCTATATCCCACAATACCATGCTCTAACTCCCCAGATCTCGTTTGCCGCTTCGCTGCGAGGTTGCTTTTTTTACCGGCTCAGGTCAGTAAAGGATTTTTTTCAATGAATTTCTAATATTTGAGATAGTTATTAGGCTATATTCCCTACTTTTGTTCCCTATCGATTTTTTACTTTATAGAGTTTGTTTCGTAAGCCCTACCCACCCCTGTAGTTAACTTTTATATTCAAGCTTACAGGCCTTAGTTTTTCTTTTTACTCACATCTGTGTGTGTGGGTGTGTTGTTCTTTTAATCAGTCCCCTCATCTCCCCCTTGTGTGTAAGTGAGTGAGTGTGTGTGCTGATTGTGTGACTCTTAGGACAATGTCCAAAGACGTTAAGGTTTCGGGATTCAAGAAGTGTGACTCGTGCTGTCAGAAAATGTCTCTGACAGATGGTCACACTTCTTGTCTCTATTGCTTGGGGCCTTTACACCTGCAGGACTCTTGTTCCGTTTGTCATGGATTTAGTTCAAGAGTTCTGCAGGAAAGGCGTAACAAGCTTATTCTAAGGGGCTTGTTAAAGCCTGATGACTCCCCATCTAAGTCTGGCTCGGGGAAGTCATCAAAAACCACCAAATCCTTGGCTTCAGCTTCTGAGCCGAGGGCTGGTGTTGTCGAGACGGCTCCGACCTCGGTTCCGGCTGGCTCCGAGGCGAGCAAAGTGGGTTCCGCTTCGAAACCATCATCGGAGCCAACCCCAGCGTGCAAGCGCTCTAGGTCCTCTTCTTTAGAGTCCGTCAGATCGGCTCCGAGGTCCCCCCTTCTATCGGAGCGGAGTCATAGGACTCATTCATCGAGGTCTTCCAGGCTCTCCGATCACGACATCGAGAGGGTGGTCAGTAGACTCATAAAGTCTCAGGCGCTGGCCCAAATGCTTCAGAGCCCATCTCACCAGACTGTGGCTCCTTCGATGCAGTTGTCTATTCCTCCTCCGACTCATCTCTCGAGTTCGGAGCCGGAGTTCATCGGATCCATGACCTTGCCCACGTCGGAGCCGATACCTCCTCCTTCGGCTCCGGTGTCGGCTCCGACCTATTTATTGGTTCCGTCCATGGAGAGGTCCGGGCGCCAAAACTCCACTGTCGGCTCCGAGGGGGCGAGTGGCATCGGACCCTTGTCCGACCCCGCTCTCCCTCTCGGAGCTTTGGCTCTGGTTAGTTCGGCCCCGACATTTTTCTCGGAGCCTTCTCTGTTGGTTCCGAGGGCGGTTCTGGCCTCTTCGGAGCCGGAGCTACCTTTGGTGTCTGATGGGGGAGCCTTCGAGGTGATGAGGAGTGTGCTGGACCCAGTGTCCACTCCAAGGTTAAGTTCTGCGGCTCCTCCCTCTGTAGTGCCTGTTACGGTCTCTGGCCACCCTCCTATACCCGACAGCAGAGATCCAAAACATAAGGTACCCACTTTGGGTGTCTCCTCCTCTTCCGAGGGTTCCCCTGAAGTTTCAGGGGAACCCCCTAGGAAAAGAAAGTGCAAGAGGAAGCACATAGACTCCCCCGAGTCTGTCACGTCGGACACCGACTTGGATGAGTCAGAGGGTTCCCCCCAGATCCCCCTCTGAGGATGTCTCCTTTTCAGACATCCTGGAGATCCTAAGACAGAGGGGAAATTGGTCCACGCTCAAACCTTCTGAGGATGAGTCGGTTAACCTTGACGCCTTTGGATCTCGCCCTTCCACCTCCTGGGTGTCTCCCCCTTTCGACCCACTAATGGAGGTAGTGGCTAGAAAGGCATGGGCGGCTCCTGATTCAATGGAACCTACCCCTAGGAGGCCTTCTAAATTTATTTCTGCACCAGATGACAAATCCTTTCTCACCAAAGGTGTTTCAGTTGATGCTATGGTGGTAGCAGCAGCCACTAAGAAGGAATTAGCTGATCCTTCTGTACCTGTTCGTCCTCCTAACAAAGAGTCCAGGACCATGGACAGGTATGGCAAGCGGACCTTTGCTTCAGCGACATTTTCTATGCGATCGCTGAACTATTTGTCATTTCACCCGCCTTAAAAGAGACTTGCTCACAGAGCTGGGTGAAACGGTACAGGATCCTTCTGCTGCGGGGTTTAAGGACAAAATAAACTCTCAGCTGGCTACCCTGAACTCCATTGTTAACTACTCCATGTGGCTAATCTCTTACGCAGCCGATGGAGCGAGTAGGGCCGCTGGCACAGGCGTTGCGTTGAGACGCCACGCTTGGATGCGACTCTGTAATTTTGCCGACCCCTTCAAGGCGTCCTTCAACAACACCCCCTTTGATGGTTCGGAATTCTTAGGGCCTCAGGTGAAGAATACCCTCACTAGATGCGAGCAAGATGGTAAGACTCTCTCTGCCGTGGGAGTCCGTTTCTCCACACCTTCTAGACCTTATCCTAAGGGACAGAGGGGTGGAAAGATGTGGTTCCGCAAACCACAGGGAGTCGCGCCTGCCGCACGTGGTGAATTTCCCCCTAGAGGCAGAGGGGGGAATAATAACAGACGCCGCCCCAGGGGCAGAGGGGGTCCACAAAACCAGGGTTCCAGGGAATCCTTCCCTGACCAACCCTTTCAGCATCCCTGAGAAGCTGCCCGACTGTCCGCCTTCAGAGGCAGTCAGGGGAAGATTATCTCTGTACCCGGAAGCCTGGCAATCTATCACTCAAGACACATGGGTACAGAAGATCATATCCGAGGGTTACAAAATTCCTCTCACTTCCCCTCTGGTACAACCGCCAAAACCCCTACCAGACGTACCACCCGCGCAGAGGGGTCAGGCTCAGATAGAAATAAAAAAGCCGTTAAACAAGAGAGTCATCCAGGCAGTCCCAGCAGATCGGCTAAGATCCGGAATCTACTCCAGATTCTTTTTGGTACCAAAAAAGACAGGAGATTGGAGACCCATTTTGGACCTCAGCAGGTTAAACAATAATGTGTTAAAGACAAAATTTCGGATGGTAACACTGCAGTCTATTCTACCCTTTTTGGGCAGAGACAACTGGATGTGTTCGTCAGACCTCCAAGACGCGTACTACCACATAAAAATACACAGGTGCTCCAGGAGATTTCTCCGCTTCCGGCTGGGAGTCAGTCATTTTCAATTCAGGGCCCTGCCCTTTGGTCTCACCACAGCCCCCTGGGTGTTCACCAAATGTTTGGCAGTGGTCACGGCTCACCTGAGACAAAAAGGGTTCCAGGTGCTTCGATACGTAGACGACTGGCTCATTTCCGCTACCACCAAACAGGATCTCATAATGGCCAGGGATTACACTATCCATCTTTGCAACAGCCTGGGTATTTCTATAAATTTTACAAAGTCCTCCTTGTCACCTTGTCAATGTATAAACTTTATAGGCGCCGTATTAAACACCACAGAAATGTCTGCAACATTACCACCTCAGAGAGTGACAGACATAAGGCGGAATGTTCAGTTCCTGTTTCAGACCAGCAGAGTCCAAGTCAAGCTAGTACTGAAAGTGTTGGGCCTCATGGCAGTGGCGATTCTTCTACTTCCATTAGCTCGCTTCCACATGAGACTCCTTCAGTGGATGCTGTTTTCTCAGTGGTCCTTTCAGCAGCTACCAATGACCCACAACATTTTGATAACACCATCTTGCTAGAAACATCTCTCCTGTTGGATGGTGTCCCCTCAACTTTTTCAGGGCAGACCTTTTGTTCTCCCTCCTCCAGTTGCCACTGTCACAATGGATGCCTCCCTGATCGGGTGTGGGGGGGGGGCATTATCAGGGCAGGACGGTCCAGGGCACTTGGCAACAGTCAGAATGCCACCTGCACATAAATGTCCTGGAGATGAGGGCAGTGCTTTTGACGTTGCAGGCCCTTCAGAGCTCTCTTCCCACGGGGACTATAGCAATTCAAACGGACACTATGTCTGTGGTGTGGTACATAAACAAGCAGGGCGGAACAAAGTCCTACCCTCTCTGTCGAGAAGCACTCAGACTTTGGCAATGGGCGATTTCATCTCAACGGTTTCTGATAGCAACGCACATCCCCGGGAAGTCCAACGTCATAGCAGACAGATTGAGCAGAACTATCCTCATGCCTCACGAGTGGTCTCTAAATCAAGCGGTAGTAGACGGAATTTTTCGGAAGTGGGGCCAGCCTTGCTGCAACCTTTTCGCAACTCCGCAAAACAGCAAGTGCCACGACTTCTTCACACTTTTCCCTCTACCAGGCCAGCCCCTCAGAGACGCTCTTGTTCACGTTTGGCCCCGGGGTCTGCTTTATGCCTTTCCTCCTTTTCCATTGATTCCGCAACTAATTCAGAAAGCAACTGCATTGAGATCCAAAATGATCCTCATTGCCCCGTTTTGGCCTCAGCAAGTTTGGTTCCCGTTCCTGCACAAATAACTACTGGAACAGCCTTGGCATCTGGAACCCCTTCTGGATCTGTTGACCCACTTCACGGGCAAGCTGCATCAGTCTCTACATTCGATCAACCTCACAGCTTGGTTGCTCCACTTCCAGCCATAGCCAGGCTTCCCCTTATTTCTCCTCCTGTTCGTGAGATCATTCTGGCTTCCCATAAGTCCAATACTAGGAAGACTTGTGCGAGTAAATGGAAGCGTTTTTCACACTGGGCACAAACTAGATCCTTTCCATGCACCCCTTCATGAGGTTCTAGACTTCCTGGCGGAGCTTTTTCATTCGGGGTCATCATCGGCCACTATCAGGGTACAATTAGCGGCTATTGCTAATTTTCATGTTGGACTCTCCGAAGCAAATATTATGTCCCACAAACTCTGTAAAGCCTTTCTCAAGGGCATTTTGTTGCTCAGACCCCCAGTTAAAGATCCACCCCCACAATGGGATTTGAATTTAGTTCTCACTTCACTAATTCTACCCCCTTTTGAACCGGCAGCTTCTTGCTCCCTCAAACTTCTTTCTTGGAAAACGCTGTTTTTAGTAGCTATAACATCTGCCAGAAGGGTATCGGAACTTCAAGCCTTGTCTGTCCGTCCTCCCTATTTGGTTTTTCATAAAGATAGGGTGACTCTCAGAACAAACCCTTCCTTTCTACCAAAAGTGTTATCGGAAGCAAATCTAAACCACTCCATTGATTTGCCCGTATTTTTCCCAGACTATACCAACAGGGCTGAACAAAAATTACATTCATTAGATGTTCATCGCCAATTACGGTATTACCTTGACAGGACAAAACAATAAAGAAAATCAGACCAGCTCTTCCTCTCTTATGCTGCAGGCAAGAAAGGCCTTCCAGTATCGAAAGTTACTCTTTCCAGATGGCTGACATCTATTATTACCTTGATCTATGAGTTGAGACACAGGCAACTACCCTCTAGGCCTAAAGCTCATTCAACCAGGGCACTATCAACTTCAACGGCTTTTCAAGCAAGGTTACCTCTAGATGCCATTTGTGCAGCAGCTATATGGGCGTCCAAACATACCTTTATTGCCCATTATAAGCTTGATCTAGCCTCCAGAAATAGAGCTGATTTTGGTTCCACTGTACTCAGGAGTCTGTTCCATTGAGCCACCCAGGACTAAGATGCTAGGGACGCTGTCCCATCCAGCAAGAATGAAGGCGAGAATGACAACTTAACATTAAGAAGTTATGTCTTACCATAACGTTCCTTGTTAGTTGTCTTCTTCTCGCCTTCTTTCTTGCGTCCCTCCCTCCTGCCCCCTAGCCTGGATAGACTCGAGGTTCTGAGTCCCTCCATTTCTGGAGATACAGTATGTTGCGTCTTTCCTGGTATCTTTAGTGTTACTAGCAGGTAATCTGTACTCGTAAAAGAGGATTATAATATTATTATTACTATTATAATATTACTTTTGATACTATGTCTTGGCTTCCAAACGAGATCTGGGGAGTTAGCGCATGGTATTGTGGGATATAGGGCTGCCTCGAGCCGGTAAAAATATCTCTCGAGCTATAATATAGGCCGAGTCGGAGCCGAGGATCGGCTCCGAACCCATCCAGCAAGAAAGAAGGCGAGAAGAAGACAACTAACATGGAACGTTATGGTAAGACATAACTTCTTATTTCCTGCCATCTGACAGGCTCTTGTTTTTCAGTACTTTTCCACTATTCACAGTTTACTTCATAGTTCAAATCGGTGCATACAGGTTCTCACATACTCAATCTCCTTTCAACACATGCTTTGACCATTCATATTCTACAACTCTGAAAATTAGGAGATGTTTTACTTCTTGTATTTTGATCATGCAAACTAAATGTTACCCTTAAAGTGGCTGCCAGTATATAATTTTTAAACTTTTGCTTATTATCAACTGTCCTGT
The DNA here is from genome assembly GCF_019279795.1 of Protopterus annectens. NCBI lineage: Eukaryota > Metazoa > Chordata > Ceratodontiformes > Protopteridae > Protopterus > Protopterus annectens. The sequence goes on along the minus strand of NC_056729.1, from coordinate 1,716,203,610 downwards.
AAGCATTCTGTAACTGCATAGAGCATAACTTTCTGTAGTCTTTCTGAATAAGTGCTGCTGTTCTTCCCATGATGCTCCTTGTTAGTGTTTTCTGTATTCTTTATAACATTCTAAGCTGCTGCTCTTTGTATGGAGAGGCTGAGCCATACTCCTTAATTATAGGCCCTGTCAAAGTTACTTATACAGACTAGAGATTGGAGGGTGGGGGGTAATTTCTGTGAAGTCTAGGTAGAAAGGAAGTTAACATTTCCATACAGCCCACAACTGCTTAGCATCCACATCACTTTTTTCCAGAGTGTTTACTTGCATTCAAGCAAAGCTAAGTACTTAAATTGAAATATTTCAAATTTTAAGTTATTCAAGAGTACTGCTGGTATATTTTCAAATTATTGTATTTTCTGCCTTTACTAAAGTACCATTGATTTTTCACTGTCCTTGCTAATGTTCTGTGCATTATAATCATTTCAGGAGTATGTTTCCACCAAGTTATTTAAATTGCTGTGTTAGTGTTCACTCAGAGTTAACAGTAGTATAATTTTACATGACTTCACTCCGACCTGTAGCACTTGATCTGCAAATGTCTAACCTATACCTGCAGAGTTCTTGAGGTGGCGTTTGTATAGCTACATGTACATGTGTGTGTTATGTATGGCTGCATAGCATAATTATCATTACTTCTGTACATCACTGACATGCACTTGGATGGATTGTAATTTAGTGTTTCACATACGAAGTCATCAAACAGTTATGAATGGCTCCTTAAACGAATATGGTACTTGGTACCACAACATTTATTTTTTTCTGGAAATATTATTAATGTATGGCATATGTTTATAAATGTATTAATATGTTGAACTGGGTGGGGTGTTTACATGGTATTCCATGGTTCTCAAATGAAAACTTAAATAATGCTGCAAAAATTATCACTAATACCAGCAGTCTGCCTGCTGCCAGTTAGCAAATGTAGTTCAGTAATAAAACTATGTATATTAGCATAATTATAATATTTCTGATCTTATCACTGGTGTGCATGTGGACAGGTTGTGATTCAGTTTCTCACATGCCAGGTCTCCAGAGAGGTCACAAATATTTCTTTAAACCAATGTGGTACTTGGTACCTCAAAAATGAGCATCTGATGTCTTTTTTTTTTGTCTGTTCCTCAACTGATGAGTTTTGGATTTGACCTCAGATCCAGCCTTAGCCTCTTCATTAGACTTTAGGTTCCATAGCTCAAGCTCCTCCCCTTACCCGTAATCCTATCTTCCTGGTTACCTCAGATCTTGTTTGCCGATTCAGCATTTGGATGTGATCTCATTTAGCTGATGCAAGGCATGGGGTATTTAAGTACAATTTACTTATCTTTATAATTTGGTACTAGGTTATTGGCCCTAGGGCCTATACAAGCCTAGCCATAACAATTCCCTGGCTATTTCTTCCTGCACTATTTACTTCCCTGGATCCCTGTCTAGCAGGGCGACTGACGTGATCTCCTGGGTGAATTTCCTTTCTCCCATCCAATCATCAAGGTTCCTTTTGAAGAGGGCCAAAGAGGCGCTCTGCTTGACATGTATGGGCAGTCTATTCCAGACTCTGGGGAGTCTTTGGGTCAGGAAGCTATCCCTCCAGCATGTTTTGTTTATTGTGATGACAAGATTTAGATACTTGGAGCATGTGGCTCTGTGGGATTGGGATTTCTTTGTGTAGCATGTCCAACAGCTCTGGGTTTGACATGGCTTTGTATGTTAAGCAGAGATCGCCGCGGAGTAGACGATATGCAACAGAGAGTATAGCTGGAGTTTTGTAAGGTGGTCAGCATAGGGCATCTGCTTTAGGCCTGTGATTCTTTTAGTGAGGTATTTGTGGCCTTTCCAGTTGTTGCAGATGTCTTGAGAGGTACATACCAAATGGGGCGTTGTATTCTATAATGGGTCTAATGAGGTATGAGTACAGTGGGACAATGACCTACTTTTTTCTGGATGAAAAGCCCTTAGTGATGAGTTGTGCCACATAGAAGGATTTCCTGACTGTTGTGACGATGTGGTTGTTGAAGGTGAGACCACTGTCCACCTGTGTCCCTAAGTCTCTTATCACACTTTCGGTGTTTAATGTACTGCCACCTATTTGATAATTCACGGGTACATGTTTTTTTCCCAAAGGGGATAACTATACATTTCTTGGCATTTAACTTGAGCCTATGGATCTGGCACCAAGCATCTGTTTCTGTAAGGCCCTTTTGTAGAGTATCCACATAATTTGAGGATTCAGTAATGGCTCCCAGTTTGCAGTCATCTGCGACCTTTGTTAGCCAGAGTCCTTTAGTGTTGGCCTGTACTTCAGAGAAGTAGATGCCAAACAAGAGAGGTCCCAGGACTGAACCCTGAGGTACCCCACTTGTCTGGATCTTGGTCACTTCTCTCTCTCTGTCTTAATTCCTCCTTGTTTTTCTTCCAAAGAAAAAGAGGGTTTGAAGTTTTGAAAATGTAAATAATTTCACTGCCTTTCAGTTGTCATTGGGCTGTGAGCCCTTGTTCTTGCCTTTCTTGCTACGTAACTGTAGGTATGTTTGTAGTACTGTTGTGGGTATTTGAGTTCTGTATACATTTTAGGTATTTCTCATACCATTGTTGGCATTTCTGCTACATTTTTTTTCTTCTAATATATTCTACTCATTTCCTAATCATTTGCCATTATGTAAAATAGATCAACTGGATTCAAAAGTGCTCCTCAAGCTGGCACAAGATTCCAAGCTCAGATGCTCATTCTAAGTGCATAATACTACATTGGAGCAGGTCATTTGTCTGCTGACTGTAAAATATGTGCTGGCCTTAACCACAGGGCTCTAGTGTAACATAAAAATTAATTCTTAAAGGATTGCTTCCTTCAACTGCTTCTAGTTCTGGAGCTCCTTAGACTACTAGGAAATCTTAGGGAGAGGCAGCTGACAAAAGTAGAGTCAAGGAAGCGTTTCTCAGATTGGGCGCTTCCTCCTTTAAGCATGGCTCCACCAGAGAAAGTTTTGAAAACTTCGAATCCAACAACTTCTTAGGGTCCAACCCTAACAAAAATAAATCTTTGGTTCCAACACAAGTCAACCTTCTCTTAGGTTAGATCGAAATTCTCTTCAGAGCCAGTGACTACAAAGATACATTCATCATATCTGCAGGACACTCCTCAAAGGGTATCCTGTCCACCTTGATCTACTCATACCTTAGGTCATCTAGAGGCCTAAAAGAAGATGATATGGATGTGATGATGAGAAAGTTTCTCAGAACCTAGATTTATTTCTCCGTCTACTATCAGATCAGTGAGCCTACCTTCTGTACAACCCCTACCTTTGCCTATCACTCTGATCCGTCCTTTAAGAGCCTGCAAACCCAAGACATCTGAGCTTGTCTGTGTCTGATCCAAAGGCTTGGCTTTCTACAACTGCAACATCTTTTTGACCCAGAAGGATGTTCTTCGTGTTTCACTGTTGCAATCATAACTGTAGGGTGATCCTGCTGGCAGGCAGCCCTAGGTCAGCCAGAATTCCAAAGTCTGGGTCCGGTGTCGGCTGTACCAGCAAGCACCTTGACGTCAGAACGCAGAGGTATAAAGCTGACAGCCGACGCCATCTTCTCCAGTCTTTCTTGCCGTGCGGTGGAAAGCAGCTCGCAAGTTGTTGGTTGGCGGATTCCCGGACAAAGTGTTTTGCTTGTCATTGGTCCGAAGACTTCTTCTCTTCTCAAGCTAAGTACCCCGTTGGGGAAACTTTTTTCTTGCTCCTCCGATGTCAGAAAAAGTTAATTGTATATCGTGTGGAAAACAAATACCTCATAAAGATTTCCACTCTTACTGTATTCCTTGCTTAGGCCCAGACCATGACGTTTCTTGCTGTCGGTTTTGTGCCAGGTTTAATTCCCGTACTATTAAGCGTAGGTACGATTGGGCCTTGAATTATTTCGGTAGACGGTTCAATTATAGGATGTCGTCGGATACTTTACCGACAACCGGAATTCACAAAAAGCGCAAGGACAAGGATAGGCCTCCGAGGTCCAAACAGGATTCTATGCAGCCGGAGCCAGCTTCGGGTTCGGCGGTCGTCAGTGAGGCACTTTTGCAGCCCCTGTCAGCCACTTCGGAACCGATGGCCGACACGGACTCCCATGGGGAGCCAACTAGGCCCAGTATTTTATCTGCTGCAGGACCTTGGGACGTCGCTCCTTCAGATGGGTCCGGAACCGCTGTGCAGGTACCGGCTTCTGAAGGGGTTTTCAGGCCTTCTCATATCACTGTTACTACAAAGGCAAAGTCAAAGACTCCTGTTAAGCTAAGGATTTCTTCTCAAGCTTCTTCAGATTCAGCCCCCAAGACCCAAAAGCAATTATTAAGGATGGCTGAAGATTTGCTTACTATGATTAGGGGTTCTCACCCACCTCCTGAAAAAAGGCCTAGTCAGGATATTCCTTATGATTCCTCTGATCAGGCTTCTGTGTCTTCAGTCTCTTCCTCTGAACAGGATTACTCTTTTCCTTCTTATGAGGATTCTGATGCAGAGGACTCTATTCCCTCTGCTTCTCCCCCTGAAGATTTTTCTTTTGGGGAAACCTTGTATGAGATGAGAGAGCATTTTCATTGGGAAGGTCAGGATTATTCCGCTTCCAAGAAGAGACTTAGGGAATTTCTCCTTCTCCCTCAACACCGACCTTTGGCTATTCCTCCTGTTCTTGATATTGTGGATGATGCTTTCTCTGAAGCTAACCTGAATCCTGACTCTTATCCGCCTGCTCCTTCTAAGCCGGATAGATTTTATAGAGTCCCTGATTCCCATCAATTTTTGTTCAAGAACCCTTCTGCAGATCCTGAAACTATTTCTTAGGGTTCCAAGGCTGCTAAGGCCGCTTCAGCTAAAAATCCTATTCCCTCTGAAAAGGATTCTCGTGCTTTGGACAGATGGGGCAAAAAGGTGTATACTTCTGCTACTCTTTCTATTAGAGCTTTAAATTGCCAGTTTCATATGTTCAAGTATCAGCAATTTTTTTTGTCTGTTTTAAAACAAAAACTTTCTACCTTTCCTGCATGTGCAGAGGACAAGGAATTACAGGATGTATTGCATGCAACTGAACAAGTTAGCAAACCTAGTTTACATTGTGGTTTTGATGCCTTGGAGGCTTCTTGTAGGGCCGCAGCCTCTGGTACTGTTATCAGGAGACATGCTTGGCTTCGAGAGCAGAATTTGCCTGAGCAAGTTAAGGCTAAATTGTTAGATGCCCCTGTTCAGCATGATGATCTGTTTGGATCTAAAGCTGAGGAGGTTATTAAAAAGATGGAGGATAAGGCGAAATCTATGCAGACTGTTAAAGATTTCTTACAAGGTCAGCCTCCTAGATTTACTAGAAATTGGCCCTCCAAAAATTGGTCCTTTCCCACGTCTGACAGGCCTCAAAGGGGAAGATATAGATGCTCCAGAGGTCGGGCTCAGGCCTCTTACAGGTCCAGGCAATGGACTGCTTCATCCCCTAGAAGGGGAGAAGACAGATCTCAATCACAAAGGAAGCAGACCCAATGACTCTCTCTGTTGGGCTGCAGGTCCTCTTTGCCTGGAAGCCCCTTTCGGAGGAAAACTCTCTTTTCTACCAAAATTGGACTCCTATTACCCAAGACAAATGGGTTTTGGACGTGATTTTAAGAGGTTACAAATTCCACTTTCACACTCTGCCAAAGTCTACTAGTTGGCCGGATCTGCCAAAACATCAATGGTCAGAGGCCTTAAATCAAGTGGACGCTCTATTGGCCATGAGAGCCATAGAACCTGTTCCACTTTCACAGATGGGAAAAGGTTTTTACTCAAGACTATTTCTGGTCCCAAGAAAACAAAGCTCATGGAGACCTATTCTGGACCTTTCAGTATTAAACACCTTTCTGGAAATTCCAAAATTCAAGATGCTTACTTTACAACAACGTCTTTCAATGCTCTCCCAGGATGCTTGGATGGTGACATTGGACTTAAAGGAAGCCTACTTACACATTCCCATCAGGCAGGAACGCAGAAAATACCTCAGATTCAAGGCAGGTTCGAGGCACTTTCAATTCTCTGTACTGCCCTTTGGTTTATCTACTGCGCCCAGAGTCTTTACCAAGTGTCTGGCTCCAGTAGTAGCTTACTGCAGACTCCAGGGGATTCAAATTTATCCCTATCTGGACGACTGCCTTATTCAGGTGGACAGCAAAGACCTTTTACTTCAACATCTGGATTTTGTTCAACATCTTCTCCTACTACTTGGATTTTCAGTGAACACAAAAAAGTCACATTTGATCCAGTCTCAGCAAATGATTTTTTTGGGAGCTCTTCTAAACACAAGCTTGCAAAGGGCCTTCCTCACTCCAGAAAAACAATTACAGCTGGCCTCAATTTTCAAAACCTTGGCAACTTTACCTCAGCTCACTGCAAGGAAATTCCTGCAGGCTTTGGGCTACATGGCTTCTTGCATCCTGTTGATTCCAAATGCAAGGCTTCATATGAGAAAACTTCAATGGTACCTAAAGAGTGTATGGTCTCAGCATTACCACAGTCTAGACACAATGATTCCACTGATTCCCTGCCTCCAAAAGGAGCTCCTTTGGTGGTCCAGGGCTTGTGCTTTGAACGAAGGGAATCCCTTCCGTCTGCCTCAACCTCCTCAGATCATAATCACGGATGCTTCGGATTATGCTTGGGGAGCTCATTTTCTAGACATTGGCCAGCAGGGCTCTTGGACAAAGAAGCAACTACTCTGGCACATCAACTTGAAGGAAATGTTGGCAGTCCAAAATGCTCTTCTAGCATTCCAGACTCTTTTAGGTTCATAGGTTCATACTAGGCTATCTGCCCGAGGGCATTTATAAGCCTAGCCCATAGTTTTGTGGCTTACGCCACCCCTTTAGTTTGGAGAAACTATGCCTATTATTTTGAAACCAAGACCTCTTCTGATTCGTATAGACAATACCACAGTCATGTGGTACATAAACAAGCAAGGGGGCTCTCACTCTTACCCCCTTTGCAGACTAGCCATGAATTTATGGGACACAGCTCTAAATCTGAATCTGCATCTAAAAGCTCAATTCATTCCAGGAAATCAGAACCTCTTAGCAGACAGCCTAAGCAGAAATCTTTTGTATCCTCACGAATGGATGTTGGACCCCAACTTATTCAGCAGAATAACTGCAGTTTGGGGTTGTCCTCAGATAGATCTGTTTGCATCCCATCTGAATCATCAGTTGCCTCTCTTTTGCACCAGGTCCTTCCACATAACAGCTTGGAAAGTGGATGCCCTGTCATTCAGCTTGAGGAATCTTTCGGGATATGCCTTCCCTCCTCTTCCTCTTCTGCCTCGGGTGTTACTGAAAATAAAACAGGACAAGCCCAAGACTATCATTTTGATAGCTCCAAATTGGCCTCAGCAGTTTTGGTATCCAACTTTAAAACACCTATTCTTGGAACCTCCTTGGATTCTTCCTCTGATCCATTCTCTTCTGTCCCAGCGTCAGGGTCAGATGCAACACTCTCAAATCAAGACACTCTGCCTAGCAGCTTGCCTCTTCAAGGGCCTTTGAATCCTTCTCTTCCCAAACAAGTTTTGGATGTTCTTTTAGAAGCTAGGCGGCCTAGCACTAGAAAATCTTATGCTTAAAAATGGAAAAGATTTTGTATTTGGATGCAGGATCGAGGTTTTGATCCTCTTTTGCCTAATATTTCCTCCATTTTACTTTGCCTCTCAGACCTTCTGCTTAAAGGCCTTTCCTTTTCCTCCATCAAAATTCATGCTTCTGCTATCTCGGCTCATTTTAATACTGATCCTCCCATTTTTCTCACCAGCTGGTGAGACAATTTTTGAGAGGAGCTAAGAATTTAAGACCTCCCAGAACTCCTCCTGTTCCTGCTTGGGATCTTAATTATGTTTTGGAGAAACTTACTTTGCCTCCTTTTGAGCCTGCTGCGGCTTCGGATATTAAGTTCTTATCCTGGAAGACAGCTATCTTATTGGCATTGACTTCTGCCAGAAGGGTTTCAGAGTTGCAAGCTCTCATGGCTGTGGAACCATACAGTATTTTCCACCAAGACAGAGTTTCCTTGAGGACAAATCCTACATTTATGCCTAAGGTGATTGCTAAAGTGGCTCTAAATCAGACTATTCACCTTCCTACCTTCTTTCCAAATCCTCAAAATAAAGGGGAAAAGATCTTACATTCATTGGACGTACACAGGCAACTACGATTTTACCTGGACAAGACTAAAGATTTCAGAAAATCTGATCAATTGCTTATCTCTTATGCCTCCAGTTCTCTAGGTAAGGCTATTTCTAAACAAACTATTTCCAAATGGATTGCTCATGGAATAAGGTTTTGTTACTCTCACTATGGGAAACAGATTCCAGGTACTGTTAGAAGTCATTCTACTAGAGCAGCTGCCACTTCAGCAGCTTTTCTCAGAGGAGTTCCTACCAAGGACATTTTGGAAGCTGCCACTTGGAGTTCAGTGCATACTTTCTCTAAGCACTATAATCTCCCTTTGTATTCTAAGTCTAGGGCAGGCTTTGCCTCTGCTGTTTTGCAGGGTCTTCTAGCTGCCCCTTCTTCTGCATAACCTCCTCCCTCATTCACAGCTTTGGAATTCTACCCTACAGTTATGACTGCAACAGTGAAACACATAGAACATAGTACAGTTGTGTACACCTACCATAAATGTAGATGTTCGAGTGTCTTCACTGTTGCAGTCGGTGTTTCCCTCCCACCAGTCCCCTCTTATTTTTGCTTGTTTTCTCTTCCACTTCTTTTGTGGTGTATTTGTGTTCCTTTTTAGACACCTTTTGGTTTGTTTTTTGGGGGCTTCTGACATCTGGGGCAAGAAAGGCTGGAGAAGATGGCGTCGGCTGTCAGCTTTATACCTCTGCGTTCTGACGTCAGGGTGCTTGCTGGTACAGCCGACGCCGGACCCAGACTTTGGAATTCTGGCTGACCTCGGGCTGCCTGCCGGCAGGATCACCCTACAGTTATGACTGCAACAGTGAAGACACTCGAACATCTACATTTATGGTAGGTGTACACAACTGTACTTTCTTACAGCTGTAGAGTCAGTGGCATATCTGGAGGGCTGAGTTCGACTCTGTTTTCGGAGCCGTCCTGTCCTCTTGCAGCCTTGGCACTAGTCAGCTCCATTTGAATGAGGTAGGAAGCCTGGGGAGGTTGGGTTCCATCTTACACAGATCCTGTCAGGTGGGGACTTTTTTCCCGCATGGCTTCTGCTTTTGAGGTAGTGGAGAGAGCATTTTCCACCTCTGTGGATAAGACATCCTTGCCCCCTCTGGGTCCACCCATCCTTTAGTGTCTACTGTGGATACTGTGTTTTTTCATCCTGTCCCATGAGGGCAGCCTGTCCGATCAAGCCTGGAGACAGGACTCTGCTCCCACTTCTCAGTCCTCCGCAAAACCTCCCACCAGAGAGCCCCTTCAGAAGCTTGTGTGTAAAAGGAGGCACTTACACACTCCACAAGAATCTTTAACTCAAGACTCTGATTTTGAAGGGATGGGCCCCCAGATCACCCCATGAGAATGTCTCTTTGGTGAAATACTCAAACTTTTGAGACTGAAAGATAGTCTGTTTTATAACACCCCCCCCCTTCCCAGGAGGAGTCATTGTTTCTTGAGGTTTTCAGAGCAGGGTCATTTATGTCTTGGGTAGTACCCCCAGCGGACGAGATGGTAGAACTCGTTTCCCGCTGGGCTTAGAAGGATCCAGATGTCATGAAGCTTATTTCCAAAAGACTAGACCAATACCTTGTTGCACCAAAGAATAGGGCACATTGGAGCAAGGGTCATCTAGTGGGTGCTGTGGTTGTTGCAGCAGCCACCAAAAAAGATCTCTCAGAACACAGTTTTTCTGTCATTCTTTCTAACAGAGTCCAGGGCATTGGACAGGTTTGGGAAACATGTCTACACTTTGGTGACCTTTGCTCTCAAGTCCTTGAATTATTTGGCAAATGTTACAAGAGGGAATTGATCAAGCAGTTTTCCCAGTACCCTTTCTGGTTCCATGTCTGCAGAGGGCAAGAAGATGGTTTCTTAACAACTGGCCACATTCCAGTCCTTATCAAATGCTTCCCTGAAATTGATTTCCCACACCTCAGAGGTAGGGGTTAAAAGCCACAGGTTCAGGAATTGCTGTTAGAAGGCATGTTTAGATGTGCCTTTGTGACTTTGCCGAGCCCTTCAAGTCTTCCTTCATCATTGCCCCTTTTGATGGATCCACCTCGTTTGGCCCTAAAGTGAAGGAGACACTCTTGAGTGAGGATGGGAATACATTATCTGCTATGGGACCCCATTTTTCTAAACCTCAAAAGGACCTTTTGGTTCCAGAGAGGAGGCAGTAAGGTGGGGGTTTCAAAAGACGCAATGTTCTTCCCAGGACTCTTACAGAGACAGACCCTTCCTGTGGCAGGGCTTCAGAGGTCCTTTTTCTGAGAGACCCTTTCAGCGCCCCGGAAAGGTTGCTTGGCTGCTGCACTTTGGAGGCAGTCTGGGGGGGAAGGTCATCTCTGCATCCAGAAGTCTGGATAGCCGTTACCAGACATACCTGGGTGTAGAGTATAATATCCAGAGGTTATTGTATATCATTTTTCCCTTTTACCTCTACAGCCCAACAAAAGAAGTCTGAAGTTCCATCCAGTCAGAGGAAAGTAGCAGCCACAGAAATAGAAAAACTGCTGAAAAAATGGGTCCTCCATATGGTCCTCTCATACCTACAGGTATCTGGAGCCTGCTTGAGTTTCTTTTAGTGTCAAAGATGACAGGGAACATGAGGCAAATTTTGGGTCCCAGCAGTCTAAATCAATTTAAGAAGTACTCGAAGTTCTGGATGGTCACTTTTCAGTCCATTTCAACACTGTTACAGAAAGATAATTGTATGTGCTCTGTAGATCTCCAAGGCTTGTACTACCATATCAAGATACATATTCACCTAGATGACTGGCTCCTTTCTTCTTTCACCAAACCTCTACTGATTCAGGCTGTGGATTGCTTGCTCCATCTGCATGTTAAACTGGGCATCACAAGCTACAACAAGTTGGGTTGCATGGCTAGCCTTATAAAGGTCCTAGTGGTCATTAGCCTAATATACAACTGTGAAGTCTTAATTCTCCCCTGCTCAAGCCGTGGAATTCAGTGGTGCCCGTCTGGATACAGTAACACAAATCGCAAATTTATTTATTTTATTTTATTTATTTATTTTCCATTTGTTAACCGGGCTAGTCTAGCTGGATACATGTCCATTTTCAGTAGAGGCCCGGGGAGAAAAGCTCCACACAAAATTTAAGCATACTAACAATATACATTTAGTAATAAGTACAACACAAAAAAATAATATATTTATCACAGGCAAGATTAAACAATCTCTGGAATAAGGCCTTAAAATTCTTTCTCTCTCCCTTTCTTTTCAGCCACGTTGGTGTCACAGCACCTCGGATTAGTGGCAGCCTCAATAGTGCTGATACTGTTTGAAAGGTTTTGCATAAGAGGTCTACAGTGAACCCTTGCAGTATAATTGTAAATAAGGCACTATCCTCTGCCACCTGTTTGGATTACAAATATTTGCAAACACATAACCTGGTGGATTCATGCAGAAGTTTTCTCCTGGTTACCGTTTTCTTCCTTTGCCCAATAATGTGGTAAAAACAGATACTCCCATCTAGGGTGAGGGACATTACTTGGGAAGAACACTCCCAAGGCATGTGGTCTCAGAGGCAAATCTTCATAGGTTGATACTAGGCTATCTGCCCTAGGGCATTTATAAGCCTAGCCAGTGTGTGTTTGGCTTTCACCACCCTTTTAGATTAGTTGACTATGCCTCTGTATAGTCGGTCACAGAAGGTAGCCCTTTTAAGGTTAGTTTACTGTGCCTTTGTCAGGCAGGGACACAGAAGAGATCCCAGGGGTAAACCTACGATCTCCCATCCACTCGTCAAGATTTCTCTTGAAGAGGGTCAGTGAGGGGCTCTGCCTAACATGGATTGGGATTTTGTTCCAGAGTGAGGGGAGCCTCTGGGATGTGAATCTGTCCCTCCAGCATGTCGTCTTTATTTCTGTACTGAGGTTCAAGTCCTGGGGCGTGTAGCTCTAAGGGATTTGGATTTTCTGAGGTGAAGCATGTCCATTAATTCTGGGTTGGACATGGCTTTATATGTCAGACACAGATCGCCTCTGAGTAGGCGGTACGCAACTGAGTATTGCTGGAGTTTCTTTAGGCGAGCTGCATAGGGCATCTGTTTGAGCCCCTTGATCCTCTTGCTGAGATACTTTTGGGGTCTTTCCAGTTGCTGCAGGTGTCTGGTAAGGTACATCCCAAATGGGGCATTGTACTCAATTATGGGCCTGATAAGTGATGAGTAGAGGGGCACAATGACCTCTCTTAATCTAGATGTGAACCCTTTCGTGATAAGGTGGGCTATATAGAAGGTTTTTCTAACCACTTTGGCAACGTGATTGTCAAAGGAGAGATTGCTATCTACTTGGGTCCCCAAGTCCCTAATTACTTCTTCCATACTTAATGGATTACCACCTATGTGGTAATTTGTGGACTCTTTGTTTTTCCCAAAGGGGATGACTATGCAATTTTTGGCATTTAGCTTTAGGCCATGGCTCTGGCACCAGTTATCCATCTCTGAGAAACCCTTTTGGAGGATGCTTGTGTCAGCTGGAGAGTCGATTATGGCACCCAGTTTGCAGTCTTCTGCTAACTTGGTCAGCCATAGTCCACCCGTGTTAGCCTGTACCTCGGAGAAATATATACCGAACAAGAGAGGTCCCAGGACTGAGCCTTGTGGGACGCCACTTGTAACTGGTTTAGAGTCTGACATGGCGCCTGCTATTCTGACCATGTGGGTTCTATCCCTGAGCCAGTTTGCAACCCATCTTGTGACATAGGGGTTGATATTTAAGCTGGTGAGCTTATTTATGATGCCCGAGTGGGGTATTGTGTCAAAGGCTTTTGCGAGGTCCAGGTAGGCTGTGTGGACTACCTTCCCTTCATCTATGGCTTTGGTAACTGTTTCAAAGAAGTCGACCAGGTTCAAGAGGCATGATCTGCTCTTAACAAAGCCAAATTGGGTAGGATCCAGTGTCTGGAGGTTCCCAATGTCTTTGTTTATGAGTTCCATGATGATGCGCTCCATAGCTTTGCAGACCAGACTGGTCAGACTTATAGGGCGATAGTTTCTGGGGTCTGTTGTGGCACCACCTTTGTGGAGCGGGACCACTGTTGCTGTACGCCATTCCTTGGGTACATATCCTGTAGTAAGGCTGAGATTGAACAGTGACTTTATATGAGGGTTTAGTTCTTCTTGCAGCTCGTGTAAGACGCAGCCTGGGACACCGTCCAGTCCCATTGATGCTGTGTTTTTTGCTTTGGAGAGGGCAGCTCTCACCTGTGCATCTGTGATCTCAGGAAGGCTACACTCTGTTGGGATAGACATTTGCTCTTTTGGGGGAAGAGAAGTTTGCACTGAACCTTTCTGCCAGGGTGTTGGCAATGTCTGTGGGTTCAGTGTATTTTTTGTCATTTTGCACTAAGAGCATATCTGGGAGTTGCCTCCCAGGTTTCTTAACTAAAGAAGGCCTTGTGATTATCTTTAGTGTCTTGTGCAATTTTTCTTTCGAAGCTGGCCTTAGATGATTTTATAAGGGATCGTAGTTTCTTGCTATAACTGATCAGAGACGCTTTCCCTTTTTGGGATTTTGCTCTATCATGTAGTAGCTTTCTCCTTCTGTTGTATAGCTTATTTATGGCCGGGGTCCACCAGACAGGTCTCCTGCCTTTGGAGGAGTGAGTCTTGGTTTTATTTGGGATAGCATGCTCCATGCATTCCTGTAGGTGTCCATAGAATGCTTTTGTAAAGGATTCTGCATTTTGGGCCGTATTTTCCACTGGCCCGGGGGCTTTGAAGGATTCCACCTCTGTTTTGAGAAGTGTGAAGTTCACTTTTGAGAAGTTCTTCACCGTGGTTTCTTTGGCTAGGGGTGGGGACGGAATATGGATGTCCAGTGAGATTTGTTTATGATCTGATCTTACAAATGAGGGATATACCTCTGGTGTGGAACATGGAGACCCCATGTTGGTGATGACCAGATCCAATATGTTTTCCCCTTTTGTGGGAGTGACGACCAGTTGTTCCATAGCATTTGAGTTTATAAATTCTAGGAACTGTTGGGCAAGGGTGTTTGGGCTTGAGTAGTTTTCCCAATCAATGTTTGGGTAGTTGAAGTCACCCAATATAATGGTGCTTGGAGTGACCTTCATATTCTCCAGTGTTCTCAGGAAAGCTGAGTGAGGTTCCTGAGTTTGGGAGGGTGGTCTGTAGCAGGCTACAAACTGAAAGGCAGTTTTGCCCACTGTTGCACATAGATGGTCTCCTATGCTTCGTGCAGTGCCACTAACTTGAAGGTGTGGGTATCTTTGATAAATATGGCTACTCCCCCTCCTTTTGTGGTTCGGTCCGTGTTTTGGGGCCGGAAAGCATGGTATGAAGTATAACCTGTTAGTGCTGGGGTGCTCCCGGGAACCTTGAACCAGGTTTCTGTTACACAGATATCGATATTCTCCATACTGAGGAGAGTCTCGAGTGCGCGCATCTTGAGGTTTAGACTTCTGGCGTTGAGCAGCATTACCCTTAGTTTTTTTTTCTTTGTGTTGTCTATGGAGGTGGGTTTGTCTTTTGAGCCTTGCCTAAAAAAGGCACTATGGGGGAGGCAAGAGCCTTTGCCAGTATTCGAAAACCCAGGGGTGACAGGGTAGCGAAGCAACGTGGCTTGTCGAGCATGTCATCCCAGGCTGACAGATGCTGGATCCCCTTTGAATGACACCAATACTTTAGCCAATTGTTAAAATTGATCATTTTTGTCTTTATACTGTGGCATCATTTTTGGTGAGGGTAAGATGCTACTCAAGGTCAGGGTCATACCAGCCTGGGCTACATGATCAAAGAGCTCCTGTACGTCTTTTTTCATGTAGGTCCAGGGAGGTACGTCTCAGGTCATTCACACCAGCATGGGCAATGACAGAGTCATATTTGTACTTGTTTTGGAGTGGCCTGAGTGCTTGTTATGTGGCGGATCCTGGCACCCGACAGGTAGCTTACAGTGACCTTCTCCTTATTCAGCCTGGTGAGTGGGACATCAGTGTGTCTGACAATAGAGTCACCTATTACAAGTGTATTAGGTGTGTTGTTTTGCCTTAAGGGCTGTGACTGTGTGGCACACCGACTTTGTGAGGTATGTGCTACGTGGGTATTGTTTCGTGGTAGGGGTTGCTTGGATGTCTGCTTTGGAGGTCTCTGCTGCTTAGGCAGATTTTTATTTAGAGCCTCTGAGTATGTTTTTGTGTGATTGTGTTTGGTTTGCTGATGCGATAGGTCTATGTGAGACTGGATTTGTGGTGTGTGTGGTTACCTTCTCCTCCTGACAGGCTGTGCCAGTACTGGGTTGAGAAAGCTCAGCCTCCAGTTTGGCTATATAGTTGCATCTCTCACATATATTTGAGCTTGTTGGGAGGAGGAGAGGGGTGGTCTGTATACATAAGGCAGTTGTGGTCTGTATACATAAGGCAGTTGTAATATTGCCTCAAGTTTCCCAGATTCACCAGCTGGACTGGAGAGTAAACTCGAAACTGACCTTTGGACATGCCTGAATAATATAGGGAACTACTTATTGACTGATCAGAAAGAACCAATAGGGAGCAAGTGCTTAGGAGTATAAGAGGGATATGTAGTGCTTTAGTTTGTGTTTACCTATGAGATTACGTATACGAGCAAGTTCCTAGAAATGAGAGCAAGTCCTACTGATATTGCAGACATTTCAAGATGTTCTTCCTCTAGGGATGGTTGCTGTTCAGATGGATGATAGGTTAGCCTGGTACATCAACAAACAGGAGAATCTGGTCCTACCCAGTATGTTGAGAGGCAGTGAGAGAATGGTAATGGGTGATCTCTTCCAGCTGCTTTCTGTTGGCAATTCATATTCCATGTAAGGCCAGTGTATTAGCAGACAAACTGAGCACATCCATTTTACTTCCATGTGTGTGCTCTTACAGTCAGTCAGTGGTGGAAAGGATTTTTTTTCCAGTGAGGCCAACTGTACACTGACCACTTTGCTTCTCCCCTCCATTTCCAAGAGCAGCAGGCATTTTTCCCTGATCCCTCCAGAAGATGGAGTCTTGAGAGAGACTGATTAACAGTTGCCCCCCTCAGTCTTTTATATGCCATTCCCCCACCCCTCCTCTTCCGGAAGAGCAAGGTAATCCTCAATGCTGCATTCTGGCCTAGACAAGTGTGGTTCCCCATCCTTTGGCCTCAATAAGTCACCCTCCCTGGGTGCTGGATCCTTCTCAGAACCTTCTGTCTCACCTATCCAGGTGACCTCACCTGGATATTCAAACCCTCAAGTTGGTCGCATGGTTTCTCAACTTCCAGTGATGGGTAGAAACTCTGGGCTTTCTTCTGCAGTTGATCCCATCCTTACATCATCCCAGAAAGTTTCTACCAGGAAGATTTGTAAGAGCAAATGAAAAATATTTTCTATTTGGGACTTCCAGAGACCATTGTACCCCATTTTCAACACTTCTCAGCTGTTCTTGACTTCCTTGCTTCCATTTTTCAATAATGGAGCTAGTTATTTGGCAGTGAAGGTCCAACCTGCCATTTCAGATTTTCACTTTGGTGAAAAACATTATTTTTTTTACTTCCGCCTCCCATTAAAGATCCCATTCTTCCTTGGTCTATAGCTGTTCTTCAACCTTTGACGCAGCCTCCCTTTGAGCCTTCAGCCAAGGCAGATTTCAAGTGTTGTCATGGAAAACGTTCTTCCTGGTCATCATTACAATGGCTGCACAGGTATCCGCTCCAGGTCCTTTCTTCCCAGTCACCATATGTGATTTGTCATAAGGACAGAGTATCCCTTCAAACTAACTCTTCCTTCCTACCTGAGGTAGCATGAGAGACGAAATATTAAGCAGTCCATCAATCTACCCATTATCTTTCTGAATTTTTCCAACAAGGGAGAACACATGCTGCACCTATTGGATGTTCATAGGTTAGATTCTGTATTCACAAAACTGAAGATTTCTGAAAATCTAATCATTTGTTTCTTTTCCAAAACTGAATTGTAGAAATCAGTGTTTAAAGTACGTTCAGCTAGATGGCTCACTGACTGCATTGGTTCTGTCAGTAAGAGTAAAGGATTGTCACTGCCCAAACCACCCAAGGCTCATTCCACCAGATCTGTAGCCATATCAACTGCATTTTGGTCCAGAGCCTCTGTAGATGACATTTGTGCAGATTGTCTCATGGTCCAGAGCTCGTGCATTTATAACTCATTACAAATTGGACATCTTATCTAGGCTCCACTGTGTTCCGGAATATCCTTCCTTGAAGACCACCCAGGGTTACACTAGTTGGGGGTTTTGTCCCATCAGTTGAGGAATGGACGAAAAAGACAACATCAGATATAAAAGTTACGTACTCCTTTAACTGTGTATCTGTATTGTCTATTTTTGGCCTTCCACAGCTCCTCACCCTCCAGACCCCTTCCTATAGGGTGTTTCCTGTCCGTCTTGTTTTATGAGCTCCACTCTCCTCCATCTCTGTCTTTCTGTTGTAGTTGATATACCAGTTGTTTCAGAATGTTAATTGTTGTTGGTTCGTTGATAATATTGGTTCACAAAATAGAGGGAAACTCAATCTGAGGTAACTAAGGAGAGGATTATGATTAAGGGGAGGAGCTCGAGCTGTAGAGCCTACAGTCTAATGAAGTGGCTGAGGCAATATCCTAGACCCATCCTTTGAGGAAGGCTAAAAACAGAAAACACATTTGCAGAGTTATGGTGAGTACATAACTTTTATTTTGTTTTTATCAGTATTATGAATGTATGGCATCTGTTCAGAATTTTATAATTAACTTGAATGGGGGGGGGGGTTATATGGTATCAAATTAAAGTGTAAATACTATCTGCCTACTGCCAATTTGGTGGATATTTATAGTTCAGTAATAAAAATATGTATATTGGCATATTTATAATCTGAAGTAGGAGATTCATTTGTCTGCAACCTGTGGGTTATGGATCCGATATCGGATCCGAACCGGCATGGTTTACCAGCTATGGATCCGAGCTCTCAGATCCTCCCCTCACCCATAATGCCCTGCTCTCCCTACATGACCTCAGATCTAGTTTGCCGCGCTGGTGACCAGATTAATGTTCTCGAGCTCTTCAGCTAAGTGGTGTTTTCAAAGTTTTACATTGTTAAAAGTTAGATTTTTTGTGAAAGTTGAGTGAAAGTTTAGGATCCTCTTTTGATAGTTATAATTGTTTAGTGATTTAAACTTGTTTTTACTTAGTTTCCCTCCCCTCGCTGGTAGCGTAGTGTGTGTTTGGGCCTGTTGTGTGTGTTTGGTTACTTTTACTTTTTCTCTTTTAGTTTAAGTAACTCTTTAGCTTTTAGGATGTCTGAGCAACCTAAAGCTATTTTCTCTAAGTGCTCCGAGTGTGGCCATAAGCTTTCCCTGCTGATGGCCACACTCGTGCGTCTGATGCTTGGGGTTGAACACCTCACATCTGGGTGTTCCATTTGTGCAGGGTTCAACCCCAGGGCATTGAAGGAGCGGAGGTCTAAGCTTGTCCTGGCGGGACTTTTGCCTCCGGCCTCGCCCGCCTCCGCCTCCGGGGAGCCGTTGCGGTTCCTCCTCCCGGCTCCCTCCTCCTCCTGGGACTCAACCTCCTGTAGTGGTTGGAGGAGAGGAAGCTAGAAAGAGGGACCGGAGGGAGAAGCACCATAAGCGGCGGGCCGAGACCTCTGTTTCGGCCCCGCCTGCCAAGCGGGCTTCTCCTCCGGCCTCCTTGTCTGCTGGTTCTCCCCCTCCTCGGCTCCGGTCACCCGTGTGTTTTTCACCGGGACCTGAGGAGGAGGAGACCCGATCTCCGTCGAGGCTATCCAGGAGGCACTCAAGGCCTACCTTGGTAGCCTCGTCGAGATCAACCTATAGCTTGTCAGATGCTGATCTGGACCAGATGATGAGAAGGTTCATCCAGGCCCAGATGCAGATGGGAGTGCTCTTGCCTTCCCCCCCTCTGGGGGGGAGCTCGACCCCTTTCTTTAAGCCAATTGCTCCTTCTCCGACCCGCTACCCGGGTTCGGAGCCGTTGGAGCCGAGCAGCTTCGGAGCCGGGGGTGGGTCGGCGCCGATAGTACTTGGTACTTCGGATCCGACCCTGCCCTCGAGTGTTTCGGATCCGACCTCTCGGAGCCTGGATCCGAGCTTCGGATCCGGGGGGGATCAGTGCTCCTTCGGCGCCGTCTGTGTCGGAGCGCACTGTTCCTTCGGATCTGAGCGCTTCGGCGCCGGCTCCGATCCACTCCTCTGATCCGAGGGGGAGCCGATTGTCGGATCCTTTGGTCGAGGTCGGCTCCCCTTCGGCTTTTGATGTAGTGGAGAGGGCCCTGTTGAGGGTCTCCGGACCCCCGGCACTTGCTTCAGCTCCGTCCCGCGCTCCATCTGCACTGGGTCAGGCTTCCACCATCCGGCCCTTGGGACAGCCCGCTCCTTTGCCCCAAGCTGTTCCCTTGGAACAGGTCACTGCGTGGAGTCCTCTGACAGCCCCCCGGAGGATGTTCCCCGCAAACATTCGTGCAAAAGGAGGCACATTGACTCCCCCGAGTCTCTCACAGAAGACACGGACTTGGAGGAAGGGGAAGGCTCCCCAAGATCACCCCCTGAGGATGTCTCATTTGGAGACATCATGGAAATGCTCCGCATAAGGGGGGGGGTGGTCTGCCTCCAAGTCTTCCTCGGACGAGTCCGTGTTCTTGGAGGCATTTGAAGCGGACCCGTCTACCTCTTGGGTGTCCCCTCCTGCCGACCCCCTGGTGGACCTCATTACCACCAGGGCGTGGAAGGAACCGGACACCGTGGAGCCAATCCCAAAAAGGCCCGACCGTATTCTCAGTCCCCCGGCTGACCGTGCCCATTGGAGTAAGGGGCCTCCAGTAGATGCCATGTTGACGGCGGCTGCCACCAAGAGGGAACTTGCTCAGCAGAGTCCCTCAGTCCATCCCCCGAGCAAGGAGTCTCGGATGATGGACCGCTTGGGGAAGCGGATGTTTAGTTCAGCGACCTTCTCAGTGAGGGCACTGAACTACCTGGCACATGTGATCAGGATGCAGCGCGATCTTATAAAAGAATACGCCGCATCCCCCCCAGAATCCATGTCGGAGGAGGACAAAGTGCTGCACTCCACCCGCATGGCCACTCTCAGGTCAGTCACTAATACCTCTATGCGGCTACTGTCCCATGCTACGGAAGGTGCCGCTAGAGCCGCAGGGGCAGGCCTAGTTACCAGACGTCAGGCCTGGCTCCGTCATTGCGATTTCTCGTACCCCTTCAAGGCATCATTTGCGAACGTCCCTTTCGATGGTTCTGCCCTCTTTGGCAAAACTGTTTGTGACACTTTGACCCAGAGCGAGAAGGACGGGAAGACGCTGTCTGCCATCGGAATCCGCTTCTCTGTACCCCAGAGGCCCTATTCTAGGAACCAAAAGGGTTGGAAGAAGATGTGGTTCCGGAAGTCGCAGCAATCCCAGCCTGCTCCGGACAACCAGTCCTTCCGTGGCAGAGAAGGACAGGTAGGACGCCGCCCTAGAGGAAGAGGGGCTCCCAGAAACTTCGGGTCCAGAGAACCCTTCTCTGAACAGCCCGCGCAGCAGCCCTGAAGGGTTGCCCGGCTGCTCCACTCTGGAGGCAGTCGGGGGGCATTTTTCGGTGCACCTGGCGGCATGGGAGTCCATAACATCAGACCGCTGGGTCCTCCAGATCATATCCAGAGGATACCGTATTCCTTTTCGTCATTTGCCAAAATTGAAGTCCCTCCCCGACGTTCCACCCGGTCAGTGGGAGGCCGCTTTGGCAGAAATTGGCCATCTGCTAAAGAAAAGAGCCATCCAGCCCGTCCCCCCAGACCAGATCGGATCAGGGTTCTACTCCAGGTTCTTTTTAGTGCCAAAAAAGACGGGGGATCTAAGACCAATTTTAGACCTTTCTCTCTTGAACCTGGCAGTTCCCAAGGAGAAATTCCGAATGGTTACGTTGCAGTCTATTCTCCCCCTTCTGGGAGAAAACCACTGGATGTGCTCCATAGACCTCAAGGATGCGTACTACCATATACTAATGGACAGACGCTCCAGGAGGTTTCTCCGCTTCTGGCTGGGAGCCAGTCACTACCAATTCCGGGTCCTTCCCTTTGGTCTCACCACAGCCCCCAGGGTGTTCACCAAAGTATTAGCAGTGGTAGCGGCCCACCTGAGGCTTCAGGGGGTGCAGGTCTTTCCCTACCTGGACGACTGGCTTCTCACCGCCCCAACAAGGCATCTACTTCTCTTGGCGCGAGACTCCTTTCTCCATCTTGCTCCCCATCTGGGCATCACGATAAGCACAAAAAAATCCAACCTAGCACCCACGCAGTTCATAGATTTCATAGGTGCCAGGTTAGACACGAGGAGATTGAGAGCCTTCCTCACTGCGGACAGAGTTCAAAACCTGCAGCTCCAGGTGCGGGCCATTCTCCACTCAAGCTCAGTTCCGGCGGAGTTGGTCCTGAGGGCCCTAGGGTCCATGGCGGCAGCGATAGTGCTTCTTCCTCTTGCCAGGTTCAATATGCGCATCCTTCAATGGACACTCCTAGTTCAGTGGTCGTATCTTGCTCTTCCTATGCATCATCCCATTGCGATCAGCAAGGCGTGCAGGCGGTCCCTCCTGTGGTGGCTACACTCTCCAGATCTCCACGGGGGCCGCCCCTTTTGTGCCTCTTCCCCCTCTCGCCACGGTGACCACGGACGCCTCCCGCCTCGGGTGGGGGGGGGCATTTTGCAGGCCGGACGGTCCAAGGCACGTGGAACGATTCAGAGACCTCACTGCATATCAATGTTCTAGAGATGAGAGCAGTGCTCTTAGCATTGCTAGCACTTCAGGCCTTTCTTCCCTTGGGAACAATTGCGATTCAATCGGACAACATGTCAGTTGTCTGGTATATCAACAGACAAGGGGGAACCAGGTCTTACCCTCTTTGTCGAGAAGCCATGAGAGTGTGGGAATGGGCAATCTCCACCAACCGCTTTCTCATAGCAACGCATATTCTGGGTCGGTCCAACATCCTGGCGGACAAACTCAGTTGCACCATTCTCACCCCTTACGAGTGGTCTCTCAAAACTCAGGTAGCGGAACGCATCTTCGCACGGTGGGGAACTCCTTGTTGCGATCTTTTTGCGTCTCCCTCAAACACCAAGTGCGACAGTTTTTTCGCTCTAATACCTCCTCCCGGAGGTGCCCCAAGAGACGCTCTGGTGCATGCTTGGCCACCCGGTCTTCTGTATGCTTATCCCCCCTTGCCTCTGATGCTCCAAGTTCTTCAGAAAGCCTCTCGGTTGGGGTGCAGAATGATTCTCATTGCTCCATTTTGGCCTCGACAGATCTGGTTCCCTTTCCTAAGGTCTCACTCAGTGAATCCTCCTTGGATTCTAGATCCCATACCGGATCTAATATCTCATCCATCCAACTTATCTCCTCCGAATCTGGACAACCTGAAGCTGACCGCTTGGCTGCTCCAGTTCCACTCCTGATCAGGACTCCCGGTATTTCGTCCCCTGTTAAGGCCATCCTGGTGGCAGCTCATAAGCCATCCACTAGGAAAGTCTACCGCAGTAAGTGGAAACGGTTCTCCTTTTGGGCGGAGCGGCAAGGCCTAAACCCCTTCACAGTTCCTCTCCCGTTGGTACTTGACTTCTTAACCTCTCTTTTTAATGATGGTGCCAGCAGTTCCACGGTCAAAGTACAACTTGCGGCAATTTCTCATTATCATATTGGTCACGACTCCAGTCCTCTGATGTCTGCCAGATTGTGTAAGATTTTCCTAAAAGGTACTTTCCTTCTCAGGCCCCCTGTAAAGCAAGCGGTTCCTCCTTGGGACCTTTCTTTAGTCCTCCAGGCCTTGACCGCCCCCCCCCCCCCTTCGAACCGGCGGCTACGGTAGATCTGAAATTTTTATCTTTCAAGACCGCATTTTTAGTAGCCATTACTTCGGCCAAGAGAGTCTCAGAGCTTCAAGCATTATCAGCTAAGCCTCCTTACTTGGTTTTTCATCCGGACCGTGTTTACCTCAGGACCAACCCGTCCTTTCTTCCTAAGGTAGCTTCTGAAGCAAACATTAATCAATCCATTAACCTCCCTGTTTTCTTTCCCAAATATCAAAACAAGGGTGAATACAAGCTTCATTCCTTAGATGTTCACAGGCAACTTAGATTTTATCTAAACAGGACGGCTGGTCATAGGCAATCCGACCAGTTGTTCATTTCCTTTGCTAAATTTAATTTGGGCAAGCCAATTTCTAAAGTCTCATTATCTCGCTGGATTTCACAATGTATCTTATTGGCTTATCAAGCTTCTGGAAGGCCCGCACCAGAGGGTGTACATGCCCATTCAACCCGGTCAGTCTCTACCTCGGCCGCCTTTAAGGCTAGGATTCCTCTAGATGACATTTGTGCAGCAGCCACTTGGGCTTCATCTCATACATTTATTTCCCACTACAAGTTGGATCTTACATGTAGGGGTAGAGCATCCTTTGGCTCCGCGGTGCTCCGGAATATCCTTCCATGATGGCCCAAGGTTCAGGTAGCTGGGGACTCTGTCCCACAGGTTGCAGACAAATGAATCTCCTACTTCAGATTTAGAAGTTATGTACTCACCATAACGTTCCATCTGAGTAGGTGTATTCATTTGTCTGCAACCATCCCGCCCTCCTATCCCCCTGGCCTTTTCAGTTTCCTGCATATGATGTGTTACCCTTTTCAGGGTGTTCA
Source organism: Protopterus annectens (assembly GCF_019279795.1). Lineage (NCBI taxonomy): Eukaryota > Metazoa > Chordata > Ceratodontiformes > Protopteridae > Protopterus > Protopterus annectens. Next base: position 1,716,179,709 of record NC_056729.1, on the reverse strand, counting down.
TGCTGTTGGCAAACTTGATCTGAGGTCATGTAGGGAGAGCAGGGCATTATGGGTGAGGGGAGGAGCTGAGAGCTCAGATCCATAGCTGGTAAACCATGCCGGTTCGGATCCATAACCCACAGGTTGCAAACAAATGAATACACCTACTCAGATGGAACGTTATGGTGAGTACATAACTTCTAATTTCTGTACATATCTCTGGCATTGTGCAGTTAGGCGGGTTGTGATTCAGCATTTACATGGCTAGGCACCAGAGAGGTGATGAATGGCTCCTTACACCAGTGTGGTAGTTGGTACCCCAAAAATGTACTTTTTTTCTAAAACTAATACAAACGTCATTCATATGTTCAAAACTGTATCAATAATTTGGACTAGAGGGTGTTTAATTGTAAAGTATACACATTGCTGAAAAAACTTTGCATTGATAGTTGACACCTAACTGTAGCAGTGCATGGCAGATGTGTTTATATTTCCATTTAATATGCAAATATTCATACCATCCAAAGATATGCAAATATATCAATATTCATACCATCCAAAGATATGCAAATATATCAAAAATGGAGTGGTATGTGCAAAACTAGTTTGCAGAAAAATGAAGATTACATCTCCCTGAACAAAAGTTGCACTGATTTTTGGGGTCTGTCTACTATGGATAAAGAGATATTAATAGTTTACACAATTATAAGAAACTTTATATATTGTCTGATTACTTGTTCAATATAACATTATTCTTATATCTGGCTAACATATTTATATCACTAGTGAAGAGGAATGATTGATGTTCTTCGTGTTTCACTGTTGCAGTCATTACATTTGGGTTATCCGCTTGCAGGTAGCCCTCAGTTGGCCTGATTAGCAAAGTCTTGGGTCTTGCGTCAGTTGCTGTCCCTTCTTTCATGACGACAGGTCGTCAGGGGTATAAAACATGCAGCCGACGCCATTACATCAGTCTTTCTTGCCGTGCGGTGCCCGAAGCAAAAGCAGTTCACAAGTGCTCGTCGGCCGACTCCTGAAATTTCCGTTTTCGAGTTTCAGAACCAAAGTCTTCAACTAAAGCTAAGTACCACGTTGGGGAAACTTTTTCTTGCTCCTTATTGATGTCAGTAAAAGTTAATAATTGCATTACTTGTGGAAAGAAAATACCTCGTAAAGATTTTCATTCGTACTGTATTCCTTCCTACCACGACGTACCTTGCTGTCGGTTTTGTGCTTTATTTAATCAGCACACTATCTATCCATCGTCTGTATATTTTCGCCTCTAAATATTTCGGTTCTCTGTTTAATTATCCAGAAATGTCTGTTAGCCATCCGACTACTGGGATTCTGAAAAAAACGCAAAGATAAAGACAGAGATGGGCCGCCGGGGTCCAAAACTGCCGACAATTCTCCTAAGCCAGTCACCAGTTCACCAGTACTCAGTGAGGCACTTTGGCAGCCCTTGATACCTGCTACTTCAGATTCACAGGCCTCTACTGAGACCCATTCGGAGTCCGGTATGCCGCGAGATGCTTCAACTATGGAACCCGCAGATGTCTCTACCTTGGATAGGTCCGGAGCCGCTGTGCAGGCACCGGCTTCTGAGGGTGTATTCAGGCGTATGGACTTGAATTTTAAACTGACTCCTCCTTCTTTACTTGGGCCTAAATCTTGATCCATGCCTAAAAAACCAATGCCCAGACCACATGCTCAGGCCTCTGTTATTGGACTGCTTAACAGAAAATGATGTTGATTCCTGACTGTGTGGAAAATAAAGAATTACAGGATTTAATGCATTCTGCTGAACAAGGTGGAAAACATACTCTGCAATGTGGTTTTGATTCATTAGAGGTCTCTTGCAAGGGCGGCTGTTACTGGGTTTGTGCTCAGAAGGCATGCTTGGCTTAAGGAGCAATCTTTGCCTAATCATGTTAAAGCTAAATTGTTGGATGCTCCTTTAAATCAGCACCGCCTGTTTGGCAACAAGGCTGAGGAAGTTCTTAAAAAGATGGAAGATAAAGCTAAATCTATGCAAACTGTTAAAGATCTTTTACAAGTTCAGCCTCTTAGATTTAGTAGGCACCGGCCCTCTAAGAATTGGTCCTTTCCAGCCCCTTCCAGGTCTTCTTAAGTCAAACCCAGACACAGCAAAACCCCCAGGTTTCAGTCCGAGGAGAGACCGAACTAAGCAGTGGGGGGCCTCCACTTCCACATCTGGGAATAAGACTCCCCCCTGTGGTAAACTATCTCGATGTCTTCCTTTTAAAATTTCCAAGCACTTATCAACTGACTGCCCCCTTTGGGAGGAAATATTGCTCTTCATGCAAAGAATTGGGAACTCATTACCCAGGACAAATGGGTTTTAAATATAGAGTCCCAGGGATACATATTTCACTTCCACACATTGCCATTACCAATCGGGTGGCCGGACCTATCCCCAAATCAGTGGGCAGAGGCCCAAAAACAAGAACTTTCTCTCGAGCATGGGGGCTATTCATCTGGTACCAGAAGTGGAAAAGGGACAAGGTTTCTACTCGAGACTTTTCCTGGTACCCAGAAACGACAATTCATGGTGTCCTATCCTTTACCTGTCTACTCTAAACACCTTTTTGGGGATTCCAAAATTCAAGATGCTGACTCTTCAATTACTTCCTATGCTAGGCAAAGATGCCTGGTTGGCAACACTAGATTTAAAAGAAGCATACCTGCACATGCCAATAATGGGAATCTGGCAGAAGATACCTACACTTCAAAGCAGGCTACACGCACTATCAGTTCTCTGCACTGCTCTTTGGCTTATCTACTGCATGCAGGGTATTCACAAAGTGCCTAGCTCTAGTTATTGCATTTTGCAGGCAAAGAAATATTCAAATATATTCATACCTGAACGATTGTCTAATTCAGGCAGAAAGCCAGGACATACTTTGAATCATCTGGCCTTTGTACAAAGGGTTCTAACTTGTCTGGGGTACACCATAAATGAAAAGAAATCACACCTGGTACCCTGCCAACAAATTATATTCCGGGGAGCAAGCTTGAATACAACTTCCCAGATGGCTTACCTCACGCCAGAGAAACAATTCATTTGACAACCTACTTCAAACAAGTGGCCACAAAAACCCTGCTATCTGCAAGACAGATACTGCAAGCCTTGGGGTTTATGGCCTCCTGCATTCTTCTAATTCCATATGCAAGACTGCATATGAGGAAACTACAGTGATATATAAAACCTATGGTGTCAACATTCTCAAGACGTAGAAACAATTATTCTTATCATACCTTGCCTATGCCTAGAGTTCCTTTGGTGGGAAGAGGCCTGCCACCAAAACAAGGGACTACCTTTCACACCACCCCCTGCTGCCCAAACCCCAACAGGCGCATCAGACTATGCATGGGGGGGGGGCTCACCTGACAGGGTAGTGCATTCAGGGCAAATGGAACCCAAATCAAATGCACCTGCATGTCAATCAAAAAGAAATGTTAGCTGTACAGAATGCTCTGACAGCCTTTGAGGACCACATTCTTCCAGGACAACTAATGATAAAGACGGACGACACCACTGTTATGTGGTACATAAACAAGCAGGGGGATGCACATTCTTAGCCCCTCTGCAGACTAGCCATGGCATTGTGGAACACAGCCTTGAGCTACCAAGTGCACCTACAAGCTCATTTCCTGCCAGGAAAATTAAATACACTGGCAGACGGACTAAGCAGAAAACTCATGGACCCACATGAGTGGAAAATGGAACCGTGGATTTTCAACATGTTGACAAGCAAATGGGGGAGCCCAGATATAGACCTGTTTGCCTCTCCTCAGAACTACCAGTTGGGCAAATTTTGCACAAGGACTCCCCACAAACAAGCCTGGAAAGTGGATGCTCTGTCCTTCAGCTGGAAAAACCTATCAGTCTGTGCCTTCCCCCCCTTTTCCTCTGCTCTCCAAAGTACTACTAAAAATCAAACAGGACAAACCAAGGATGATTTTGATTGCTCCAGACTGGCCATGCCAACACTGGTACCCCCTCCTGCGCAGTGTCACGGTTATCTCCATGGCACCTGCCTCAGACTCCTTCCCTGCTGTCTCAGCAGGAGAACCAGATTCTACACCATCAGCTTCTAACATTAAACCTTGCAGCCTGGCTAATTACTTAATCACTCCTTTACCATCCTTCAGCAAACCTGTGATGGATATCATTTTAGAGGCAAGGAGGCCCAGTACTAGAAAATCTTATGCTGGAAAATGGAAAAGATTCTGTGCCTGGAACCAATCTCAAGGGATGAGCACAGCAGCACCCAGTTTACCTCAGATTTTACAATACTTAACTGAGATGCTTCACAAGGGCCTGTCTTTTTCCTCCATTAAAATCCACGCCTCAGCCATTTCAGCTCATTATAACACAGAACCTCTTATCCACTGCTCAAGCAGTTCCTCAGAGGGGCCAAAAATTTGAGACCACCCAGGAGAGCTCCAGCCTGGGACCTTAACTTTGTATTGGAGAAACTCACTCTACCTCCTTTCGAGCCAGCTGCTACTGCAGACTTAAAATTTCTTTCTTGGAAAACATCTTTCCTTTAAGCAATCACTTCAGCTAGAAGGGTATCTGAATTACAGGCCCTTATGGCAGTGGAGCCTTTCATCATCTTTTATGCGGACAGGGTATCTCTTAAGACCAATCCATCCTTCATGCCCAACGTGGTATCCAGTGTGGCTCTTAATCCGTCCATTCATTTGCCAACCTTCTTTCCCAATCCAGAGAATAAAGGGGAACAGATACTGCATTCCTTAGATGTGCACAGACAACTTAGATTCTACTTGGACAGGACTAAACCTCAAAGGAAATCTGAACAACTGCTGGTGGCATTTGCTGCAGGGGCAGAGGGGAAGGCTATTTCAAAGCAAACCATTTCTAAATGGATAAGCCATTGCATTCATTTCTGATATAAGCACCATGGAAAACATATCCCCGGGGGATCAGACCTCACTCCACCAGGGCTGCATCTACCTCTAAGGCTTTCTCAGAGGCGTCCCTACCAGAGACATCCTAGAAGCTGCTACCTGGAGTTCTGTACATACTTTCACCAAGCATCATCATTTGCCAATTTTCTCTTAATCCAGAGCTGGCTTTGCCAGTGCAGTCTTGCAGGGCCTCATAGCTGGCCCTAATGCTATCTAAATTCCTCCTGCCCAACCATAGCTTTGGGAATCTACCCAAATGTAATGACTGCAACAGTGAAACACGAAGAACATAGTACAGTTGTGTACACTTACCGTAAATGTAGCTGTTCGAGTGTAATCACTGTTGCAGTCCCTCCAGCCCCTAACTTTCCTTTAGTATGTTTAAAAGCCTTTTTGGTGTATTTGCTTTCTTGCTGGAGGTATATCTTTGTACTTTTATATTTAATTGCTTCCCCTTAGGGGAGCACCTGACATCTGGGGCAAGAAAAACTGATGTAATGGCGTCGGCTGCATGTTTTGTACCCCTGACAACCTGACGTCATGGAAGAAGGGACAGCAACCGACGCAGGACCCAAGACTTTGTTTATCAGGTTGACTGAATGCTACCTGCAAGCAGATAACCCAAATGTAATGACTGCAACAGTGAATACACTCGAACATCTACATTTATGGTAAATGTACACAACTGTACTTTGAATGACTTTCATATGGCACAGTGGTGCAACGGTAGCATTCTCGCCTCACAGCAAGAGGTTCACTGGTTTGATTCTCGGCTGGGGGTGCCTTCTGTGTGTAGTCTGCTTGTCCTCTCTGCATTTGTGCGCGTTTCCATCGGGTGCTCTGGTTTCCTCTCACAATTCAAAGACTTGCATCTGGAGCATTTTTCCCCGGGCATCCGCTGAAAATTGGCTTTGTTCCAAGTCGGACTTTCCCGGTAAACAAAATGTTAAATAAAAATAAATATTTTACCTTTTTTGTAACTTTTTATCATTTTTGAAATTATTTATTGACATTTGATTGCTGGGACATTTCAACTGGGTATGAGCCCATTTTCAGCAGAAGCTTGGGGAGAAGCGATCCAAATTATTACAAAACATTTTAAGAACAATAGTTTACAATCTTCAAAATAAAACCAAAACATCTGCAGTTTAAATTATAATAAATTAGATAAAATATAAAAACACTGATTAAGAACTAATACAAGGTATATAACAATTATTTAATATTTAGAGAAATTTTAGGCAGTTTGTAGAGAAATTAAAGGTAAGTTAGTCTAATGGAAAGAAGAATTGCAATATGAATTGAGGGAAAAACAGGCTTATATCATATTTAGAGAGCAAGTTGGGGAAGAGAATTAGCAGTAAAGAAATAAGTGAAAAAGAGAGAGCAAGGAGGTATAAGGAGTGAAAAAGTTACTTGTTTACATTTAGGGATATAGTTTGTCTTGGTTTTGAGCAAGAACAAAGCCAGAGTTTAGCTAGGAAGTCTTTCATAGTGGTTTTGAAATATGAGAGGGTGGGTATAGACCTGATGGGATAATAGATAAGGAGTTATAGGCCTTCGCAACTTAGTACACATACAGACCATGCCCAGCAGATTTGCTAGGTTTGTAGAATGACATTTTTGGTCACTGGATCGCAGTGACTGACTGGGAACATAGTTGTGTAGAATATTTTTTAGTGCTGGACAGGCAGATGAATGCTGTATAATTTTATAGGTTGTAATAAGTTGTATATATGTTAGTTAATGTGGCAATTCTGATCATTTTAGGATTTCAGCACTATACAGTGGTGGATTCTGAAAGGGGTATGTGCTGGAAATTTAGCAACTTTATTGTATCATTTTTTAGGTTTTAATTTTTGTGAAGCCTTTAGTTGCATCGGTGAGAGAGTTTTTGGCTGTATAAAGCATCTGTAGTTTTTGGTGAGTGTTTATTTTGCAATTTTGTATATGCAGGTTGAATGCAAGATTATCATCCACTGTCACCCTTAATAATTTGCTATGAGAAGTGACTTCAGTGGTTGTATTATCAAGAGAGCGGATGTTAAATTTTGTTTTTTTTTTTTTCATGAGAGAGGGATTTGGGGGGGGGGGAGTAGGAGCTTGGTCTTATTTGGGTTGAGCATGTGTTTTGAGGTACAAAGCCACATTTCAGTGCCTGTTAAGGCTTCCCCGAGTAATTTTTTGGAGGTGTACTATGTAGTCAGATGTTCACATAAGAGTGGAATCATCTGTGTATTGTATTAGGGTGGCCTGTTGCGTGGAAATATAAAGGGTGTTGGTGAAAAAGTTAAACTGGAAGGGACCAAGGATATAGAGCCTTGTGTTACACCAGTGGTGACTGGGAGGTAAAGAGAGAGCTTGGAGTACCATTTTACTGACTGATACCTATTGGACAGGTAGCTTTTGAATCACAGAAGGGTGGGCTGAGAGAGACTTAGTGAGGACATTTGAAGTAGAACTTTGTGATAAACTGTATCAAAGGGTATAGACAAGTCTAGAAATAAGGAACAGTGTAGTTTGCCATTATATCTAGCTTCATTGACAGTATCTGTATAGGTTAGAAGGGCAGTGCTAGTACTATGGGAAGGATGGAAGCCATGTTGTGTAGGGGATAGTTCATCCTGCAGGAGATAGTCTAGCAATTGTTTTTGAAAACATTTTTCAAGTATTTTGTTGTGGGAAAATAAGATTGCTATAGGTCTAAAATTATGAATGTCTCTTGAATTTCATAATGTCTTGACTTTTTCCAGAGAAGTAATGTGGGTTTCCCTGATTGACCTAATTATAAGGATTGAGACAGGATAGGCAATGCTGTTGACTGCTGTTATTAGGTAGCTGAAGAGGAGCAGGTTTAACAGTAGTTTTATACAGGATGTGGGCACAGGTTTGAAGGTGGAACTGGATGTCGTGATATGTGGCTGTTGGGCAGGATTGAGGTTAGATGTTGAGGAATCCTTGGTTAGAGTTGCTATACTGTCTATAAAATAAGAGTTGAACTTGTTTTGAGTGGTGAGTTAACAGGAGGGAGTTTTGGGTTGAATTTTTGATCTGGATGTAAGATTTCTGTAATGGGTGTCCAAAATTTTTTAGAGTTGTGTTTAGTAGTACTCTGAAAGTTGTTATAGCTTAGATTTTTGTCTTCATGTATTTGCTTTTTAGTACATTTGCAAAGCATTCTGAAATTTTCAAGTTATTGTGGTGTTTTATATTTTTGCTGTTCTTTCCATGCTTTTTCTCTATCCTGTATTGGCATTCTACTCTCTTTGGATTGCCAGATTGTATTATTTGATGTTCTTCAATACTGCTGTTGCATTATTCTTTACATCAAGGGATTCCCTGCCGGATTGTATTATTTGATGTTCTTCAGTACTGCTGTTGCATTATTCTTTACATCAAGGGATTCCCTGCCGGATTGTATTATTTGATGTTCTTCAATACTGCTGTTGCATTATTCTTTACATCAAGGGATTCCCTGGCAGATTGTATTATTTGATGTTCTTCAGTACTGCTGTTACATTATTCTTTACATCAAGGGATTCCCTGCCGGATTGTATTATTTGATGTTCTTCAGTACTGCTGTTACATTATTCTTTACATCAAGGGATTCCCTGCCGGATTGTATTATTTGATGTTCTTCAGTACTGCTGTTGCATTATTCTTTACATCAAGGGATTCCCTGGCAGATTGTATTATTTGATGTTCTTCAGTACTGCTGTTGCATTATTCTTTACATCAAGGGATTCCCTGCCGGATTGTATTATTTGATGTTCTTCAGTACTGCTGTTGAATTATTCTTTACATCAAGGGGTTCCCTGGCAGATTGTATTTGATGTTCTTCAGTACTGCTGTTGCATTATTCTTTACATCAAGGGATTCCCTGGCAGATTGTATTATTTGATGTCCTTCAGTACTGCTGTTACATTATTCTTTACATCAAGGGATTCCCTGCCAGATTGTATTATTTGATGTTCTTCAGTACTGCTGTTGCATTATTCTTTACATCAAGGGATTCCCTGGCAAGGGTAGCCAGACATCCGGCCAGTATACCAAACACTTTAGGTTGTAAAGGGTATGCCATAAATCACACGTATTCTCCCTGCACACAGCATAGGGCATAAAGGTGATGTATGGATGCACCATCTTCAGAACAGCTTTGCTGGCAGTCAATGCCATCTTTGATCATCTGTCTGAATGCTAGTTTGTCTGCTGATTGATTAACCGATTCAGGTAAGTACCGATTGGGGGGTTTGTTTTCTTATCTCTTTTTTGGCTTTGTTGGATTGTTGGTTTCATGTCATCCAGAAAAGGGAAATGTGAGGGTGGGAGACAAATTCCCCATAAAGACTCTCATGAGCAGTATTTATTTTGCTTAGGTGCTTTTCAGCACCTTGCGTCTTGTGCTGTTTGTAAGGCTTTCGTACCTAAGATGTTGAGTAGTCAGCTTTCTTCCCAAGCTTTTTATCTAGAGAATCAGCATCTTTAGCAGAAGCTATGAAAAGTTCTTCCAGCCTGAGGGACAGCTGTCTTCGAAGAAGGCCAAGAAAGCTAGGTCTGATTCTTCTGCTGTGCCACCTCCGCCATATGTTTCTGAGGCTAGTGAAAGCCAGGAGGACCGTCTGGTCTTTGTCAGATTCCTCTGCTGTGACCACTTCAGAGGCCGGCATGGATCCAACTTCCTGCACATCCTTGGAGGCCTTATACATGTCCACTTCAGATGTACAGGGGGAACTGCAGCTGATTATTTCCAAAGGGCCTGGGGTGTTCCTCATATTTTAGTGAGGGAAGACATTCCCGCTACAGTTAGTGTTGTCAGGGGGTCAGAGCCTCCTTTAAAAAAAGAAGCAGAAAACTAAGCATATTTCTCTTTCTCCTAAAGACCCTGAGTGAATGGCAAAACTTCACTCAGGGTTTTTTTAATGCTATTATTGGTTTAAATCCCCTGGTTCCTGCTCCCCCTTGGTCTTCTACTCCTCTCCAAAGGGCTAGGGAGCAAGATTCCTCTGAGGAGGAAGATTCTGATGAGGAATCCTCGACTTACTCTTCCTAGATTCCTTCCCCCTTAGGTTATGGTTCTGAGGAAGAGGAATATATCATTCCTGACTTTTCTTTTGAGGAGATTTCATTTGGTGACATTTTCCAGAATGATGGAATTTTTTTGAAATCTGATTGTGCTCTGGTTTCTTATGTTAAGAAGAGGTAATATGAGCTCCTGCAAATGGATTCTCCTAGGCCTTCTGCTGTCCCTCCTGTTCTTGATACCTTATTGGATGCCTTTTCCACTGCTTCTCGGGCTCCTGATTCCATGCCCCCTGCTCTTTAAAAAAAACTGGTAGGTATTATAAAGTATTTCATGATTGCAAGCTTCGTTAAAAGTGTCTTTCTGCTGACGTCTCTGTGGATTCCGTTGCATCTGACAAGCCATCAAAGCTTTTACCTTCTATAAAGCTGCTTTCTCCTGATAAGATGGCAGAACTATTGAGAGGTTTAGTAAGAAAGTTTTATACTTTTGCTACTGTAGCTTTTAGAGCTGTGAACTGTCGGATTCATATGACCAGATACATTTTTGATGTTTTCTCAGGCCTGTCAGTTTTTCCCCTGATCTTCCTCACTCTGAGGGGAGCACTTCTGCACTCTTTGTGAGGGATTTCATTGAAGCTGCTCATCATTCTGTTAAATACAGCTCATGCCTCATCTAGGGCTGCTGCTTTCAGCTCTGTGTTGAGGTGGTATTCTGCTCTGGCTTCAACCATTGCCTGATGATATCAAGGCTAAGTTGATGGATGCTCTTCTGAACAGTAAACATTTGATTGGTGGTGCTGCTGAGTTGTTTAAGTCCTTATAGGAAAAGGGTAAAGCTTTATAACGGTTGAAACATTTTTGTTTCACCTATTCAAATTTCAGAGGAATTACCCTAACAGTCCTGCCTTTGTATGAAGGTAAGAAGGGTGGCAGAAGCTGCTAAGACTACACAGACTACTTCAGCTCAGAAACATCCTTTTTCTGACAAACCAGGTGCTGTCTGACTATCCTTCCCTTATTCTTCCCAGTCACATTCCTCTCTCTTCGTCCTTCTCTGTCCCTTCCTATTCGGTTACAGTTCACTGAAGACTCCTGTGTCTTTTATGCAACTCACCAGGGGTATTTCATAGGTTCATACTAGGCTATCTGCCCTAGGGCATTTACAAGCCTAGCCAGAGTGTGTTTGGCTTTCGCCACCTATTTCAAATGAATTTTGCTATGCCCTGTTTCGTGGTTAGTATACTGTGCCTCTGTCTAACAGTGACACAGAAGTGATACCCGGAGTAAACCTATGATCTCCCAGCCACTCATCAAGATTCCTCTTGAAGAGAGTCAATGAGGGACTCTGCCTAACCTGGACTGGGATTTTATTCCAGAGTGAAGGGAGCCTCTGGGTTACGAATCTGTCCCTCCAGCATGTCCTATTTATTTCAGTGCTTAGGCTCAAGTCTCTCGAGCGAGTAGCTCGATGGGATTTGGACTTTCTGAGGTGCAGCATGTCCATTAATTCCGGGTTGGACATGACTTTATACGTCAGGCACAGATTGCCTCTGAGCAGGCGGTATGCCACTGAGTAGAGCTGGAGTTTCTTTAACCGGGCAGCATATGGCATCTGTTTGAGCCCTTTGATCCTCTTGGTGAGGTACTTTTGGGGACTTTCCTGTTGCTGCAGGTGTCTGGTAAGGTACATCCCAAAAGGGGCATTGTACTCAATTATGGGCCTGATGAGGGATGAGTAAAGAGACACGATGACCTCCCCTGATCTAGATGTGAATCCCTTCATGATTAGGTGGCCTATATAAAATGTTTTTCTAACCACTTTGGCCACGTGGTTGTCGAATGAGAGATTGCTGTCAACTTGGGTCCCCAGGTCCCTAATTACTACTTAATGGATTACCATCTATGTGGTAATTTGTGGGCACTTTGTTTTTGCCGAAGGGGATGACTATACACTTTTTGGCGTTTAGCTTGAGGCCATGGCTCTGGCACCAATTGTCTGTTTCTATGAGGCCCTTTTGTAGAACCCCCCCCCCCCTTTGTTGGGCATTCCTCAGCTTCCTCAGGAACAAATGCCCTTTTTTCCAGTCGTGCTTCAGAGCCTGTTGGCTCTGTTGGATTTTTCTAGTCCCTCTTCTTCCATGCCTGAAGCTGGCGCTTCAGTGGTGGATTCATCAGTTCTCCTTCAACCTGGGGCTTATTTTTCAATCTGCAGTCCCCTCACAGGAACTCTTGACAGATGCCTCGGACGTGGGATGGTGGTACCTCATTCAGTCCTCTGAAATTGCAGAGCTTTTGCTCTCTTTGACAAAAGAAAGACCACATCAATGTGAGAGATGAGAACCATTCCTCTTGCTCTTCAGGCTTTTCATTCTGTTTTTCTCTGCCAGGATCCCTCAAGATTTTCATAAGGCAGTACCACAGTGATGTGGCATATCAACAAGCAAGGGGGGACAAGGTTTTATCTCCTCTGCAGATTAGCTCTTCAGTTTTTGGATCTAGCTCTCTGGTATCAGGTGACCCTCCAGGCAGTTTACATTCCATCAGATCAAAACATAGTGGGAGAATATCCTTCTATTCATTTGTTTTAGTATTCTTAACATGAGGGAGATCTCTACAGCAGGTGACCCTATGTCTGCCAGTATGCAAAAGTCTTTGGCTACTGTAGGATTTGTAGTATGTCGCACGTCGGCTGCTGTCCTATGTCCACCATAAAAGTGATGTATGCACGCATCTACCTCAGAACATCTCTGCTGCCAAATCTGTAAACCACCTTGAACGTTGGTCTGCTCACCGAGCTGTTTGCTATTTTCTGCAAATTCTCGGATAAGTGCCCCGTTGGGAATTTTTTTTTTTTTTACTGCTGTTTAGGGGTGGGGTTCTTGTCATCCAAAAAAGGCAAATGCCAGTGTGGAAGACAGATTCCACATATGGATAGCCATCTTCAGTGTCTGCTTAGAGCCTACCCACAATCACAAATCCTGTCCAGTTTGCCAGGCTGTTGTACCCAAGACCCTTAGAAGTAGGCTTTCCTCCTCAGCCATTTACTTGGAAAACCAGCACTTGGTCATTAGTGAAGAGCACATTGGAGGAATCCTCAGGGCCCGAGGTCAAGTCAGTCGCTAAGTGGAAGGCCAAAAAGCCGAGGCCTGAAGCTGCTGTTGCACCTCCTCTTATGGACATCTCTCCCTAGGCAAATGAGAGCCCAGAGATCGAGCCAGTTTTTGGCTCCGGATCAGAGGCCAAGCCCAATGTTGAAGCCATCCTCAACCCAAAAACTAGCATGTTCTCAGAGGCTGAACAGACATCTGTTCAACATGTGCAGAGGTAACAGAGGCTCATAATAACCAAAGGCCCTAAAGGGATACCTCAGATCCTGGTGCGGGAGGAAATTCACTCTATTATTGAGTGTAGGCCTACATCTGGCCCTCCGACACTACATAAAGCAGACCTACATCAAAAGAAGAGGCAAAAAACTAAACATCTGTTCCCTCCAAAGGAACCTCATAGTGACTGGGAATGGTTCATCCAAGGTCTTTTCAAGGCCCTTATGGCCCTTAATCCCTCATTGGGGGTTTAAATCCTTAAACCACCTTGCACAGCATCTCCACAAAAGTCCGAGAAGAGGTTTCCTCAGATGGAGGCCTCTTCAGAAGTGGAATCTCTGGCCTACTCCTCACAGATCCCCTGCCCTCTACATTATACTTTCCTGGATGAGGATTCCAATGGAACTGATTAATCCATGGAAGAACTCTCCTTTGGTGATACCTTAGTTAAAATGAGATAACATTTCAAAGGGGATAGCACTTAGGTATCAGAAGTACTAAAAAGGTACTACAACCTTCTCCAGGTGGATTTCAGCTATTCCTCATGTGTTACCTGCTTTCCTGGATGTCTTCACCTTGGCTTCCAAGAACCCAGACTCCCAGCCTCCTGCTACTAAGAAGCCTAACTGATTTTATAAGGTCCCTGAGGGGACTGTAAGTTCTTCTTTAAATGCCCTTCAGCAGATCCATTGGTAATTTCATTGGCTTCAGACAAACCATCCAGGTTACTGGCTTTAGCCTCTTTCCTTCCTTCAGATAAGGATAGCAGGAATCTGGAAAGACTAGGTGAGGTGGTGTACACTTAGGCCACTTTGACATTTAGAGCCATTAACTACCAGACACACATGACCAAATTTGCCAAACACCTTCTCTCCCAGGTCATTTCAGATTTACCTGACTCAAACAATGTAAGACTTTGGCTGCATCCTTACTGGAAGTTTCTTCACAGTTAGTCCGCCACTCCCATCAAATTCAGCTATGATGCTGCAGAAGCTTTAGCCAGGGTGGCTGCTTCTGGCTCTGTCTTGAGAAGATTCTCCTGATTAAGATTCCAGCCATTACCAAAGGATATTAAATCGAAGCTTATTTATGCCCCTTTGGATAATTCTGCTTTATTTGGTCCTGCAGCTGCTAGTTTATTTAAATTTCTGCAGGAAAAGGGAAGAGATTCATGAATTATAGCACATTTTTGTCTTTCTAGTGCCTAAATTCCAGAGAAATTACCCAGCAAAGACTACATTTGTACATAAGCTCTCCTGGCCTGCTCCACCTAAAACTAACAAGGATGGTAGGAGGCTTTAACAGTCCAGGGCTGCCCCTTCAGCTCTGGTCCAGAAGCGGCCCTTTCCAGACAAGCTTGGTTTCCCTCTTGCTGTCCTATTTACCCCACTCACATTCCATTTTCCCAGTGTGCCTTGGTCTCTCTCTGCCAGTCTGGGAAAGCATAACTCAAAACTCATGGGTTCTTTTCATTATTCAAAAAGGATACTTTCTGGTGTGGGTCTCTCTGCCTTCATTCAGGGGCACTCCCCAACCACCAAAGGAACTACTACCCTCCTTTCCAGAGGTACTTTTAGGCCTATGGAGTCAAGGAAACATTCAGGAAGTTCCTCTATGCCAAAAAGGAACAGTTTTCTATTGCAAAATGTTCCTGGTGCCCAGAAAGGATGGCCCTTCGAGGACCATCCTAGATCTGTCTCATCTCAACACCTTTTTGAAGGTACCCACCTTCCGTATGTTAACTGTTCAAACCTTGATGTTCATCGTGTTTCACTGTTGCAGTCATTACACTTGGGTTATCCTGCTGGCAGGCTACCCGCAGTCGGCCTGAATTCCAAAGTCCTGGTCTGGCATCGGTTGCTGTCGCCTCTTCCCTGACGTCAGTGCGCCAGGGGTATAAAAGATGCAGCCGATACCATTTTCTTAGTCTTTCTTGCCGCATGGTGCCCGAAGCAAAAGCAGTGCGCAAGTGCCGGTCAGCCGACACCTGAGATTTTCAAAATTGAATTTCAGATCCGAAGTCTTCAATAATGCTAAGTACCCCATTGGGGAAACTTTTTCTTGCTCCAGACCAATGTTAGTAAAAGTTAACAATTGTATTTCTTGTGGGAAGCAAATACCTCATAAGGATTTTCATTCTTACTGTATTCCTTGCCTAGGCCCTGACCATGACATTGCTAGTTGTCGGTTTTGCGCTAGATTCAACCAACGCACTATTAAGCGTCGGTTTGATTTTGCTTTACATTACTTTGGCTGAAGGTTTAACTATGTAATGCCGTCAGAACAACCGATGACCGCAGTTCATAAAAAGCGCAAGGACAAAGAACAGGACAGGCATCCAAGGTCCAAAACCGATGACGAAGCCTCTTCTAGGCCAGTCGCCGGTTCTCAGTGAGGCGCTTTCGCAGCCCCTGACACCCACTGCCACAGGCCGCCTCTGACTCCCACGTGGAGACAACTAGGCCTCTGGAAACTCAAGGTATTGGGCCTACGGAAACTATTCCCTCAGATGGGTCTGGAGCCGCTGAGCAGGCATCGGCTTCTGAGGGTGTTTTCAGACCTACACAGCTTACTATCAAGACCACTTCAGCAGCCAAGGCAAAGTCTAAAACACCTTTAAAGACAAAGAAACAAGTACAGCATTCACATGGACAGTCATCCATGCCAAAGAAACAGATGCTTAAAATAGCCGAGGACCTTATTACTCTGATCAGGGGTTCCCACCCCCCCACCCCCTGATAAAAGGCCTAGGCAAGATACTGACTATGATTCCTCTGACCAGGTTTCTATTTCCTCTGATTCCTCTTCAGAACAGGGATATTCTCTTCCTCCCTATGAGGACTCTGACGCTGAAGAATCTATCCTTTCAGCCTCTCCTCCTGAAGATTACTCCTTTGGGGAAACCCTGCACTCCATGAGGGAGCATTTCCATTGGGAGAGCCAGGATTATTCAGAATCCAAGAAAAGGCTCAGAGACTTTCTTTTACTGCCTCAGCTTAGGCCTCTTGCTATTCCCCCTGTACTAGATATTGTTGATGTATTTTCTGAATCTAGTTTGTCTCCTGATTCCTTACCCCCTGCACCAGTTAAGCCAGATAGGTACTACAGGGTCCCAGATTCTCATAATTTTTTTTTTTTATAAAAACCCTGCTGCTGACCCAGAAACAATTTCTCAGGGTCCCAAAGGGGTCAAGGCTTCCACTGCAAAAAAAACCCTGTTCCCTCTGATAGGGATTCTAGAGCACTGGACAGATGGGGGGAAAAAGTTTACACCTCTGCTACTTTAGCTGTAAGGGCTTTAAACTGCCAGTTTCACATGCTTAAATATCAATAATACCGAATGTCTTTGCTAAAACAGAAAATGCTTACAAGCTCAGAATGTCCTGAAAATAAGGAAATGCAGGATTTATTGCATGCAGCTGAACAAGTGGGAAAGCATACTTTGCAATGTGGTTTTGATTCATTAGAGGCTTCTTGCATAGCCACAGTTACAGGTTCTGTCGTTCGAAGGCATGCTTGGTTAAAAGAACAAAGTTTACCTGATCATGTTAAAGCAAAATTGTTGGATGCTCCATTACAGCATGATACTTTGTTTGGTATTAAGGCAGAAGAGGTGTTAAAGAAAATGGAGGATAAAGCAAAATCAATGCAGACAGTCAAGGATTTATTACAGGTTCAGCCACCCAGATTTAGCAGGAACTGGCCTTCTAAAAATTGGACCTTTCCAGTGTCATGTCACAAAGAGGCAGATACAGACGCCCAAGAGGCAGATCTCAGACCCAAGGCTCATACAGACCTAAGCAATGGGGTGCTTCAGCCCCCAAAGGCGGAGAAGGCAAATCACAACCTTATAGGAAACAGTCCCATTGACTTTCCTCTACCAATGCCAAGCACTTGCCTTTTGGCAGCACCCTTAGGGGGGAAATTAGCATTTTTCTCACAAAATTGGCACATGATCACCCAGGACAAATGGGTACTGAATATTGTTTCCCAGGGTTACAGGTTCCACTTTCACACCCTTCCAAGGCCAAAAGGTATGCCAGACCTGCCACACAATCAATGGGCAGAGGCGCAAAGACAAATTTCTGCTCTCATGGACATGAGGGCTATTCAAAAAGTACCGCAGCAAGAGCAGGGACAAGGATTTTACTCCAGACTTTTCTTGGTACCCAGAAAGGATAAAGCTTGGAGACCAATACTGGACCTGTCTACTCTAAATACTTTCCTGGACGTTCCAAAATTCAAAATGTTGACACTGCAGCAACTTCTACCCATGCTGGGCAAGAAGGTTTGGCTAGTTACTTTGGACCTCAAAGAGGCATACCTGCATGTCCCAATCAGACAATCTTGCAGAAGATACCTCAGATTCATAGCTGGCTCAGTACATTATCAATTCTCTGCACTGCCCTTTGGCTTATCTACTGCGCCCAGGGTCTTCACAAAATGCCTGGCACCAGTAATTGGATTTTGCAGACAAAAAGGAATTCAAATGTATACCTACTTAGACAACTGCCGTATTCAAGCAGACAGCAAGGACATTCTACTAAAGCATCTGGCGTTTGTAAAAAGATTACTAATTTGCCTAGGGTACACAGTAAATGAAAAGAAATCAAAACTAGTGCCCTTTCAAGCGATAATATTCCTGGATGCAAGCTTAAATACAACTGCCCAGATGGCTTATCTCACGCCAGACAAACAAAGGCAACTGACTCATTACTTTCAAATGATGGCAACAAAGACCCAGCTACCTGCAAGAAAAATTCTGCAGGCTTTGGGCTTCATGGCATCCTGCATCCTGCTTATTCCATATGCAAGACTGCATATGAGGAAGCTGCAATGGTATCTAAAAAGTGTTTGGACTCCATATTGCCACAGGCTGGAAACAATAATTACTCTCATTCCCTGCCTGCAACAAGTGTTTCGATGGTGGGCACTGGCCTGTCAGCACAACAAGGGACAGCCTTTCACTTTACCCACAGCCAGGCAGACACTAACAACAGATGCATTGGATTATGGTTGGGGAGCACACATGGCGGGCGAATGTATACAGGGCACGTGGCCCACAGACCAAATGCATCTTCATATCAATCAGAAAGAGATGCTAGCTGTACAGAATGCCCTGACAGCCTTCAAGGATCTATTACATCCAGGACAACTATTACTAAAGACGGACAATACTACAGTCATGTGGTACATAAACAAGCAAGGGGGCACACATTGTTACCTCCTCTGCAGGCAAGCCATGACTTTGTGGAACACAGCACTGGCCTATCAAGTACATCTGCAGGCACAATTCCTGCCAGGAAAGAAAAATACTCTGGAAGACGAACTAAGCAGAAACCTCATGGACCCTCACAAGTGGAAACTGGATCCACAAGTCTTCAGCATGATGATAAAGAAATGGGGATGCACAGCATAGATCTATTTGCCTCCCCTCACAACTGCTAACTACAAAGATTCTGCACAATAACTTATCACCAACAAGCATGGAAGGTGGATGCTCTTTATCATTCAGCTGGAAAAGCCTAACAGTTTATGCCTATCCACCACTGCCTCTACTCCCCAAGGTACTCCTAAAAGTCAGACGAGAGAAGCCAAAAATTATTCTGATTGCCCCAGACTGTCCACGCCAGCACTGGTACCCAATCCTAAAGAGCTTGTCTCAAGGGCCAGCCTGGACTTTACCTTAAATTCCTCATCTGCTGACGCAACAAAACGATCAGATCCTGCACAGCCAACTCAGAACCTTAAATCTAGCTGCTTGGCGAATAATATAGCCACTCAGAACTCACCTCACTCTAAAGCAGTTATAGATGTCATTTTGGAAGCCAGGAGGCCCAGCACCAGGAAATCTTATGCAGAAAAATGGAAGAGATTCTGTGCTTGGAACCAGGCACAAGGACTTGAACCGCTTGTCCCTAATATTCCTCAGATTTTGCAATACCTAACTGAGATGCTGGACAAAGGCCTATCCTTCTCATCAATTAAAATCCATGCCTCTGCCATTTCTGCTCATTACAATAAGGAACCTCCTATTTTCTCTCATCCATTACTAAGACAGTTGAGGGGCAAAAAACATAAGACCCCCAAGGAGAGCACGTATACCAACATGGGACCTCAACTTCATTTTGGAAAAGCTCACACTTCCTCCTTTTGAGCCAGCCAATACAGCTGAGATAAGTCTTATCATGGAAAACTGCTCTGCTCCTAGCAATAAATTCAGCAAGAAGAGTCTCAGAGTTACAGGCATTAATGGTAGTGGAACCTTTTATCATTTTTCATCCGGACAGGGTTTCTCTAAGGACAAACCCAACATTTATGCCAAAGGTAGTATCCAGTGTGGCTGTTAACCAAACCATTCATTTACCAACCTTTTATCCAAATCCCCAGAATAAAGGGGAAGAGACTTCTGCACTCTTTGGACATACAGAGGCGGCTAAGCTTCTACTTGGACAAAACAAAAGCTTTCAGAAAAACTGAGCAACTTTTTGTGGCATACGCTGCAGGATCACAAGGAAAGGCTATTTCAAAGCCGACTATTTCAAAATGGATAGGGCACTGCATTCGTTTCTGCTATGCACAACATGGCAAGTCAGTGCCTAAGAATATTAGGCCACATTCTACCAGGGCAGCAGCCTTTCTCAGAGGAGTACCACCCAAGGAAATTTTGGAGGCTGCAACTTAGAGTTCAGTACACACTTTTGCCAAGCACTATCACTTACCTCTTTACTCTAAATCCAGAGCAGGCTTTGCCACTGCAGTTCTGCAGGGCCTCATAGCCACTCCTAATCCTATTTAGACCCAGCCGCCCAACCTCAGCTTTGGGATTCAACCCAAGTGTAATGACTATAACAGTGAAACACGAACATAGTACAGTTGTGTACCTACCATAAATGTAGATGTTCAAGTGTATTCACTGTTGCAGTCCAGGTTGCCATCCCCCTTTCATTGCTGGGACTTATCTGCATTTCTCTATTCTATACAACCTATGTGGTGTATTTGCTTGTAGAGGAAGGTAATGTTTATGTTAGTGCATGCTTTTTTATTTGCAAATTTTTAGCCTACCCTTTTGGAGGCACCTGACATCTGGGGCAAGAAAAACTGAAGAAAATGGCGTCGGCTGCATCTTTTGTACACCTCAAGATAATCCAAGCGTTATAAGTACACCATAAAAAAAGCAAAAAGGCGAACGCTGACACCACACTATGTAGCTTGAGAAACTGCAAACAATGAAGCAAACTCGTGCAAACCAGCAGGACTAAATAAAAACACTTTTAATAACAGTTGAGCGCTTTCACCTGTTACAATACAGGCTTCCTCAGAACAAAGAACCATTCTGAATTACAGCCCTTAAATAGATGTTTTGGCTCCAAAAATTTTAAAGCAACATACTCCACTAAAACTTTCTACATAAACAATGAACAAAAACATTCCAAAATAAATAAGTAACAAAAATAAACATATGTATACATATATATCCTGTAAAATGTAATACACAAATCCCTGGAATTCATATTTGTTAAAAACATGTTTCTATAAAAACACTGACTCAACTTGTTTATAAACAATTTGACACTAACGTATTTTGTATAGCAGAGGTTTAATAGACAGTGATTCATTCAAACCTGGGGGTGAGGCAGCATCAGTAAAAATTTGCCACCACATTTCTCTATAAGACAACCAACTCTTAGTCCCCCCCCCCCCCCAGGGTCTATTTGAATAAGGTCAATAATACTAAAAGTGAATTTGTGTTCAGAGCCCTCTTGTTTTATATCCTTATATAGGGCATTCTTCTCATCTCTCTTTTTAATAGAATAAAAATGACCGCATATTCTTTTGTTCAGCTGTCTCTCGGTCTTCCCAATGTAGAAAGCAGGACAAGCTGAACATAATGCAATATATATGACAAGTTTGGTAGTACAATAACCTGCCTTAAATCTGATAGAGGTGTTGGTAGTATTGCTTAACCTAGTGCCTTAACTGTTGTTAATAGCAAAGCACCAGTTGCATCTACCACACTTCTGTGTAGATTTTGAAGTGTTAGAAGTCAGAAACACCGTATTTTCTAACAACCTTTTCAAATTTATACCCATTTTATTTACAAAGTGGGGTTTATCACCTAAAATGTTGGATATAGAAGCATCCGCTATAATAATAAACCAACTTTTATTAACCAATTGCCTCATCCTATAACTACAAGGACCATATTTGATTACACAAGCTTTATTTAAATCACTACGACTAACTCTAGCAAGGGAAACAACATTATTACCTTGAGAATTCATTCCTAACAAAGGTGTGTACCTAGAACCCCAGCCTTGAATAACCTGCTTGCTTACATTTTGCATCATACCAAGGTCATAACCTCTATCACTGAACATAGCCGTAATATACTCAACTTCAGCTATCATGTCTATGTAGTCTGAAGTCATTCTAACTGCTCTAATCAACTGTCCCTTGTAGATGTTCCTTAAAAGACTTTTTGGGTGGTTACTAGAATATTCAAGATAGTTATTAGAAGAAGTGGGTTTCCTGTATATTCTTGATTTAAACCCAAAATTAGCCGGAGAGACGAGGGTGTCAAGGTATGCCAGACCATCATGACTGAATGCGTGTGTAAATTTCAAATAAGAACTACTGGTATTAATAAATTCTATAAATTCAGTCAATGTCTCATTGTCACCATCCCATAATATATATATATATCGTCAAGGTAACGAGTATAATATTTAATGTGAGGATAGAAGTCACTGGTGAACACTACAGACTCCTCCCAGTCGAGCATGACCATATTGGCATTGGAATGAATTCTCAAGGTAATAATGTTGATGTCCTTCAAGGATGCATCTGCAGTCCTAACAAATGGATTGTCCTGCCTCAGGCAGCCCTTCGGTCGGCCGGATTCCAAAGTCTGGGTCTGGCCTCGGCTGATGTCGCACTTCACCCGACGTCATAGCTGCTGTCAATTGGGTATAAAGGCATCAGCCGACGCCATTTTCCTCTGTCTTTCTTGCCGCGTGGCGCCCGAAGCAGAAGCTGTTCGCAAGTGCCGGTCGGTCAGAACCAGAGATTGCTACTACCGAAGATTTCTAAAAAGCTAAGTACCCCGTTGGGGATTCTTTCTTGCCTCAGTCGATGTCAGAAAAAGTGAATAACTGTTTAACTTGTGGGATACAAATACCTCATAAAGATTTCCACTCTTACTGCCCAGACCATGACGTAGCAGCTTGTCTAGCCTGTGCTTCCTTCAACCGACGGACACTTAGACGTCGGTCGGAGTTTGCAGAGGAGTTTTTCGGCTCCGCTTTTGCTTACAACATGCCGTCGGAGACTCCGACTTCACAATTAGCTAAAAAGCGTAAGGAAAAGGACCGACACTCGCGGTCCGCGGTTTCGGCCGAAACCGCGGTTAAGCCGACCGCGAGTGTCTCGGTTTCGGCTGAAACAGAGTCCTCGGTTCTTCCTTCGGCCGAAAGCATGCCTCCTACAACCGAGGCCTCATCCAGCATGGCTGAATCTGCTACTGAATTTCCACCTGCTCTTACAGGTTCTCAGGATTTATCAGATACTATCCCTTTAGATATATCTACTCCTGCACGTGGAGCTGCTAGGCCCCCTGCATCCATCTCAATTAAGGCTTTTTCTAGGGCTAAAGCAGCTAAATCTTCAAAGACCGTGCCTGCTAAAACCCCCTCTCACAGGCCTAGCTCTAGTACTCAAATGCTTAGTCTAGCAGAGGATCTCATTTCTTTGATCAGGGGATCCCAGCCTCACCCTGACAGGACCTCTCATCCCCCTCCAGAGAAGAGGCCTAGAGCAGAGCCCCCTGAGCCAGTTTCTACAGATTACTCCTCTGATGATTCAGAAAATTCAAATCCTCCAGAAGGCCCTTATTCTCCATATGAGGACTCTGATGCAGAAGACTCCATTCCTTCTGCCTCTCCTCCTGAGGAATTTTCTTTTGGGGAAACCTTGCATGCTATGAGAGAACAATTTCAATGGCAGGGCCAGGATTTTTCAGACTCTAGGAAAAGGACCTTTTTACATTTGCCACAGCATAGGCCTTTAGCCATTCCTCCAGTACTTACAGTTGTGGATGATGCATTTAATGATGCTTGTACTGCCCCTGACTCTCTTCCTCCGGCCCCTGCTAAGCCCGACAGATACTACAGGGTTCCTGACACACATTATCACTTGTATAAGGCTCCTATTGCAGATCCTGAAACTATTTCACAAGGCCCCAAAGCTGTAGCAGCTGCCTCTGCCAAAAAACCCCTCCCCTCTGAAAGAGAATCTAGGGCATTAGAGAGATGGGGTAAAAAAGTTTATACTTCTGCTACTCTTTCGGCTAGGGCCTTAAACTGTCAATTCCACATGATTCAGTATCAGGAATTTTTGTTAGATCAGCTAACTAAAAAACTGTCCTCTCCTGAACCTTTAGACCTTAAGTCCCTTCAGGAATTTGTACATAGCACTCAGCAGGTCAGTAATCATTCCTTAAAATGCGGCTATGATGCACTGGAGGCTTCCTTTAGATCAGCTATGACTGGTACAGTGATCAGAAGGCATGCATGGTTAAAAGAGCAATCCTTATCAGACCATGTAAAGTCAAAGCTCCTAGATGCTCCCATGGAAAAACACAGTTTGTTTGGCTCCCCTGTACAGCAAGTGTTGAAGAAGGTGGAAGAAAAAGCGAAATCTGTCCAGACAGTCAAGGATTTCTTACAGGTCCAGCCTCCGAGGTTTAGTAGGAACTGGCCTTCCAAGAATTGGTCCTTTCCAGACACCACCAGAGCACAGAGAGGCAGAAATAGGCCAAGAGGCAGAGGTCAATCCAGAGGTGCCTACAGGGGCGCCAGTGGCAGCCTAACAACCAGAGAAGTACGGCCACAGATCCAGCCACTACCACTTCCACAGGACAATCACAGTGACTTGGCTCTGAAACCGCCTACCAGGGAACAACTAGAAGCACCCTTAGGCGGAAAGCTAACCTTATTTTCAGTAAACTGGCATTACATTACAGGAGACAAATGGATTTTACAGACAATAGACAAAGGTTACAGGTTTCACTTCCATACTCTACCAAGGAAGAGAGGAATGCCAAACCTACCTCCAAACCAAAAGACAAACGCTCTAAAACAAATAGACCACTTACTAAGGATGAGAGCTATAGAAAAGGTACCGTCTATGGAACAAGGACAAGGATTTTATTCCAGACTTTTCCTGGTACCAAGAAAGGAAAACCAATGGAGACCTATTCTCGACCTGTCCACTCTGTACACATATCTCATTGTTCCAAAATTCAAGATGCTGACCCTACAGCAACTTCTTCCCATGCTGGGCAAGGAGTCTTGGCTGGTAACTCTAGATCTCAAGGAGGCATACCTGCACGTCCCCATACGACCAAATTGCAGAAGATACCTCAGATTTCTTGCAGGATCAGAGCATTATCAATTCTCAGCATTGCCTTTTGGCTTATCTACTGCGCCCAGAGTATTCACGAAATGCCTGGCATCAGTAATTGCTCATTGCAGACTTCAGGGAATTCAAATTTATCCATACCTGGACGACTGCCTGTTACAAGCGGACAACAAAAACAAATTAACAAAAGATTTGAGAGAGGTTATTCACCTACTGCAAGCCCTGGGATACACAGTCAACATAAAAAAGTCAAGGCTGATACCCTCCCAAAGGATAACTTTCTTGGGTGCAGAACTGGACACATCAAACCAAATGGCATTCCTCACAGCAGAAAAGCAGAAGCAACTACCACTCTATTTCATGGCATTAACAACGCAGAACCACCTTACAGCAAGGAAAATCCTGCAGGCCCTGGGCTACATGGCATCCTGCATAATATTGATTCCACATGCCAGACTACATATGAGGAAGTTGCAATGGTACCTAAGGAATTTATGGTCTCAGCACAAGCACAGCCTAGAAACCCAAATTCCAATAATTCCATGCCTGAAGCAAGAAATCCAGTGGTGGGCTCAGGCCTGTCAGTTGAACAAAGGACTGCCCTTCCACAGTCCTCACCCAAGCCAGACTATCACCACGGACGCCTCAGACCTCGGTTGGGGGGCACACATGGTGGACAAGTGCATACAAGGCTTATGGACTCAAGACCAGCTGAACCTACACATAAATCAAAAAGAGATGCTGGCAGTAAAGCAGGCAATTCAGACATTCAGACCGTTTCTTCAACAGGGTCATTTGCTGATAAGGACAGACAACACCACAGTTATGTGGTATATCAACAAACAGGGAGGCACACATTCATATCCTCTATGCCGGATGGCAATGGACCTCTGGAATGTGGCCCTGAACCTCAACATTCAGCTCCAGGCCATATTTGTGCCAGGAAAAGAAAATATACTAGCAGACATCTTAAGCAGAACTACCACGGATGCCCACGAATGGATGCTGCATCCAGACATCTTCAAATCCATTACAAGGAAATGGGGACTACCAGAAATAGACCTATTCGCATCCCCACACAACCACCAATTGAAAAAATTCTGCACAAGGACATACCACCCACTTGCTTGGAAGGTGGACTCCCTATCCTTCAGTTGGGAAAACCTGACAGCATATGCACTCCCACCTCTTCCTTTGATGCACAAAGTGCTACTGAAGATCAAAGATCACCCAAGGATCATCCTGATAGCTCCAGACTGGCCGAGGCAGCATTGGTACCCGCTACTGAGGAGTATGTCTCAGGAACACGCATGGCCTCTACCCCTAGTTCCTTTACTGCTAACACAGAACAACTTCAAAATCCTGCATCCAAACTTGAAAACACTGCAGCTAACTGCTTGGAACATTACATAAGACAAAATAACCCGGATTTATCTCAAAGGGTTAAAGACATTATCTTGGAGGCTCGCAGACCCTCAACAAGGAAAACTTATTCAGCAAAATGGAAAAGATATCTCATTTGGAGTGCAGCAAAAGGAGAAAATGTATCATTGGCAAACATAGCTAACATCCTGGAATATTTAGCAGAGCTTTTCCACAATGGCCTGTCTTACTCCTCCATTAAGATTCATGCATCAGCAATTTCAGCAGAATACAACATGGATCCTCCAGTCTTTTCTCATCCTCTACTCAGGCAGTTTCTGAGAGGAATTAAAAATGTAAAGCCACCAAGGAAGCCACCATTGGCTGCATGGGAGCTGAACTTTGTGTTAGAAAAGTTGACACTTCCCCCTTTTGAACCAGCAGCAACAGCAGAATTACAGTACTTATCTTGGAAAACTGCTTTCCTGCTTGCAATCACATCAGCAAGAAGGGTTTCTGAATTACAGGCATTAATGGCAGTACAGCCCTTCCTTATCTTCCATCAGGATAGAGTGTCCATGAGAACTAATCCTACTTTTATGCCAAAGGTGGTCTCCAGGGTATCATTAAACCAAGCAATCCACCTACCTACATTCTTCCCCAACCCACAGAACAGGGGGGAAAGACTACTACATACCTTGGATGTGCACAGGCAATTGCACTACTACCTGGACAGAACCAAGAGCAATAGAAAAACTGACCAGCTTCTGGTAGCATATGCAACAGGAATGGAAGGAAAAGCAATTTCAAAACAGACAATCTCAAAATGGATAGGAAGTTGCATTAGATTTTGTTACTCTTTTCATGGAAAGACAACTCCAGAAAACATCAGACCTCACTCCACAAGGGCTACAGCCACTACTACAGCTTTTTTACGAGGAGTGGCTACCAAAGACATTTTAGAGGCTGCTACTTGGAGCTCCGTGCATACATTTGCCAAGCATTATAATCTACCTTTATACTCCAGATCCCGAGCAGGTTTTGCCACTGCTGTTTTGCAAGGGATCTTAACTACACCATAATCTTCTTAGTACCTCCTCCCCCAGTTTGGCTATGGTATTCTACCCATTTGTTAGGACTGCAGATGCATCCTTGAAGGACATAGTACAGTTTTGTACCTACCATAAATGTAGATGTCCGAGAGGTATGCATCTGCAGTCAGGATTACCCTTCCTCCTTCCCCTCTGTGGTACTCCTAGAGTATTTGCCCATCTTATAGCTAGCTGGGGGAATCTATTATGGTGTATTTGTTTGTATATATATATATATATATATATATATATATGTATATACCTGTTTATTTTTATTTGCTCTCTACTGTTTGGAATCATTTGCATTTATCCAAATTTAGCCTGGCATCTGGGGCAAGAAACACTGAGGAAAATGGCGTCGGCTGATGCCTTTATACCCAATTGACAGCAGCTATGACGTCGGGTGAAGTGCGACATCAGCCGAGGCCAGACCCAGACTTTGGAATCCGGCCGACCGAAGGGCTGCCTGAGGCAGGACAACCCATTTGTTAGGACTGCAGATGCATACCTCTCGGACATCTACATTTATGGTAGGTACAAAACTGTACTTTTCCCTTGCTAGAGTTAGTCGTAGTGATTTAAATAAAGCTTGTGTAAACGAATATGGTCCTTGTAGTTATAGGATGAGACACCCTACAAATGTTGAGGAAGAACAGATCAATAAGGGTGATGAAACCTGACAAGGGTGGGGGTTTAGTTCTTTTTGATAAACTTACATATACCTCTAAACTTCATGATATTTTACATTCTGCTGACAGCTATGAGATCATATCTGTTAATGAACTTAATATAGCCTATAGAAAAATTGATTGTCACCTTGAGGACTTTTTTATAGACAGGCGAATTAGTTTGGATACTTACAACTTTGTCAAAGTGGAATTTCCTGTGTTAGCCAAGCTAGTTGGCATCCCCAAAGTTCATAAGAATGTGTCTGACCCGCGTTTTAGACCAATTGTTTCTGGCAGCAGATCTAAAACATTTCCTTTGAGTGTGGTCATTGACCATACTTTGAAACGTGTACGAAAAGGTATTTCATCTCGCCAAGGATTCTTGGTATTTTTTAGCTTATTTTCCTACACATTTATATAAAAAGGATTTATTATACGTGACTATTGATGTCATAGACCTTTTTCTCCTGCATCCCCAAAAGTGAGGGGTTAGAAGCATTTAATCGTAGTATTACTAAATATGCAGGGTTGGTTTGGGATAAGATATGGTTGATTACAGATATGATGAGTATGGTATTGGACAATAATTTCATCTTTTTTGAAGGAGAGATTTTTAAACAAACTAAGGGTGTTGCTATGGGTGCTGCGTGTGCTCCCATTTTTGCCAATATGGTCATGCTCGACTGGGAGGAGTCTGTAGTGTTCACCAGTGACTTCTATCCTCACATTAAATATTATACTCGTTACCTTGACGATATATATATATATGTATATATATATATATATATATATATATTATGGGATGGTGACAGAGATATTGACTGAATTTATAGAATTTATTAATACCAGTAGTTCTTATTTGAAATTTACACACGCATTCAGTCATGATGGTCTGGCATACCTTGACACCCTCGTCTTTTAAGGAACATCTACAAGGGACAGTTGATTAGAGCAGTTAGAATGACTTCAGACTACATAGACATGATAGCTGAAGTTGAGTATATTACGGCTATGTTCAGTGATAGAGGTTATGACCTTGGTATGATGCAAAATGTAAGCAAGCAGGTTATTCAAGGCTGGGGTTCTAGGTACACACCTTTGTTAGGAATGAATTCTCAAGGTAATAATGTTATTTCCCTTGCTAGAGTTAGTCGTAGTGATTTAAATAAAGCTTGTGTAATCAAATATGGTCCTTGTAGTTATAGGATGAGGCAATTGGTTAATAAAAGTTGGTTTATTATTATGGCGGATGCTTCTATATCCAACATTTTAGGTGATAAACCCCACTTTGTAAATAAAATGGGTATGAATTTGAAAAGGTTGTTAGAAAATACGGTTTCTGACTTCTAACACTTCTAAATCTACACAGAAGTGTGGTAGATGCAACTGGTGCTTTGCTATTAACAACAGTCAAGGCACTAGGTTAAGCAGTACTACCAACACCTCTATCAGATTTAAGGCGGGTTATTGTACTACCAAAGTTGTCATATATATCGCATTATGTTCAGCTTGTCCTGCTTTCTACATTGGGAAGACCGAGAGACAGCTGAACAAAAGAATATGCGGTCATTTTTATTCTATTAAAAAGAGAGATGAGAAGAATGCCCTATATAAGCACATAAAACAAGAGGGCTCTGAACACAAATTCACTTTTAGTATTATTGACCTTATTCAAATAGACCCTGGGGGGGAGACTATAAGAGTTGGTTGTCTTATAGAGAAATGTGGTGGCAAATTTTTACTGATGCTGCCTCACCCCCAGGTTTGAATGAATCACTGTCTATTAAACCTCTGCTATACAAAATACGTTGGTGTCAAATTGTTTATAAACAAGTTGAGTCAGTGTTTTTATAGAAACATGTTTTTAACAAATATGAATTCCAGGGATTTGTGTATTACATTTTACAGGATATATATGTATACATATGTTTATTTTTGTTACTTATTTATTTTGGAATGTTTTTGTTCATTGTTTATGTAGAAAGTTTTAGTGGAGTATGTTGCTTTAAAATTTTTGGAGCCAAAACATCTATCTAAGGGCTGTAATTCAGAATGGTTCTTTGTTCTGAGGAAGCCTGTATTGTAACAGGTGAAAGCGCTCAACTGTTATTAAAAGTGTTTTTATTTAGTCCTGCTGGTTTGCACGAGTTTGCTTCATTGTTTGCAGTTTCTCAAGCTACATAGTGTGGTGTCAGCGTTCGCCTTTTTGCATCTTTTGTACACCTGGTGCACTGACGTCAGGGAAGAGGCGACAGCAACAGACGCCTGACCAGGACTTTGGAATTCAGGCCGACTGCGGGTCACCTGCCAGCAGGATAACCCAAGTGTAATGACTGCAACAGTGAATACACTCTAACATCTACATTTATGGTAGGTACACAACTGTACTTTCCCTCTAATTCTGCTACAAGCCTCCTTAGCCTCCCTGGATATCAAAGATGCATTCCCATACACCCCATTTTCAGGAAGTTTTTACATTTCTCTCTGGCTTCCTGGCATTTTACATTCTCTGTCTTGCACTTGGGACTTTCTACCGCACCAAAGGTGTTTGCAAAATGCCTAGCTGGTGTGATTGCCTACTACAGGCTTCAGGGCATCCACATTTTCCCTTACCTAGACAATCTCCTCTTTATAGCAACTTTCTTAGAAATCCTAGATCAAAACATTATTTTTGCCATTTCTCTTCTGCAGTGCCTAGGTTTCACCATAAACTACAAAAAAATCCATTCTGTGCCCCGCTCAGGGTCATACCTTCCTGCGGTGCAGGATCTCCCTCCTCAGAAGGCACTGGACCTCAAGTCTTACTTCAGAAAACTTTTGCCTCTTCACGTTTCACCCAGGGAGTTCTTCAGGGTTTTGGGTATTATGGCATCCACTATCCCAATGCTCCCTTTGGCAAAACTTCACATGAGAAAAGTCCAGTGCTTCCGAAAGTCTGTTTCAGTGCAGCATTCACACCCTCTAGACTTTCCAATTCCTCTCATCCCCCTGTCTGAGGAGGGAACTTTGGTGGTGGATCCAACAAGCGCCTCTCAATCCAGGACTCACCTTGCATCCCCTCCCTCCAGTCCAAGAGCTTTTCACAGACCCACTTTCAGAGACTTTGAAAGCTCAAGGGTTGTGGTCCCTCCTCTCAAGAAAGGGAACACATCAGTGTAAGGGAGATGAGGGACCTGCTGCTAACCATTCAAACCTATCATGCCCTCTTTCTCCCAGGACCTATAAAACTGTTCACAGACAAATGTGGACTATCCTCTGGTATGTGAACAAGTGGGGGGGGGGGGCAAATACCTGTTATGCAGGCTGGTGCTCCAGGTGTGGGAGCTGGCAGTCCAGTACAGGGTGATGCTCCAGGTAGTGTACATCCCATCCAACCAAAATTACATGGTTAGACGCCTTGAGCAGGTCTCTACCACAATCCTGTGCATGGATGCTTCAAAGGGATGCATCTGTAGACTTTGACCACCAGTAGGGCATTCTGAAAGTAGATCTTGCTTCCTCCATGAACAGACAACTTCCACTATTTTGTGACAAAGTCTCTCATACTGTGGTCTATAAGGTGGATGCACTTGCATTCTCTTGTTTCTGTATGCATTCCCCCAACCCCGATCATTCTGAAAGTCCTGTTCAGAATTCAGCAGGACAAACCAAAAATCTTGTTGGTGACCCCCTTTTGCCCAAGCCAGCATTGGTTTTCCCTTCTCCTGCATTTAGCCAAGGGCAGACACCACAAGTTACCTCCCAGAGTGGACCTTCTCACACTAAACAAAGGAACTCTCATCCATCCCCACTTGTCTACCCTTCAGCTGATTCTGGGTGATATGGTTTTTATTCCTTTTAGACACCTGTTCTTGGACTACGTGCTTAGGGTTCTGCAGAAGGCCAGGAAACTCGATCCCAAAAAATCCTACCTAGCCAAGTGGAAGAGATTTTCAATGTGGTGTCTGTCGAAATCAGGACCCACTGTCAGTGGAAATCTTTCTGGTTCTATCCTATTTGTGAGAATTACACAATACTGGCTAGCAGGTTTGAGACTAAACAATTTTTTTAACATTTTAAAGGCATCCTTCACATTAGATCTCTCAGGAAACCTATTCCTCTACCCTGGGATCTTAATTTTGTGCTAGAAAACCTGACTCTTCCTCATTTGAGCCAGCTTCACCTGCGTCCTTACAATGTTGCTCCTGGAAATCTGTGCTTCTCCTAGCTATCACTTCAACCAGGCATGCGTCCGAGCTCCTGGCCCTTATGGCATCTCCCCTTTTTGGTTTTCCATAAAGACAGGGTGTCTTTGCGTACAAACCCTTCTTTTATGCTCCGTGTAGTTAGGGTCGCCACTCAGTGAATCCATTTTCTTTCCTTCACAAAATCCTAGTGAGAAGGTGTTACAGACCCTGGATGTGCATAGACAATTTGAATTTTACTTGGACAAGACCAAAGCCATTAGAAAATCGGACCAGCTGTTTGTCTGCTATCATCCCAGGCCTCTGAGATTGCCTGTTTCCAAACAGACTGGATTTCTAAGGCTATTTCATTCTGCTGTGTGAAGCATGGCAAAACACTTGCTTCTTTTGTAAAGGCCCATTCCACTAGAGGCTGTAGCCTCGTCAGGTGCTTTCTCCAAGTGATTGGACACTAGCTGTATTCTCCAAGCAGCTGCTTGGACTTCTGTACATACCTTCAATAAACATTACAAATTGGATGGCATTTCCAGGTCCAGAGCAGGTTTTGCCAGAGCCATACTTAACCCATGGAGAGCTCTACTAGCCTCTTCCTCCACCCTCTCTTCATGAGCTTTTGCACTCTCCTATATGTAAAGAATACTGCAAAAGATGAACAGAAGGACATAGAATAGTTGTGTAAAATCTTACCATAACCATAATGTCCTTCTCTTTTCTGCAGTATTCCAATCCCTCCCTCATTCCCCTTGGTGGTTTGGTTACTTTCCGTGGATGGTCATACCCTACCTTCCTTACGCTGGCTTCCTCCTTGGGCATTCAGTTCTGAGGTAGATGCATGCATATATCAATTGTATGGCTGAAGTACCACAGCAGTTTACATGTGACATAACACACATCCTACAGTAGTGAAAGGTTTGTGTACTGGCCAACGTCTGGTCACCTGCTGTGGAGATCTCCATCTTAAGAATACTGTATCAGAGAAGAGTATTGTTATGGTAAGATTTTACACAACTATTCATTCTCTGAGCAGGTCCATAACACAATCCCATGAGTGCATGCTTCACAGGGATGTGTTTCTATAGCAATAACCCACGCCTGGGTGTGGGTAATGCTGGATTTGCCCACGGTTGGTGTGGTTTGGTCATGAGGGTGAAGCCCGAGTGGCCAAACAAAGCCAACCGTGGGTAAATCCAGCATTACCCACACCAGAAGTGGGTTATTGCTATTATACAATGACATTATTTAAGAAAAAAAAAAAATTCTTTTCTTAAATAATGGCATTGTATAATGCCTCCTTGCTGCCCTTCCGCAGCTGTATGGTATTCTGCGGCAGTTCTGATATACTGTGCATGCGTATGCCTACGCAGTACATCAGAGCTGTGGGCAAAAGCAACTGAGAAAGCAAGATCTCTGTTGCTTTTTACAAACTGTTTCGCTATGTTAAATGGGTTTAACATAGCAAGACAGCTTTAAAAAAAGCAACGGAGAATCTCCGTTGCTTTTTTTAAAGCTGTCTCACTATGTTGAACTCGTTTAACATAGCGAGACAGTGTTGCTGTAAGAGTTATAGTAATGGAAAAAGTCTGGGCGACCGGACCTTTTTCCATTACTATAACTCGGATTTACAATGTGCATGCTGACCAATCAGCGTGCACGTTTTTGAATATTAATGGGGGGCTCGTTGTATAATGGACATTATTTCACCAGTTAGGATACCCTAAGTAGATCTGTTTGCCTCCCCTCTATAAACAGATATCTTCCTCTATTTTGCGCCAGTGTCCCAAGTCCTCTGGCCTGGAAGGTGGATACCCTACCTTTCTAGTAACAAAAAACAAGCAACTCTGAATATTCACAAACTCCCAAAACACAGAAGAATTCCGTATGGTAAAGCCAATAGCCCAGTGGTGAACAACAAAGAAAATCCAGTTGTGTTCAACCACATTTTTAATTCATATGTAGAAAATATAAAATTAGTTGAGTGCTTTCGTTCCTGACATTAAGAACCTCATCAGAACAAATCTAAAATACAGATGTCATACTAGATGTTTAAAGGTAAAACCACACCTCCAAAAAGGTTAAAACCAATAAGATCACATCACTAATTCAATGCAGTTTTAAGGGTTAGAATTTTGAGGCAAACCACATTTTTTGGATGATTACACTTCAGTCTCAAGTTTTAATACAGCAGCAATGGATCAGGCATCATTCAAACCTGGTGAATGTGTGACACCTTTTTACTGAGGATGTACTCTACTGTTTGGGATATACTTTTCTGAGGTGCAAGCCAAAACCAGTGGTCTGTGGCTGACCAAGTTTGCAGATGGCTGCAAGCTGGGCACTGTCATAAATTCCCCTAGTGATGTGAACATCCTACAGGAGGGCCTTAACCAAACTAATGTCTGGTGCCAGAAGCATAGCCTCAAACTGAATGCCAAGAAATGCATCATTATACCCTTTGGGGAAAATGTCATCCCCACTAATTATCACATAAATAACGTACTAAGCATGCAATCAGTCTTGAGGGACTTGGGCACCCAGGTTGATAGCAACCTGACTTTTAACCACCATGTTGCCTCCGTTGTACGGGAGGCTTTCTACACTGCCGACCTCATAAGTAAGGGTATTTCATCCAGGAACAAGGTCGTAACATCCCTGTACTCATCCTTTATCAGCCCCATTATGAGCACAGTGCCCCCTTCAGCATGTAGCTTGCCAAGCACATGCAGCAGTTGGAGAGACCACATATGTTCCTGACCAGGAATATCCAGGTTCTCAAACACCTATCCCGTACTGGTAGGCTAAAAGCCCTGACCCTCTGCTCAGTCTTGTACAGACTACTCAGAGGTGAAATTCTTGGGTAGGCATATAAGGGCCTCTGGGCCAATAGGCTAGTATTGTCCTATGAACCTCTGTGCTTCAAGTCTTGCAGGAGGCTGGAAAACCCACTACTAGGAAATCTTATTTATCCAAATGGAAAAGATTTTCTGTTTGGTATCTCTCTCTCAACATGGATCCACTGAATTTGAATGTTCCTTCAGTTCTGTCTTATTTGTGTGGGACTGCTCAATGCTAGGTTGGTTTATTCTTCTTTTAAGGCCCACCTACCTGCTATCTCTACTTGTCTGCCTTTTGACTCCCCCTTTAGCCACTAGATTTGAGGCTAAAGAGTTTCTTAAAGGCATCGTTCATATTAAGACTCCCAGGAAGCCTGTTCCTTGTTTTAGAAAAATTAACCCAAGCTCCTTTTGAGCCTGTAGCTTCAGCTTCCTTGCAGCATTGTTCTTGGAAGACCTTTTTCTTTTGGCTTTTACTTTTGCCAGATGGGTGTCTGAGCTGCAGCCACTTATGGCTGTTCCTCCTTTTTACGTTTTACATAAGAACACAGTGTCCCTTCATACTAATCCTTCTTTTGTGCCCAAGATGGTTAATGAGTTGCCTTAATTAGTCTGGTCATTTGCCCACTTTTTTTCCCTTTCTCCGTAATCTGCTAGTGAGAAGATCATGCATGTGCATGGACAACTCAGATTTTATTTGGATAAGGCTAAAGCTTTTGATAAATCTGAACAGCTTTTTTATTCTTTGCATCCTAAGTCTTTAGGTTTGGTTGTTTCCAAGCGAGCCATTTCTTCTTGGGTATCTAAAGCCATTTATGGGAAGGGCCTTCCTTCTATTAAGGCTCATTCAACCACAGATGTGGCATCTTCTGGTACTTTCAATGGTTTGGATACTAATTCTGTTTTTTTGTTTAAGCAAGAAACATCTTTATTAAATTATCACTTGTGACATAGACAGTCATACATTTATGTAAATGAAAACAAACCATGTTGGCATAATCCCATTTGCAAGCATTGTACATCACAGACCATACTGACACAATTTTAGTTGCAAACATTAGACATCACTTATCTACCCAAACATTGTCTGCCAGATATTACATAGCTCATTCAAATCCTGTCTTCTTTTAAACCTCATTCCTCCCCGGTATGTATTTTTCCAACAGTTCCCATTTTTCCTATGTAGTTTTCTCCTACTTTTTTTCTAAAGATCCCAGTTCAGTTTTTATTTCTTACTATATTCACTACTTCTAGAACAGTTGCTTTTAGTGATTTCCATTTTCTAGTAATTGCTTTTTTGGCAGCCACCATAATTGGACTTAAAAAGGTCTTACTATATGTCTAGGCAATTCTGATTCTGTATCATAGCTCAGAAAGATGATTTCCATAGTTACACCAATTAGCTCAACCAGCATCTCTGATAGAGTAGTCTACGGGGAATCTTTAAAGTCTGCTAATTCATTACACTCCCAGAAAATATGTTCTCCATTTGCTGTCTACCTGACGAAAAATTCTCTGCAGTCTACTTGGGATATAAAAATATCTGTGTAAACATTTCTGAGCAAAAATCTTAAATCTTCTAAATTTTGTGGCTTATTTGGGAGACATATGAGAGTCTAGAACATTTCACTGAATGCACATTTCACTGAAACTCAAATGACAGAAAACAAATAACTGAAAGCACAATTCACTGAAAACTCAATTCACTGAAACACATTTCACTGAAAGTTATATATCGTCTTTTCCCCACTGTAGTGTGACCCTGGAGTTAGTATATATAGTAAGGGTGTGTGTGGGGGCACCGCCCCCCACATATTTTTAGTATATATTATGTTTGGAAGAGTAATGTATTGGAATTGCAAGTATCCATGTATATAGTTCAAAATATATAAAATATGTGGGGGCGGTGCCCCCCCCTTACTATATATACTAACTCCAGGGTCGCACTACAGTGGGGAAAAGGCCATATATAACTTAGTGAAATGTCTTTCAGTGAATTGAGCTTTCAGTAAAAAGTGCACACTAATAAAAGCAAAAATAAAACAGAACTCGGATTACACATGGCAGGCAACACGAATAGAAATATAAAAAAGTAAGCGCTTTCGCAGAGTCCTCTCTGCTTCATCAGACATATTAGGACAATTATAGCATTGTTTAAATAGTAGTGCATCATGGTATTAACCAATCAGTTTCATGTTAGAATTAATACAATTACAAATAATAATACACATGATATAAATATACACATGTAAATATAAAATATAAGCACATTTATAAATTATCCAAAAACATTTAATAAAAGTTATTATGAGATGTTAAATTCTGATAAATATATCATATAGAAAATAATAAATAATTTGGAGCATCAATGCTTCAAAGCTCTATTTTCTAAGGAATGGTTTTAGGGAAACCTTGCAGTTTAGTCCAGGCGGTCTATCTGCTTGGAACCTAATAATCCATTCCTGTTCCAAGGCTTCAGTACTATTAATTGTTTCCACCTCTTTTATTTTTATGAACAATATGGAGAACTAAGAACTTAAAGCTATGTGTAGCTCCCTCTTTCATTATATGCATTGCTAATGCATTACTTTCTTTATTATTTCTGATGTCTCTCATATGTTCGAGAATCCTATCCTTTAGTAATTGATTCGTTTTACCTACATAATAGGCAGGATATTTTGTACAAAAACTGAAGTATACTATATTCCCAGTGTAGCAGTCAGCATAAAAGTGTGCATCAATAGAAAAACCTCTAGAATGATGTGTATATTGTCCACCACCAAATATAAATGGACATGCCGTACATCTCCTGCAGGCAAAAGTACCCATTCTATCTGACCGCACATAACTAGAGCCATCTATCTTTTTTAACACAGTTGTCTTTTAAGAGACTTATTATTATTAAAAGAAAAGGATGGTGTATCTCCGATCACTCCATCAAGTTCTTTTACACTAGATAGGATACCCCAATTATTTTTAACTATGTCACAAACTATATTAATATTACTTGCAAAAGTCAATGGTACACGCAGCACATTGCTCTCTAAATTTCTTGTTGTGCTTGGAGTTATCGTAACATTCTCATTATTTATAGCTGGATCATTTGCATTATTTCTTCTCTGTTATAGTATGGTTTGCACTTCCCTTCCCTTTCTTTCCAGGCTAAATCAATCTGCCTTTCAATATCTCTCACTTTATATCCCCTTTCACTAAATTCATGCTGAAGTAGTGTGTTGCCTGCCGTGGGTAATCCAACGTGTTCTGTTTTATTTTTGCTGCTCTTGGTTATCGTTGGTTACTTTATTCAGTTTTGGGGATTTTATTCTAATAATTCCAAAGCTTTTTACCCCTACCTGGACATGGCAGGTGTGGGTGATACTACAACTTATCCTGTGGCAGCCACGAATGTGGGGCCAATGGACTCTAAAATGTGCCAAACGAGGATGAATGAGCGATTAGACTGTATACTTAATCCCCATGGTAATCCTCTGCTAGCAGAAGGTATATTACAACAAATTGAGGTTCATACTCAAATTGATAACATGAAAATTTCCTGAAATGTTTTAGTATACTTGAGAACAAACTGTATAAATATAAGTGTTTACAGTGGGAATGCTTCCACCTAGAGGCATCTCTACAATTAAAAATCGCACCTAGAGGTCTAAGAGTATTAACGATGCCTAGTTATGGACAGACATACCCATACCTCTTAAAATGTTGGCAAAATTTGAATTTAGAGTGTAGTGTTAGATATATGCAGCTGTTTGTCGATTTCTTTAAACCTGAAGAGGATGAGCTGCAGAGAGAGATGCATACACTACATAATCATATTTTTGAGGCATTCCCTGGCGAAGTTATAGCTGATAAAATTGACCAGCTACATGAACAAATTGGTCAATATGAGAAACGACTAGCACCAAAACACGCAAGATCCATCGAGATTTGCATGACTTTCAAATGGGTAATGTCTCTTTTTTTTGGAACCGTGAAAGGAATACACAGGAAACGCAGAGACTGCAACCAGGAAATGGGCGTACCTCTACTAATGGTGAACAGAATGTATCAGGTACGCAAAGTATTATACATGCAGAGGCTAGTAACTCCGGACGTAACAATATACAGTCTGCTAGTTTACTTCTGAGTTTATATCAAACTAATGCTAATTCTGGTTCAGTAACAGACAAAACATCAACTATAGTTGAAAGTACATCTGTAGTTAAACCTAAGAACACTTTGCTGTTACGGGTTGCTCACACCTACAACGTTAATGCAATTACTGCTGGAGGAAGTAGTTGTAATGGCCTACATGAGGCTTTTTTGTTAGAGAACAACTACCGATACGAGGGAGATCTCACAGTCGCCTTTTAAATGGCAAGACACGGAGAACACACAGCGTGGATGACCAGACCAGATCCTGGAAAAGAACCAAGCAGGTCTAGTCTTTAACATCTCTTCTTTTCCTCTAAATGACTCTGTTAACTCTATTGAATAGAGGTCTGAGCTTTATTCCAGCTCAAAAAGTAGATTTAGTCAATGTAATAAAAGAACTTAAACTATTTGGCAGGACATTAAATCTTAAAACTTTGTTTCGTGGTGAAACTACTGCATGTAATGGTTTTAAAAAACCTAGTGCTTTTGTTCCTCCCAGTAACCCTGGGATTGATTAGTTTGTTGATATTTGTGAAAAGCAACTTAGGAGTAAACTTGCTGAAGGAGGGACTAATGTTTTTTATAATTTGTCTAGCCTTGAACAGCAGGCTGTTGTTGACCTCTAACACCTGAATAGCATTGAGATTTGTCCTGCCGATAAAGGCAGAGGAATTGTCATATTAGATAGAGATTTATATATATTGGCAATATGCGGACACATTTAAGTAATACTGATATTTATTGTGAAATTTCCTTTACCAATATGAAAGCTGTGATGGATGATTACAGGTGTTACTGTTTGACTTGCTGTTAATAGGAATGATTTCTGAGCAACTTTTTGAGTATTTTAAAACAGATTTCCCAGTGGTCCCAATAATATATGGTTTGCCCAAAATCCATAAGGACCTAACGAATCCACGTATGCGGCCTATAGTATGAAGCCGAGGATGGGCGACTGAGCCATTATCGATTTATATTGAAAAAAATCTGCATCCCATTTTAAATGTGTACCACTGTTTTATTAGACACTAAGGAGTTTTTAATGATTTAAGTATACACCTTGAGGCAATAGATGGCCCATGTTGGTTAGTGACACTTGATATAGAGTCATTGTTTAATGATCCCCCATACTTGGGGAATAGAAAATGTTAGAGAACTACTTGTTAGGAGAGGCACTGAGGGCATCACAATTAGATTGATCTGTACACATTTATGTTTGGCGACAGATATTTCATGCAGAAGGTTGGCGTGGCTATGGGCACAGCTTGTGCCAATAGCTACGCCAACATATCCGTAGTGCAATGGGAAACTGATAATATCCTCACAGGAAATGTTTTCGCTAAATCCATTATTTGGTATAAACGTTTTGTAGATGACATCTTCTTGCTGTGGCATGATAATGAGGTTCACCTTAAACAATTTTTAAATTATATTAATATTACTCCATTTTTGAAATTTACTTAAGTATTCTAATAGAGAAATTGAGTTCCTAGACATGAAAGTTAAAAGAGATGCCCCCTGAACTTATTTTCACTTCACTATATAGGAAACCTATTAGAAAAAATCATGTCCTACATAATAGTAGTATGCATCCTGGGTACACCAAAGCTAATGTCTTAAAATAGATGTGTCCAACCTGCAGCCCTCTACCTCTAACATCGATGTACGCATGCCCTAAACACTTTTTTGTTGTGTTTTTTTGCGCCCATGACCTGTAACGCTAACATCGGTGTGTGCATGCACCAAAGCATCCTTCTAGTTTTGATTTTTTTGCGCCAAAGAAGGGTCTGTGTGTTTGCGCCATTATTTCGTGCCAAAGAATCAATGTGTGTTCTTGCTGAAGAGGGACTCGTCTATGGATTTGCCACCATTGCCTTTTAAAGAGACAGCACATAACCTGTATTAATAGATAAGTATGGTGTGAGTGAGTGCATGCATGAAAGCAGAATGTTTATGTGCGTGAAAGTAGGTGTGTGTGTGTGTGTTTATGCATGCATGACAGAGAGAGACACATGCACAAAGAGGCTAACGTACAAACAAGTTGGCTCACAAATGCATCCTACATTAAAAGTACACTTTCATTAAATTGCAGCTTTCCTGACAGGGAGAGTGTTGTATTGAATATGAAATCATACCTCTCAACTGTATGGATTTTCGAAGAATGTCTGGATTTTTGCCTCATCTTCCAATTTGTGTCTTTTGCTTAGGAAATAAAAGTAGTCATCCAAGGTAATGCAGTCCCAGGGAGTAAGAATGAGACAGCATCCTAGGGTTAATGGGTCAGTAGTGGCTTGACTAATGTGGGACTGTAGCATATAAAGTTTTTTTTTTTTTGACAAACAAAAAATCACCCAGTACTGTCTTGTCATTGGTGGGTTCTAAGCAGTGATAGATTGGACAACAGTAAGCATATCTTTGGTGGATCATCAATACTGGCAAATCAGGTGGGCACAATGTCATTTTTTAAATGTTGGGGGTTTTAGTGTGTATGTGTGTGTTTGTGTTGGGAGTGCTGCAATAGTAGATGATTATTAAAGACAGAGACTTACAAACTGTGGAGAATGTTTCTTTATTTCAAAACCTGATACTTGGGTACTAGGAATGCCAAAAATAGATTTTTTAAGACATAGCTTCTTGCCATTTACAGTGGATGGATACTTACATTTAATGGACAATGTTAGCAGTATGAGTGTGGTCCTGTAGGGATCTAAAGGATGCTAAGTCTACCACTGCCAATGTCTTGTAAAGTAACCTGGAATTGGATATTGGGATGCTACTGAAAAAATACAGCAAGTGGGCTTTGAAATGTAGTTTAATTAAACAAAGTGCACTTGCAATTTACAGGCCATAATTTAATTTATTTCAGGTAGTCCAGATCCTGGTAGATTGTATACCATTAGACTTAATTAAGGAGAGGTGTCATTCTGTGGAAATAAGCAGACCTAGTTTCAGTGAAA
This sequence comes from Protopterus annectens, assembly GCF_019279795.1. Classification (NCBI taxonomy): domain Eukaryota; kingdom Metazoa; phylum Chordata; order Ceratodontiformes; family Protopteridae; genus Protopterus; species Protopterus annectens. Next base: position 1,716,137,763 of record NC_056729.1, on the reverse strand, counting down.
GCTGTGTGGTTGTTTGCAGGTAGGAAGTTGCAGGATGTGGAGCCAATATGTTTTATTATTTTTAATGGAGTTGTCATTTCAAAGTATGGTTTTCTTTGTTGCAAAAGGCAGGATTGAACGAGCCATATAATGCTTAACTGACAATAATGGGATAGAAACATTATACGTGAGGTATAATGTTTGCAGCTACACTTGTTTCAATGGTGTCTGTGATGCATAACTATTTTTGGGTGTGTCCCAATTTTATTTTTCGCTTTGTCCAGAATTCTTGCTCTAAGGTTGAGAGGTATGGTTCTATGCTAAATCAGAAGGTTGTATTTACCTTGGAAGACTTTTCAGCATAATTATGAGAAAGAGCGTTTTTAATATCTCTACTTATTTCCAATATAAACTGCCATGTAACCTTGCAAATAACTTTCTTATTAAGCTACTTTAATTCTTTTGGAATTGACAGGTATGCTTCATTGGTTCGGACGTAATCATAGTGTGCTGTGACTGATTTCTTGCAGCAGTCTGTGGTTTACTTATCACAATAACTTTTCTGTGTTTCTGTGTGTGTAATCCATTTAACAGTTTTAAAGATGTTTTCCAAAATTAAATAAATACAAGATAAATAAAAAAAGCAATCTTTTCTTCACTTTGAGCTATTGACAAAGTCTGGGAATTTGTTTTTTTCAAAAGCGATGGTCAGCATTACAGCTTAGTAAATGGTCAGTCTGTGAATAACTTCTGCACAAATTAAAATGTCTGAATGTCAAATGGCTTTAGATTGGAGGGAAGTTATATGTTTACTCCAGTATGTAGTATGATCTTAGAGAGTTTATAGATTTCTTATTGATTTAATTTTTGCTGAGCAGTTTGTTGATTTATTGATGGTCCTTTTGGTGGTGGGAAATTACATGGATGAATCCATCTCTATTATGATTTTTTTTTCAGATATTTTGACTTCCAACAATTTTAATCAGTGAGACTGTGTCATGTGACTACCGAGGTTGCCTATTTTACAAGTAGGGGCTCCTTTTCTGTGTGTGTGTGTGTGTGTGTGTGTGTGTGTGTGTGTGTGTGTGTAAGAGAGAGAGAGAGAGATTTAATATGTATACTGAATATGTTTTTGCAAATGGAATTCTTAGTTAAATAGGCCCCTCTTCGTAGACAAGTAGACTTGAGTAACCAATATTAGATCTTAGCCATCCAGCTGGGAAAGTTTAGTATGTGGATTTTCCTTCCGGTTTGTTGAAGGTTATGCTACTTACTTAAGGAGTACATTCATGGCTATCCATCCAGTTGTAGTGTTGTTGAACTACATTGTTTGATAATGAGAGGAGATTTTTACAGAAGTTGAAAGTTTTTGTGTCAAGAACCTGCCCATACAAGGTGGCTTGTTTAAGTTGCAGTGAAGGCTGTGGTATTTGTGGTGAGTGTTTTAAATATGACCAGTATTTCTGAGGTGGAGAAAGTCTCTTAAGGCAGGATCTTTCTTAGCCTGGAAAACAAGCCAGTGATGAAATGTATAGGGGCCAATGAGAGACAGAGGAAAGCAAGAAGCTTTTTAGTCTGTTTGGATAAGTAAGTGAACTTAGTCCTTTGACCTTTTTTTGTCAGAAATTGTTGTAGTCTTTCTTTTGGCAGGGTGTTTTCCTGAGGCACGTGCCAAAAGGGGTGTTGCACTCAATAATTGCTCTTGTAAAGGAAGAATACAGGGATGTTATGACCTCCTTGTCCCTGGATGAGATACCCTTACTAATGAGGTGGGCTATGTAAAAAGCTTTCCGTACAACTGAGACAATGTGGTGGTCAGAAGTCAAATTTCTATCAACCTGGGTGCCCAAGCACCTCACAACTGATTGCGTGCTTACAACATTGTTATTAATGTGATAATTTGTGGGGACATCACTCAAAGGGGATGATTGTGCATTTTTTGGCATTTAGCTTGAGGCCATGTTTCTTGTACTAGTCATTTGTTTGGGTTAGACCCTCTTGTAGCTTATTAAGAATAGTTTTATTAAGTCAGTAATGTGATTTTTTTACTTTATTGCAAATTTGTTGACTTATTTTTGTGGATTATAGTATTGTAGGACTGCTAATGTTGACATTGTATGTAGATGGACTGCTGGAGTGGTTTTCTCAGTGAGAAATGCTAGTGCTATAGTGAATATCTGTTTGTAAAAAAAAATCTATATATTAACTAAGATGTTAGAGTTAACTGTTAGATTAGAGAATTAAAACCAGAATGAGAATTAGAATTTTAACGCAAATATTAGGCATTTATTAATTGTTCAAATGCACCTACAGTACAGCCAGGAGGTTGATGTTGGTCTCCCGTGGTAGCGAAAGAGGTAACTATATGATATATTTTATATGCGGCCCCAATACAATTTCTGTTAAGTGAATGTGGCCCCGGCAAGCCAAAAGGTTGGACACCCCTGTCTTAAAAGGACAGATAGTCCGTTGCATGCGGTTACATAATGACGAAGCCACCTTACGTCAAGCACCTACTCTAATTATGCATGCATTTATTGAAAGTTGATAGAAAGTGAGAGATATTGAAAGGCAGATTGATTTAGCCTGAAAAGAAAGGGAAGGGAAGTGTAAACCATACTATAACAGAGAAGAAATAATGCAAATGATCCAGCTATAAATAATGAGAATGTTACGATAACTCCAAGCACAACAAGAAATTTAGAGAGCAATGTGCTGTGTGTACCATTGACTTTTGCAAGTAATATTAATATAGTTTGTGACACAGTTAAAAATAATTGGGGTATCCTATCTAGTGTAAAAGAACTTGATGGAGTGATCGGAGATACACCATCCTTTTCTTTTAAGAATAATAAGTCTCTTAAGACAATTGTGTTACAGAAAGATAGATAGCCCTAGTTATGTGCGATCTGATAGGACAGGTACTTTTGCCTGCAGGAGATGTATGGCATGTCCGTTTATATTTGGTGATGGACAATATACGCATCATTCTAGAGGTTTTTCTATTGATACACACTTTCATGCTGACTGCTACATTGGGAATATAGTATACTTCAGTTTTTGTACAAAATGTCCTGCCTATTATGTAGGTAAAACGAATCAATTACTAAAGGACAGGATTCTCGAACATATGAGAGACATCAGAAATAATAAAGAAGGTAATGCATTAGCAATGCATGTAATGAAAGAGGGAGCTACACATAGCTTTAAGTTCTTAGTTCTCCATATTGTTCATAAAAATAAGAGGTGGAAACATAATTAATAGTACTGAAGCCTTGGAACAGGAATGGATTATTAGGTTCCAAGCAGATAGACCGCCTGGACTAAACTTCAAGGTTTCCCTAAAACCATTCCTTAGAAAATAGAGCTTTGAAGCATTGATGCTCCAAATTATTTATTATTTTCTGTATGATATATTTATCAGAATTTAACATCTCATAATAACTTTTATTAAATGTTTTTAGTTAATTTATAAATGTGCTTATATTTTATATTATATTTAAATCGTGTATTATTTGTAATTGGTGTATTAATTCTAACATGAAACTGATTGGTTAATACCATGATGCACTACTATTTAAACAATGCTATAATTGTCCTAATATGTCTGATGAAGCAGAGAGGACTCTTCAAAAGCGCTTACTTTTTTATATTTCTATTCGTGTTGCCTGCCATGTGTAATCCGAGTTCTGTTTTATTTTTGCTCTTCTTAGTTATCGTTGGTTACTTTATTCAGTTTTGGGGATTTTATTCTAATAATTCTAAAAGTGCACACTAATTTGACTTTCAGTGAAATGTGCATTCAGTGAAATGTCCTAGACCTATATATATATATATATATATATATATATATATATATATATATATATATATCCCACCATGGTTTCTTTGCAAATTGCTTGTCCAGTCTCTCTTCTCAACCCTTTATAACCTCTTCTGATTATTATAGTTATCATGCAGTGTTTAATTTGCTGAACTAATTAATGTTAATTTGTCTGTCTCGCCTTCTTTCTTGCTGGATGGGTTCGGAGCCGATCCTCGGCTCCGACTCAGCCTTTTTCTAAAGCTCGAGAGCTATTGACCGGCTCAAGGCCTCCTCTTATCCCACAATGCTAGGCATCAGATACCCAGATCTCGTTTGCCGCTTCAGTTACGAGGTTGCGTTTTTTACCTGCTCCAGGTCGTATAATTCTTTTACTGCTATATTTACTGTCAGAGTTGTTATTTTTAGATTTTCTTCTATATTAGTTTTATTAGATCGTATTCCCCCTTTAGACCCCACTTTTTACTGTTGTTAGAGTTTTCTTCCCTTCCAGTCCTCTCCCCCCCCCCCCCGCCTTTTGGAGTAGTGGTTAATATTGTTTCATATATATATATATATATAGATATATATATAGATATATATATAGATATATATAGATATATAGATATATATATATATATATATATATATATATATATATAGATATATAGATATATATATATATATATATATATATATATATATATATAAATAAATACAATTTTTGTTTTAAGTTTTTTGTTATTTATAACTGTTATAGTTATAGAGGTATTGTATTGTTAGTTCTAGTGCGCGTGTGTCTGTGTTTAGTGTTTTAAGCCCTAGTTTAACTTCCCTTGGTATCTCCCCTATCATGTCTAAAGATACCAAGGTTTCAGGTTTCAAGAAGTGTGACTCGTGCTGTCAGAAGATGTCTCTGACAGACGGTCACACTTCTTGTGTTAATTGTTTGGGCCCCCTACACCTGCAGGACTCTTGTTCGGTCTGTCATGCTTTCAGTCCGAGAGTCCTGCAGGAGCGTAGGAATAAACTCATTTTGAGAGGCTTGTTAAAGCCTGAAGGATCCCTGGCTAAGCCTTCGTCTGGGAAATCCTTAAAGCCCGCCAATCCGTCGGCTCCCTGTTTGGAGCAGACGCCGAGCAGAGCTTCTGCTTCTTCATCGGTTCCGGCCGGAACAGACACTTCGGGACCTCAGTCGGCTCCAACTTTGCTATCGGAGCCTTCTCTGAGCCGAAAGTGTTCGAGATCCCCCTCCTTAGAGTCCGTTCGCTCGGCACCCAGGTCCCCATTACTACAATCGGAGTGGAGCCATAGATCCCACTCCTCTCGGTTCTCCAGGCTATCTGACCATGACTTAGAGAGGGTGGTCAGTAGGCTCCTTAAGTCGCAGGCAGTGGCCAAAATGTTGACTAGCCCTTCTCAACAGACTGTGGCTATTCCTGTTTCTTCAACAGTTCCTCCTCCGACTCTACTACCTTGTTCGGAGCCGGAGCTTGTTGGGGATCGAAACGTTGGAACGTCGGAGCAGATGCCCCACCCTTCGGCTCCTTCGTCGGCTCCGATCTCTTCATTGGTTCCGTCCTTGGAGGGATCCGGGCACCGAGACTCCCTCATCGGCTCCGAGGGGGTGAGTGGCATCGGACCCTTGTCCGACCCCGTTCTCCCTCTCTGGGCCTCGGTGCAGGTGAGCTCGGCCCTGACATCGGCCTCGGCGCCATCCCTCTCGGTGCCGGGATGGGTTCACGTCTCTTAGGAGCGGGGACCCTCTTCTCTGCCTGATAGGGGCACCTTTGCGGTCATGAGGAGTGTGCTGACTCCGGTGTCGGCTCCGCGATCGACCCCTTCGGCTCCTCCCCCCATGGTGCTTGCGTCGGTCTTCGTCCACCCTCCTGAGAACAAGCGCTCCAGGTAACCCCATTGGGTGTATCTTCCTCTTCTGAGGCCTCCCCTGATCTCTCAGAGGAGTCCCCTCGGAAGAGAAAATTTAAGATGAAGCATGTTGACTCCCCCGAGTCAGTCACCTCTGACACAGACTTGGAGGATTCGGAAGGGTCCCCAAGGTCCCCCTCTGAGGATGTCTCCTTTTCAGACATCCTTGAGATCCTTAAGCAGAGGGGGAAATGGACCACCCTCAACCCTTCCGAGGACAAGTCGGTGTATCTGGACGCATTTGGTTCTCGCACTTCCACCTCCTGGGTGTCTCCGCCTTTCGACCCGCTCATGGAATTAGTGGCTTGGAAGGAGTGGACGGCCCCGGACACAGTGGAACTAACTCCTTGCAGGCCCACAAAATTCATTACAGCCCCGTCCGACAAACAGTTTCTTACAAAGGGTGTCCCTGTTGATGCCATGGTGGTTGCAGCAACCACTAAGGAGGAGTTGGCTGACCCTTCAGTGCCTGTCCATCCACCTAATAAAGAATCTAGGACAATGGACAGGTACGGGAAGCAGATGTTCTCATCAGCGACCTTTTCCATGCGGTCGCTGAACTGTCTGTGCCATTTCACCCACCTTCAGAGAGATCTCCTTAAGGAACTGGGTGATAACCCTTCAGGATCCATCTGCTGCGGGGTCTCAGGAAAAGATTAACTCCCAGCTGGCGACCCTTAATTCTATAGTCAACTCCTTCATGTGGCTCATTTCTTATGCAGCCGATGGGGCGAGTAGAGCCGCAGGCACAGGCGTGGCTTTGAGAAGACATGCCTGGATGCGGTTATGTAACTTTGCTGACCCCTTTAAGGCGTCCTTCACCAATACCCCCTTCAATGGTTAGGCTTTGTTCGGACCACAGATGAAGGATACCCTTACCAGGTGTGAGCAGGAAGGCAAGACTCTCTCTGCCGTGGGAGTCCGTTTTTCTACTCCTTCTTGACCATACCCTAAAGGTCAGAAGAGTGGGAAAATGTGGTTTTGCAAACCCCAAGGAGTTGTGCCTGACACACGTGGTGAGTTTCCCTCCAGGGGCAGAGGAGGGAACAACAGACGCCGCCCGAGAGGCAGAGGGGGGTCCGCAAAATCAGGGTAGCAGGGAATCTTTCTGACAAACCCTTTCAGCACCCCTGAGGGGCTGCCCAACTGTCCACTCTCGGAGGCAGTCAGGGGAAGATTGTCACTGTACCCAGAAGCCTGTTGACTCCTCACACAAGACAAATGGGTACAGTCTATCATATCCGAGGGTTACAAAATTCCCTTTGTCCACACCCCCATGCAAACAAACAGGTCCCTTCCAGATGTTCCACCTGGTCTAAGGGAACAAGCAGTACTAGAAATTTCAAAACTGCTAGAAAAAAGAGCCATCCAGTCAGTCCCAGCATACCAGCAAGGATCCGGGATTTACTCCAAGTTCTTTTTGGTACCAAAGAAAACAGGGGACTGGAGACCCATTTTGGATCTCAGCAGGTTAAACAAATCTGTTCAAAGAACGAAGTTCCGGATGGTCACGCTTCAGTCCATTCTACCTTTTTTGGGTCCAGACATTTGGATGTGCTCCATAGACCTACAGGATGCATACTACCATATCAGAATGAACAGATGCTCCAGGAGGTTTCTCCGCTTCCAGCTGGGAGCCAGTCACTATCAATTCAGAGCCCTGCCCTTTGGCCTCACCACAGCCCCCAGGGTGTTCACCAGATGCATGGCAGTGGTCATGGTTCATCTGAGACTGCGAGGATTCCAGGTGTTTCCATATCTAGACGACTGGCTCCTAACTGCTTCCACCAGGCATCAGCTAATCCGAGCCAGAGATTATACCATCCAAACTTGCTCAGAGCTAGGTATCTCCATAAACTTCGAAAAGTCTGCATTGTCGACTTGTCATTCTATAACCTTTATAGGCGCCATGTTAAACACAAAAGAACTGTCAGCAAAACTTCCATTAGAAAGAGTATTAGACATTCGCCGACATGTTCAAACATTACTACAATGCAAGAGAATCCAGGCCAGATTTGTACTGAAAACCTTGGGTCTCATGGCAGCAGCAATCACATTACTTCCCCTGGATCATTTTCACATGCAGATTCTTCAGTGGCTTTTTACCCAATGGTCTTTTCAACAGCTTCCGATGTCTCACAACATAATAATCACTGTATGCAAAGTAGAAAGACCTCAGGACACACCACGAGAAGATGTAAATCTATTTTATTTAGTAGACATAAAAGTAATAAAAAGATAAGCGCTTTCACGTGCTAAGAGCGCACGCTTCATCAGATCTCATTAAATGCCACAAACTGCTTCTCTTTTAAATAAAATAAGAACCAATAGCAATTCATACCCAATCAAGAGTTACTAGATTCATACAAAAGCTGTACATAATCAGCTACCATTCTCAATCAACTTGTTGCCCCTGATACGCTCACATATATCAGCGTGATTTCATTGCAGCATAAAGATGTAAAATAGTTGCAAAACATCAAAGCTTAACTGTTCATAGTGTATTACTGCAAAGTTAAACATTGCAACAATAAATCACCTTGAAAAGGTTACTACTGTGTTAAACCCATTCATTCAACACAGCGTAACCTGTCAGGCATCACGATTTCATGAATAGACTGCATTCACAGAGTATTCCATTATACTATGACTTGAAAATGCATGAATGTTCACAAGTGTTGAGATATAAACTTGCATAAAAAATATATATAAAAAATGTATATAAAAAATATGTATAAAAAATATATATATCGCTTGGAGCTAACCAAGCATCACATTTTAAAACCACATACATTTTCTAAAGAATGCTTTCTTTAGCAGCGTGAAAGATTTTGTTTTCAAGTAATAGCAAGGACCAAAGCAAACCTAGCAATTATAAAAGTTAATGCCCTATAAGGTTTTCACAGTCTAAGAGCATGCTTATTTGTTGCATATTGGTCTGCCAAACTTGCACCCATTTTATAACTAGCTGCTTGTGCAAATCATTGCAAGTATTATAAAATCTGATGACTAATGGTCAAAAATACAATCCATTAAAATAGATGAATTAATGTGTTAATAATATTAAGAACACTATTTTACCAAAAACAATATATCATGACAAGAACGCTTATTCAACAGAAATCTGTAAAATATATGTTGGACATCTCAATTCTAACGAATCCAATCGTCAGTGTGACTAGTAGATGAAATCTCTAACAAGGCTGTAAAAATGCAAAAATGTGAAAAATGTGTTCATTGTCATAACTACTCCATTCTCAACTCCAATAGTGTATAGTAGTAGATTCTAAAAAATGCACTTTCTTGTACTTATGTCAAAATGAGTCAAAAACCAAGGCCATTACAAAAAAGGGGGCTATATCGTTGTCATAAGACTGATCTATTGCATCATCCAATCCGACTAAATACCTCAGAGGTAAAAGACGAGTGCCTAACAGTCCACCTCCAGTCCAAATCAGGAGATCCACCTTAAGGGTGGTCCATATAGTCTGGTTAAAAGCTATAACAAAATGTCACTTGTAAATTCAAAGAAACTATATGAACCTCATGAGGCTCTAACATAAAATGTTGCAGAAAAAGCAATTCAATTGAATTATGTTGACCTAATCATATATGCATTAATTTCTTGTATATTGTAATACAAACTTTAAAATGAATTTTAAAATAATAAAAGTGAAAATTATCTATCAATTAAATAGGTTTCAACGATATGAAATTGTTGATACCTGGTTCAATGTGAGCTCCTGTTTTGAAAATCCACTTTAGTTCTAGTTTAGCTAACTGGTTGGAATTATCACCCAGCCTTTTGCTTCTCCTTAGGGTTTGCAATACTCTGAATCTGAACTCATGTTCCGGATGTGCTCTTATATGTCTGGCTAACGCGTTAGAGTCCTTACTTTTCCGTATATCATAGCTGTGATTGTATATACGGTCTCTCAATTTTCTGGTTGTTAAACCAATATAAAATGCTGGACAATACAAACAGTTAGCCATGTAAATCAAATTACTGGTGTTGCAATCATAATATGCCCTAGGTTTAAATTCAAAGACTCCATTAACATGTGTAAAAGCCTGAGTGGTGGTTATCAATTTGCACATGTTGCAGTTTGTGCATGGAAAAGTGCCTAATTTCTTATGTGGACTATGTAAATCTACATTATTGAAATTCCTCGAAAAAATCACTTTAAGATTATTACAAGTACGAAAAATGAAAGAGGGTTTTGTACCAACCAAGGTTTTGATTTCTTCAGTGGCCGTCAAAATGTTCCAATGTTTGGACACTAACTTTCTAATCTGTTCATTATCATTCGTGTATTTCATCACATAAGAGACTCTGTTCTTATTAAATCTGCCTTGTTTCTGAAGTGGGCCTAGATTATATTCTGAAGAATAAGTACATGCTCTGTTATTAGAATTATGTGTATTTGTCTGAGCACTCAATGATGCATGGTAATGCAAAGTCCTCTGTCTTATCTCATTAACCATGAATTCATCATAACCTCTGGCTAAAAATATTTTGGTCATATTATCCGCCTCCTCTTCCAACATGGTAGGATGCTGTATAATTCTGGTTAGTCTAGTGAATTGAGCTTTTACTATACCAGGATATACGTGCCTTGGGTGCATGCTACTAAACTCAAGAATGCTGTTTCTCCAGCATTCTTTCCTGTGGAGTCCGGATTGAATAGTACCTTCTCTGTCTAAGTATAGACAAACATCCAAAAAGTTAATTTGTTTCTCAGAATGTTGCAAAGTAAATTTCAAGAAGTCAGTGGTAGAGTGTAAATAGTTTACAAACATACTCAACTCTTCAATGGTGCCCCTCCAAAATAACAAGATGTCGTCTACAAATCTTCTATATAGGCATATTTTATCCATCCATTCATTGTTGAATAAACAATGTGTTTCCCAATAATGCAATACCAAATTGGCATAAGAGTTCGCACATGGGGTGCCCATAGCCACACCCCATGTCTGTAGGTAATACCTCTGATTAAAGATAAACACATTGTTATTCAGTACTGTTTCCAGTAACTGGCCTATAAGAATTTGCCTATCATTTGAAAAACCACTCACACTCACCATGACTTCTCGAATGGCTTGCATCCCATATTCGTTTGGGATACAGGTAAACAAGTTGCATACATCCAAAGTGACTAAATAAAAGGAACACCTAGTGGAGTTCTGTCTATTAAACATCTGAATATCATTCAACAAATTTTGTGTATCTTTCAGAACTGTTTCTATTTGATCTACCATGGGTCTTAGTAACTTTTCTATAAATATTGAAATATTATATGTAGCCCATTGTCTCCCAGATACAATGGGACGCATGGGAATGGGTCTAGTTCCCTTATGTACCTTAGGTAATCCTTTCAACGCTGGTATAAGCGGTTCCTTTATATTCAGATATTCAAACATTTCTAAGCTCAGCTGTCGGCACACGAGTAGATCGTAAAGATCTGAATAAATGTTCATAATGATAGTTTGCACTTGTTCAAAAGTAATTTCCTTATAGCTATCATTCAATAAGGATTGTTCAATATTCCTAATATATTCTTTCCTATCCAGTACCACAACCCCCCCACCTTTATCAGCTGCAGTTATGATTACGCTAGGGTGTTGACTAAGACTTCTCAATGACTGATGTTCAGCTTTATCTAAGTTACAAAATTTATTAGTGACATGCTTAGACGCATAAAACGTGTAAAAATCAATCTCACACGATTTCACAAAACATTCCACCATGTGTGGAAGAGGAGGACAAAAAGTACTTTTGCATTTAAAGTCAAAGGTGGAGTTGCTCTTGTCATATTTATCTGCTGAATCGAGGCTGCCAAAATGTATTTTGAGCGCTATGCTCCTTGCAAACAATCGTAAGTCTAAAAAGGTTTCTGTTGGTATACTAGGCTGTGACGGTATATAGCTCAGTCCGCGGTTCAATAAAGTGCAGTCAGATGGTGTAAGATGAATGCTGGAACAATTAAACACCAAATCAGTCAAAACATGTACTTTTTCTGTTGTCCGTACCTGTCCGACGAGCTTTTCCTTTTTCTGGGCCCTCTGCTTGTTGATCTTCCTCTTGGACGTTGTCCCATTCGGATTGGAAAAGGAGCCTCTGGCAGCTTATTAAATACAACATTCGTTCTCCTCACTGTCCCTGTTCTGTTGGAATCATCTTCCGGTAGCAATGCTAACTGGTTTGGAGGTGGAGTATTATAATCTTCGCCTTCCGCTGCTATGGGTAAACTGGATGTGCTGACTCGAGCCAAACTGGGCGTGTTTAAAAGAGAAGGCGTCAAAACTAGACTAGTTTGACTTCCTGTTTCTGTTGGCTTAAGCATTTCTTTATGTGGCAATCTATTGCTGTTAGATTGCGATCTCCCTGGAACCCTAGGCCAAACAAAGATGTTACCAGAGCGGAAATCATCCATGTCCCTGTTAAGTTTTCGTTGTTTTATTGCTTTAAGCTTTTCGCTATAACTGCTAATTTGACTTAGAACAAGGTTAAGTTTCCTTGTACAAAGGTCTGATTTATAGTGTTCTATTATGTTAACATAAAGTTCATTAGTTCTTTTTTCCAAATCCATTTCAATAGGTTCGAAGTAATCAATAAGCAAGCTAATATACTTGAAACTTACTTCCAGGTTTAAGTCTTGCCACTTCTTCAACAGGTCTGGATATGTTTGGCCATAAGTCGGCATGCATAGTACCCGCATTCCTCTCGGAATGATTTTAAAATGTGAGCATGCTTGCAGATGTTTTTTCTGCCACGACAGTCTCTGTAGCTTAAACAGATTGTTCTCCAGTTCCTTTATAGCTTCATTAAACTCAGTTATATCGAAATTGTTGGAATTATTCATAGTCGGTGCACTCACCATATCTTGAAAATCCATATTTAACAGTGGGTTGTTGTTCGTTGGTAAAAACGCAGCTATTTTAGGCAATTCCGTTAGTTTCATCGGATTGTAACCAAGTTCAATATCACCCTTCTCCATAGCGTGAGGGCGGAAACACAAAAACAAAACTGTAGAATAAAAGTAACAATAATGTCTCCGCTCTCCAAAGTGTCCTCTGGCAACGTAAAATCACTGTATGCAAAGTAGATATATTTAATAACATAATAATCACCCAATCATGCAAAGACCACCTTTCTTGGTGGATGGTCTCCCCTCAAGTTTTTCAGGGCAGACCGTTTGTACTTCCTCCTCCGGTTGCCACGGTGACAACGGATGCCTCCCTGATTGGGTGGGGGGGGGGCATTTTCAGGGCAGGACTGTTCAGGGCACTGGGCAACCCCTAGAGTACCATCTGCACATAAACGTCTTGGAGATGAGAGCGGTACTTTTAGCGTTGCAAGCTCTTCAGGACTCTCTGCCTACCGGAAGTATTGCAGTTCAGACGGGACAGTATGTCGGTAGTGTGGTGTACATCAACAAACAGGGTGGAACCAGGTCCTATCCCTTATGTCGAGAAGCACTCAGACTCTGGCAGTGGGCAATCTCCTCTCAACGGTTTCTGATAGCAACGCACATCCCCGGGAAGTCCAACGTCATAGCGGACAGGCTAAGCAGGGCTATCCTTATGTCTCACGAGTAGTCTCTCAATCAGTTAGTAGCGGACAAAAGTTTCCGCAGATGGGGTCAACCTTGCTGCGACCTTTTTGCAACCCCTCTCAACAGCAAGTGCAGCGACTTCTTCACTCTCTTCCTCCTCCCAGGCCATTCCCCCAGAGACGCTCTAGTTCACGATTGGCCCCGGGGTTTGCTCTATGCATTTCCCTACTTTTCCCTTAATTCCAAAACTGATTCAGAAAGCAGCCGTTTTGGGATCCAGGATGATCCTCATTGCTCCTTACTGTCCTTGACAGATTTGGTTCCCACTCCTGCATAGTCACCTGCTGGAAGCAGCCCTGGAATCTGGATCCAGTGCCAGACCTCTTGATCCATCAGTCGGCGAGCTACACCAATCCCTTCACACTCTCAACCTCACAGCTTGGTTGCTCCACTTCCAACCTTAGCCAGGCTTCCACATGTTTCTCAGCCAGTGTGCAAAATCATACTTTCTTTGCACAAACCTTCTACTCGAAAGACTTATGTTAGTAAGTGGAAACCGTTTTTCTTTCTGGGCAGAGGCTAGGAAGATAAACCCCTTTACAGCCCCTGTCCATAATGTTTTAGATTTTTTGGCAGAACTTTTTCGAGCAGGTTCCTCGGCTGCCACCATTAGGGTCCAATTGGCTGTTATCGCAAATTTTCACGTTAGCCTATCAGAGTCCAGTATCATGTCCCACAAACTTTGTAAGGCTTTTCTTAAAGGGACTATGTTACTTAGACCCCCGGTTAAAGATCCCCCCCCCCCCCTGTGGGATTTGAACTTGATATTAACTTCATTGATTCTCCCTCCTTTTGAACCTGTAGCTTTCTTGTTCCTTAAAGTTACTCTCCTGGAAGACTCTCTTCTTAGTAGCTATCACCTCGGCCAGAAGAGTATCGGAACTTCAAGCCCTTTGTGTTCGCCCTCCATATCTTATTTTTCACAAAGATAGAGTTTCACTCAGGACTAATGCTTCCTTTTTGCCCAAAATACCCTCAGAGACAAATCTCAATCAGGCTATTGATCTTCCTGTCTTTTTTTCCTAATTATTCAAACAGAGCTGAAGAAAAGTTACACTAATTTGAACGTTCACAGGCAGTTACGTTTTTATTTGGATAGGACCAAACAGTCAAGAAAATCAGATCAACTCTTCCTGTCCTATGCTGAGGGGAAGCAGGGCCTGCCAATTTCTAAGGTAACCTTGTCCAGGTGGCTGGCCTCTATTATTACCTTGATCTACCAACTGAGACATAAAGAACTTCCTTCAAAACCAAAAGCTCATTCCACCAGAGCATTGGCTACATCGGTAGCTTTTCAGGCTAGACTTCCAATGGAATCTATTTGTGCTGCAGCAACATGGGCCACTCCTCATACCTTCATTTCGCATTACAAGTTGGATATGGCCTCCAGGAGTCGAGCAGATTTTGGTTCCACTGTGCTCAAGAGTCTGTTTCGATGAGCCACCCAGGGCTAAGGTGCTAGGGACGCTGTCCCATCCAGCAAGAATGAAGGCGAGATAGACAACTTAACATTAAGAAATTATGTACCTACCATAACGTTCCATGTTAGTTGTCTTCATCTCACCTTCTTTCTTGCTTCCCACCCTCCATCCCCCTAGCCTGGTTAGGACCGAGAAGAATCCCTTTTGAGGCCTTCTTCCTACAGTTGACCTTGTTTTTAGGTTACGTCCTCCTCTATTTGTAGCATTGTAGGTAAACCTTTGGTGGGAACTAGTGTGTTTTTTCCTTGGTGTTAGCTTTCCAAACGAGATCTGGGTATCTGACGCCTAGCATTTTGGGATAAGGGGAGGCCTCGAGCCAGTAAATAGCTCTCGAGCTAGTAAATAGCTCTCGAGCTTTAGAAAAAGGCCAAGTCGGAGCTGAGGATTGGCTCCGAACCCATCCAGCAAGAAAGAAGGCGAGATAAAGACAACTAACATGGAACGTTATGGTAGGTGCATAACTTCTTATTCCTTTTTAACAGCAGCTTGTACTCTAGATTCTACCACTGCTGGTCTTTCATTTAGGAACCCCCTATTTCTTTCTCTTTGCCTATACTCCAATATCAATCCTTGGTGGGGAGGGCAGTCTCTAATCTGCAGTCCAAATAATCTCTTGGCATCTTCCCATTTTATTACCTTTCCCTCTGTAGTTATGTTCTCCCAATACTTTAGTTCCTTGCCAGTTTTCTCCAGTAAATTCCAGCCCCCTCATGCATATTGTCTATTTCCCTAATTACAGTCATCCCTATTGGCAGAATCTCCTTTGTACATTCCTGCATTGGCTTAATCTCCTTTGTACATTCCTGCATTGGCTTAATCTCCTTTCTACATTCCTGCATTGTCTTAGTTGTTTGAATACTTTCTGCTACTTTATGGATATAATATTCTGTATGATTATTGTTCTCAAAGGTCTGCATCCAAAATCCCAGTCTCCTTGTTTCTTGAGCTTCCCCCTGTTTCATCATCATCCCTTTCCACTTCGAGTTATAGGTTTATGCTTGTGCTATATATAGGAGCCTTAGCTGTGTAGCTCTGAAATACCCCTTCAAACAGGGTAATCCCAGTCTGCCTTTTTCTTTTGGAAGAATCACCTTATCCCACCTGACTCTTGTCTTCCCCTCCCAGATAAAATCCTTCCGGTCTTCATTAATTGCTATTCATAACTTCTCCTCTGGTTGATAAAAACATGCTTGACCTGTGTATAAGACTAAATGGACTAAAAACATTTTAACTGCTTGTATCTTGCTATCAATATCCATATAACAGAGCTTCCAATTTCTCAGTTTATGTATTATCTTTTGTTTAGTGTCTTCTCATATATCCTTATCGGTTACACCTGAATAATTTTTAATCTGTACTGCTAAATGCTTCATTTTATCACTTCCCCATAAATATGGATATTGCTGAACCAATTCATGTGTGGGTACATAATTTACAGCTATTGTCCTTTTTTTAGCTTCATTAATTTTGCATCCTGAAAAGATCTGAAACTGTCCAAAACTGTTCACCCTGTAATGTCCTGTTAAGGTTTTAGTGGGTATAAAATAATATCTGCAAATACAGCCAGCTTTTCTTGACTGCCATACCAATAATTTCTGAGTCCCTTATTTTCTCTGCCAATGATTCTAAATATAATGCAGATAACAAAGGGGAAAGAGAACACCCCTGCCTGGTTCATCTGCTCAAGCAGAAATTCAGAGGGGAACCCACCCAGTTAAATTTTTGCCTCTGATCCCTCATATATCCTCCTAATCAACCTTATAATTTTATCAGGGAATGTAAATGCTTCCATGCCCTGCTCCTAAATTCCCAGCTTACTCTGTCAAATGCTTTATCTTAATCAAGACCCACCAACAGTGGTAGTTTCTTGCATTCCACTTCCCTCTGGATCAATGTTCTGTTAAGGTTGTCAGTTTGCCTCCCCTCCACAAAACCACATTGATCCTTATCAATTTTGGCATCACTTTTGCCATTCTTTTAGCCATTATAGACATAAACACTTTATAAACCATGGTTTAGTATTGAAATGGGCCTGTATGAAGCTGGATCTGATGGATCTTTACACTCTTTAGGGTATTATAGCTACCATCACTTTCTTCCAGAATGTTGGCACTTATTTTAAAATACTGTTAAACAAAACTATCCAGATCTTTCAGTTTTTTTTCCCAGCTAGCTTCCAGACTTCCACAGGAATACAGTTTATTCCTGGGGACTTTCCTGTAGATTGGTTATATGTCACCATTTATATCTTGTCCTCTCCTGTCCTATTAGTAACTGAGCCTCATCTACTGTTGGCATATTAAATTTTTCCATAAACACTTGCATTTGTACCTTTTCTTGATTTTCAGATTTCTCTGCTTTATACAGATTTTCATAGAATGTCTGAAATATTTCTAATACGTCTACAGTATCCGTTACCTTTTTTGTTATTGGCTCCCTAAATTTGGCGACGGCTCTTTCTACTTTGTTGCCTGAGTCGTTGTGCTAAACATTTTTGTGCACTGGAGTTAACAAACAACAGTTGATTAACAGCAATCTTTCTAAACTCATGCATATTATTGAGGTAATTCCTTATTTTCTATTTAGCATTCTGAATTTGCTCATTTTCTTTGGTTAGATTTCACTTATTTTTGCAATACTTTTAACATTTGTCAGTCCCTCTAAATTCTTGTTACTAAACAATATCTTCCTTTCTTTTGTTCCTACCCTATTTTTTAAACTCCACTTTAATTTTATCCCACTCCTTAGCTATATTTTCAGAAGAAATGTATATCTTCTCTAATACCCCCCTGGAATAATTTCCACCACCCATTGCTTACATTTCTCTCTTTTCAACAGACGGGTGGAAAAGTGCCAGCGTTTCACTTTTATTTCATTACCGTGTTTTTATTTTAGATAGTATTGGCACATGATATAAAATAGTTATTGGGTATGTAGCAAGACCTTCAATTAAATGCACATGTTCCTGTGAAATGTAATTTCTCTCTAGCCTAACCCAGTTTTTGTATCTTGGGGAATATGTAAATTCAGTTAGATCTCCATGTATCGAATTCACATCTTCTATGCTAAACATCTTCATAAATTTCTTCAAAAATCTACCCTCCTTCGTTGCATTTTCCCTTGTCACCCCCCCGACAAATCTTCATGGTCGCATGTGAAATTCCTGTGTCCATCTGTAAGTAATATTCCTTGCTGAAAGCTAATTGTTTCTCCCAGAATTTTCTTAAGCTTCATTCTAGCAGTTTTAGGTGGACTGGAAATAAATGGAAATAAATGCCAATGTAACCCTCCTCCCTTGCCAGTAGCCCCTTAGTATTGCAATCTAACATCTTTGTTATCCTCTTCTGCCAGTATTGGAGCTCCTGTAGCAGTTATAAGCACTCCTGTTTTCTATTTGTCTGAGGTATTCCACTGAATGACCATTCTGAAAACATTTCTTTATCAAATCCACATGTTCAATTCTTTCCAAGTCTCTCTCCTGTAGTATAGCTATTAGCACAATACATTTTTTAATATAGTTTTTTTATATTTTTTTGAGACCATTGACATTTCTTCATTTCGACCTCTGATGTTTTTTTCTCTGTTTTATCACCTCGTGATTATCTGTTAAAAGCTTCTTTGATTTTTCCCAGCCTTTTGTTGTTTGAGTTGATGTACTCCATCAATGTTTAATTTATTTTAGCCAGGTCTGTGTGCAGTTTCCTTATAATTTCCTCTTGGTAATAACCAAGAAGTCATGTCTGGAGCTTGCACTGCCTTTTACTGAACAGCTACAGTACTTTTCCCAGTCAGTTTTTTTCCCTCACCTTTTGAAGCTGATTTTCCTTCAGGTTCACTACATTTCTTCTTGGCATCTAGGCAGTGCACTTACTAGCTAGATACTGAAATTTACCCAGAAGTACAAGTCCAGTGGCTTTCTCTGCTAAGTTTCTGTTTTCACACTGGAAGAGCTAGTACTAAGCTGTTACTCAGTGTACAGCCATCTGGGAAGTTGAAACTAATGTTATTCTTGAGGTAGCTACCTGGACTTCTGTGTACACCTTACAAAGCGCTATAAATTGGATATGGTTTCTAAGGCCAGAGCTAGTTTTGCCAGGGCCATTCGTCTTCATGGTTCCTGGATGGCTCTGCTGGCTCTTACTCCTCCTCACTTTCTCCCTGAGCTCTTGTACCCCAAATGTAAAGAATACTGTAACAATGATGTGGGAAGGACAGAGCTCTTGTACCCCAAATGTAAAGAATACTGTAACAATGATGTGGGAAGGACAGAGCTCTTTACCCCTAATGTAAAGAATGCTGTAACAGTGATGTGGGAAGGACATAATACAGTTGTGGAAAGTCTCACCATGACAGTACACGTCGTCTTCACTGTTGCAGTATTTGGTCCCTCCCTTCTCCCCTTGCTCCTTTTTTTCCTTCTGGTTGTACCTGTTACCAGATGATATCTGTAGACTGTCATTCCCTTTGCAACATAAAAGCGTTGGTATGCTGGCCGGACATTAGGCTACACTTGACAGGGGATCCATAATGTAAAGAATACTCAATTAAGAGCAGGACATCTACTGTTATGGTAAGATTTTACACAACTGTACTTTCAGTGTCTTCCTTCTAGGAGGTGCAAGGCTATTTAGGTTATTTAGAAAAGTTGTATTGAATTCAATTTAAGCATAGTCTAATGGGAAGATTTTTAGGAAGTCCCAGTTAATAGATAATAGTGTAGTAATAAACATTTCTGGGTTAAACTTGGAAAAGTTATGTGTTTTATAAATGTGTTTAACTGGATGTGTGAGATGTCAGGTCATATAGATTTGGGAGATGATCACGGAGAGAGTCTGACACTGTACCTGTGGTGGAGTATTTGCTAGGGTCTGACACTAGGATCCAGTCTAATAAAGAATTTGATGTCTTGCTATAATGTGTGGGGCTATTAATTAGTTGTGCGAAACCATACAAGTTTATGCTAGATGTAGGAGAGTTAATGTCCAAACCAACTGATGTTTGCATCACCTTGTAATTTTTTTCTTGTGGAAATGTTATGGATATCCAGTTTATGGTGTTTTCTATCTAGCTGTATTGTCACCAGGAGGGATATAAAGGACAGTAATACATGTTTGTTTATTTTGAGGAAAGCAACAAAAAGCTCTGCTGAACTGAATTTTGGTGTTAGTATTCTGTAAGGAGAAGTATTAAAGCAATGCCACCACCTTTTCTCTTTATATAGTTGTTACAGATGATAATAGCCAACAGGTACACCTTTGGAGTTGTTTATGCTGAGCTTAAGCCAAGTTTCAGTTAAAATGAGAACATTAGGCTTATGTTGGGTAGGTGTTTTATGTAATATACTTCTAACATTTATTTTATTGCAGCAAAAAATCAGATCACCATGGTTGGTTATTGGCTGCTGTTTGATTACATGTGTGTGTGGCAGAGAATTATCTTTCCTGTTCATTGTGATAGGCAGGGCCAGCATTAAGGGTGTATAACTCCTAGAAGGATTTCAGTATGTTGGGGAATTATGCATACTTGTTTTTTTGGAGAGGAGTCTTGTACGTTGTTTTGTTTTTAATTGAGTTGAAGTGCAATTAATCAGCCTATAATTGGAATAAAGATGAGGGGCAATATTCTAACGGGATGGTGCTATGTTTGGAGAGTGTAGAGAGGAAATATAGATAGGTGGCTGGGACAGAGTTGGAGAGAGGTTGCAAGATGAAAGATGGCACACTATGAGGAGGAGAGCAGAGAGGATAAGCTGAAGAGCAGCATAATTCAGTCCAGGAATCTATATTTTATAGTTGTTAGTGGGGACGTAGCAATGAAGAAGGAAATTGGAAGTTGCAGGACAGCAGGAGAATCATTGATGGCGGATTCTGAAAGCTGCAAGAGGATAGGTAAGGAGTGAAATATTTTCTATAAAAGAAGAGAGGTAGGTTGTCCTGGTATCTTCTCCAGAATGCAAGGAATAGACTTAAAGGCTAGAGTATAATGTAGTCAAAAATAAGAAGTCCGTCACAAGTGGAGTCCTTCAGGGATCAGTCCTTGGGCCGCTCGTTTTTGGCATTTACTTCTCAGAAGTCAAAGCCAGTGTCAGGAGTCTTTGGCTGACTAAATTTGCAGATGATTGCCAATTAGGAGCAGTTACTGAATCTCACACTGACATAAATGTTCACTAAGAGGGGCTGACACAGACAAACACTTGATGTCAGAATCATGGACTAAAACTATATACCAAGAAATGCATAATAGTATCCTTTGAGAAGTCATCCATCCCTGGTAACTATCACAGTGACAAACACACCCCCTAGAGTTGACCCAGTAGTCAAGGACTTAGGGACCCACATAGATAGTAATCTAGCTTTTGATCATCAGATGTTTACAATGGTGGCAAGTTCATTCTATGTTGCACAACTTATAAACAAAGGTATGGCATCCAAGTCCAAGGAAGTCATTGTTCCACTGTATTCGGCATTTGTCAGACCTGTCATTGAGTATGATGTCCCCTTTGGTATGTACCTAACCAAGCATATCCAACAATTGGAATGTCCACAGAGGTTCCTCACTAAAAGAATACAGGTCATAAGTACTGTGTCCTATGCAGACTGCCTCAAGGCCCTATCCCTGTATTCTGTCTCTTACAGGCTTTTGAGGGGAGATCTGTGGCTGTCATACTAGGCATTGTCAGACCCCACTCTGATGGACCTCCTGCATATCCACAAAACAAACAGTACCAGAATTACCCATTCTAAAGACTTGAACCTACCCTGTGATATAAATAGGACCTGCCAGAGAGATAGGTATGTATCTTAGAGACTACCCTGTCTATGGAACAGGCTCCACATCCATGTAAAGCAGAGTTCCTCCCTAATTCAATTCTAGTGCAACTTGGACAGTTGGATGGGAAACCAGAAATTCATCCCTGGTTTGGCACCTATGTCTCTGATGCAAACAGGTAACCTGTAAATGGTTCATCTCCCAAGCCCATGCTTACACTTACCAAGGGTATCAGAACTCGTCAGGGATTTGGGATGCAGGGCTAGGCTTAAAAAGGCCCTTGTGGTCGTTAGCCTGGTAAATGCCTATAAACCGAAGTAGTAAGGGTTAATTTGGAAAAAGTAGCATAACAAAAGACAAATGGGTACAAAGTATCATATCCAGAGGTTACTCCATAGGCTCATAGGTTAGTACTAGGCTAACTGCTCTTGCGAGCCATTTTAAGCCTAGCCAATTATCCCTTATGAGATTCAAACCCTGCACCTTGTGTTTGTAAGGCAAACACCTTAACCATTAGGCCACCCTCCCAACCCCTAGGTACCCTTTTCTTTCCGTATCCCAAACATTAAAAAAAATCCCGGATATTCCACCCAGTCAAAGGGAACAGGCAACCTTAGAAATACAAATGTTGCTAGAAAAAGAGTCATCTCCCCGCAGACCAAATAGGATCCGGGACTTACTCAAGGTTCTTTTTAGTTCCAAAGGAAATGGGGGACTTGAGACACATACTGGATCTCAGCAGATTAAACAAATTAGTAAGAAAGTCGAAGTTCCGGATGGTAACACTGCAATCAATACACCCTATTCTGGGACAAGACTATTGATGTCTTCTGTAGACCTCCAGGATGCATACTACCACATAAAGATAGACAGGCGATCCAGGAGTCATCTGAGCTTTTGGCTGGGAGCCAGCCACTACCAGTTTCAAGACTGTGTGAAAAGAGAATTAAACTTTTTGACTTAGACTGTGCCTTCCTTATGTAGTTCCACTGACAGTTGCGAACTCTGCCCTGTGGTCTCACTACAACCCCCCAGAGTTTTCACCAACTGTATAGCAGTAGTCACGGCTCACTTGAGACGCCTAGGATTCAGTGCATTTCCGTACCTAGAAACCACCACTGAGCGTCTACTAGCCAAAGTGAGAGACACCACTTTACACCTCTGCTGTCACCTGGGAATCACAATAAACTACAAGAAATCTGCTTTGTTGCCATCTCACCACATTCATTAGAGGGGCAGATCTAAACACAAAAAATATGATGGCAAAACTCCCCTCCAAAAGGGTTCAACTGTTACGATCTCAAGTCCTAAACCTTCTTTCCAAAAGAAAAGTGCAGGCGAGAACAATCCTCAAAGTACTGGGAATCATGGCAGCTACAATTACTCTGATTCCATTGGCATGCCTGCACATGAGAATACTTCAGTGGCTACTCTTCACTCAGTGGTCCATGCAGGAACTACCCATGTCACACCAAATTTTGATAATGGAGTCTTGCAAGAAAGACCTTCGTTGGTGTCTTTACTCCACTCATGTAACATTGTTGTCCCTTTCTCTCTCCCTCCAGCTGTTAGCCACAGTGACCACGAATGCTTCCCAGATAGGGCTGGGGGGGCATTATCTGGGAAGGACAGTTCAATGCACTTGGCAGGATGACGAGGCCCATTTGCACATCAGTGTTCTAGAGATGAGAGTGGCACTGTTAGTGTTGCAAGCATTCCAGGACACTTCCATTAGGAATTATTGCAATGCAGATTGACAACATGTCAGTCATATGGTACATAAATGAGGAGGAACCACATCTTAGCCCCTTTGTTGGGAGGCCCTGAGAGTATGGCACTGGACAACCTCCTCCCAGAGCGATTTTGAAGCCTCATGGGTGGAACCCTAAAACAGAAAGTAGCGGAAGAGATCTTCTGCAAGTGGGGCCAGCCTTGCTGTGACCTTTTTGCCATGTCTATGAATGCCAAATGCAGCAGCTACTTTGCCCTGATTTCTCCCCCCCTCCAGGGGAGTCACCAAGGGATGCTCTTGCTCACGATTGGCCCTCTGGTCTCCTCTACACCTTTCCTCATTTTCCCTTGATTCCAAAGATTCTTTAGAATAGAAACCAGTCTCTTGGGAAGGAACGTAATACTTATTGCCCCATACTGGCCTCGTCAAATCCAGTTCTCCCTCCTGTAGGCCTCATCTTCAGCAGGAGCCGTGGATTCCGGACCCAGTTCCAGACCTCCTGACCCATGCATCAGGGACACTCACCCCTCTCTCTATACTCTCAGGTTGACAGCTTGGCTGCTCCAGTTCCAGCCATACCCAGGCTCCCTAACCTTTCCACATCAGTAAAGCATATTTTTATCTCGTCCCACAAAGCTTCGACAAGGAGATTGTATGAAAGCAAATGGAACATTTCTCTTCATGGGCCTTGGATAACCACATTGACCCCTTCTGTGCCCCAATAGCTTCAATTCTTGAATTCCTGGCAAAACTGTTTAATGAAGAGGCAGCTGCAGATACTATTGGAGTCCAGCTGGCTTCCATGTCTTAATTTTCATTTGGGAGAATCAGGCCCTAACATCATGTTACACAATCTTTGCAAGGCTTCTCTGAAGGATACTCTTTTAAGACCGTCAATTAAAGCCCCTCCACCACCATGGGACTTGAGTTTTGTCATGTTTGATCCTCCCTCCTTTTGAGCTGGCATCATCCTGCAACCTCAAGTATCTTACTTGGAAAACCATTCTATCGATAGCTGTTAACTCTGCAAGAAGAGTTTCAGAGCTGCAAGCACTGTCCATAAAGCCCCCCTACGTGCTTTTCCATAAAGACAGGATATTGCTACGAACTTAACCCATCCTTCATACCCAAAGGATGTTCAGAGTTTAACCTCAATCAGTCCATAGAATTTACCTGTTTTTCCCTAATTATGCACCAAAGCAGAATATATGCTCCACCAACTGGGCATACATAGGCAATTATGTTTCTACTTGCATAGAACAAAGGATTTCAGAAAATCAGACCAATTATTTATATCTTTCTCGGACTAAAAAAAAAAAAGGTTCCAGTTTCAAAAGTCACACTTTCAAAGTGGCTTTCAGATTGTATTACCTTTATTTACCAATTAAAAAACTAAGACCTTTCTCATAAAATGAAAGGTCATTCTACTGGAGCCATTGCAACCTTTTCTGCCTTTAGAGGAAGATAACCTATTGACACTATTTGTGCTGCAGTGACATGGGCAAAGCCTTGTACCTTTATCACTCATTACAAATTGGATTTTGTCCTCCAGGAACAGGACCTCCTTTGTGTCCACTGTTCTGAAGAATATCCTCCCTTGGGCTACCTTAGAAAGATGGTGCTAGAGACGCTGTCCCAACCAGTTAAAGAATGAGGGCGAGATAGGACATAATCACATAAAGAAGTTATGTATTCACCGTAACATTCCATGTGTGTTGTCCATCTAACCTTCATTCCATCCCACCCTCCTGCACCCAGCCTCTTACTCCTGGAGGACTGAGCTGGTAAAAATTGACTTTTAATGACCGTGACCTTCATTACTCTATCACTTATTCAGTGACCTTTAGCTTATCTGCAAACAAGATCTGGGGAACATTCCTAGAACATCATGGGATAGGGTTTAGCCACGAGCTAGTTGGAAGACCTCGAGCTGTGTATTAGGCCTAGTCGGAACACAGGATCAGTTCCAAACCCAACCCGTAAAGAATGAAGGCGAGATGGAGAACACACACATGGAATGTTATGGTGAGTACATAACTTTTTTTGTAAAGTTAGCATTGTTGTGGGAAAGATAATAGGAGAGAAAAAAGTTACATTACCTTCTGTGTGATTTCACATTATTTAGAAGGGGAAAAAACAAAAACTTGCATGAAATGAGAAGTTGTATGTAATTATGTGTCTCTGAATTTCTTTTTATCTTTAATAGTCCCCTCATTTTTGAAGCTTTTTTAAGTTAATTGAAGAATCCATGGGTTCAGGTTGACTTAAAAGGTTCTTTTTTTAGTCAGATGTGGATGCTTCTTGGAGAGAGTCAAAAGGTTTTTTTCCTTCTGGCAGGGATAGTCTTATTCTTGCAGGAAATATGAGATGTGCTTTTATTCCTTCCTTTTTTAATGATTTTATTAAAGGGATACATGTTCTTCTATTAGAGAGATGCATGGTGCTCTTTTGGACATTACAAGGGTTGAAAAGTCATTGTCAAACCTGATAGTTTGGTCACCAATTTTTAATGGATCAAGTGACCAGGCAGTTCTTAAAACAAGGTCTTTTTCTTGAGTGGAGATAAATTATGCAATGACCCCCCCCCCCATTAATATTCCAAAACATGCATGCTGATTGGCCAGTGTGCCCGTTGTAAATCCCACACTATACCAACGGAAAAAGTTCCAGTTGCCTGAACTTTTTTCCGTTGGTATAAGTATCCAAAATTTTTTTTTTTGTAATTAAAAAAAAAAAAAAAAAAAAAAAAAACGGAGCAGCGGAGACTTTTCTCCATTGCTTCCATTTCAAAGCATTGATGTACTGGGTATGCGTGGGAACGCAAGTCCCATATGCATGCGCAGTACATCAACACAAGGAAGCAGTATACCACCACCAGCGGAATAACTAATTATAGAAAGGCATTATTTAAGAAAAGTAAGTATTTTTTTCTTAAATGTCATTGTGTAATAGCAATAACTGACTCCGTGGTTGTTGTATATTGAAGATTTACCCACGGTTGGCTTTATTTATTTACTCTGGCTTCACCCTCGTGATTAAACCACACCATCCGTGGGTAAATCTTCGGTATACCATACCACGTCGTCGGTTATTGCTTAAATAATATATCTTGGACAGCTGTTTTTACTGGACGCAGGAGTTGTAGGTAAAGAATTGTGTACCCTTTCTATCCCGAAGGATAGTGCTTCAGGTAGGTTTAGGATTTTAGGAATCCAAGAAGTCAGGAAATTAATTCTATTGTCCCCTCCATTTGCTCTGGGATGCCGTAGATTCTTATTTTGTTTTTCCTAGTTCTGTTGTCAGTGTCCTGTATCTTTTCAATGAATCTGATGTTTTCTTGAAGAAGAAAGTCTGTTTTTCTCTCTCGCTGTTAACCTGTAGTGTATATCTGTTAAAGAATCTTCCAAAGCAGCAATCTGGGCAGTGTAAGGAGTTCATTTAATAAGGTTTGTTTGGTATCATCTTTTATATTGTCCACTTTTAAGTTTTATTTGTATAGTTTGCCCTTCATTGGAGTTTCTTGTTGAGGAAATTTGGAGCTGCTCATCTTCCTTTGTGAATGTGGTTTCAATGTCTCTTCTATTTGAAAGTTTGACAGGAAACTATGACAATTTTAGCTTAAAAACTGCACCAACGTGTAGCTTACGACTTACAGAATCTGATTTTAGTAGTTCCAGGTCTTTGATCGTGCAATTTTTTTATTTACATTTGTTGACCGGGCTAGTCTAACTGGATACATGTCCATTTTCAGTAGAGGCCCGGGTAGAAAAGCTCCAAGCATAGACAGAAAGTTATACAATATTAATATAAAATATTAAGCTGTGATCAAATACAGATAATATTTGAGAGAAAAAATATTGTGTACAGAGTTTAGTGGGGAATGAACTAAGATCAAATACAGAAAATTAAACAATATTTGAGATGGAAAAAACAGAGTAATACATTTTAAAAATTTATAAAAAAAAATTTTTTTTTTTTTTTTTTTTTTTTTTAGGACAGAGGATGGTTTGAGGTTAGCTTAATTGTTAGTACAGGTAGGAAACCTAGTACAGTAGAGAAGGACAGAGAATGGTTTGAGCAATATAGTACAGTAGAGAAGTGAAGTAAAAGGGAGAGCAGGAATGGGTAAAGTGAAAAATCAGACAGGGTTTGTCAATTAAATAAAAAATCCTGTCAGGAAAAAATGAAGACTGCAGAGCTGAAGAACTCTGCTGTTTTCAGCTTGCCATCCAAGCCACGCCCCCATTTAATTTATTTTTCATCTAAATTACTGGAAGCCATGTCTTGCACCAAAGCTGGAGCTTGAACTACTTTTGCTGAACAGCTGCAGGATTCTTCCCAGTCAGTGTTTTCTCTTAACCTTTTCTAGTTGATTATCTTTCAGGCTCTCTGAGTTTATTCTTTCCTGGCTTCCAGTCAGTGTACTTACTAGCCAGAAAATGAATTTACTACAACTGGCAGAATTACTAGCCCTTATATCTGTTTCTTTTTTTCACACTGGGAGAGCTGAAGTTATGCTGCTGTTCAATGTTGCAGTCATCTTGTAAAGTCTTTTGTGAGGTTATTGATTCCTAAATAAAAGACTTTGATGCCTGCCTGCATCCCAGGGCCTCACAAAGCTGAGTCATCTACTGTCTGTCTGCCATCTTCTCTCAGCAGCTGCTGGCCAAAACTACTTCCCAAATCCAGTGTCACGCTCCTTCACACAGTTTAGTAATGCTGACTCCAGATTTTCTTTCTTCTTAAAGGTCATTCAGCCAGCCACTGCAAAACTGGTGTTGGGTGCTTTCCCTTGGTAAAAGGAGGAGGAATCTTACACCTTCTAAGATGTGATTCTAGTAATTCAGAGGCAAATGAACTAGCCTTTGTGGATTAGATGCCCCTCCCTTTGTTTGAATTGTACACTAAAGGCATGCTTTCCTCTGCATCCCCACTACAGGGGTATCTCACTTTTGATATACCCTTCACAGAATGAATACCCACTTCAAATCGGAAAGAAAGGAATTCACTCCAGCCCAGGTTATATACAGGGAGCTCCTGGGCATGCTGTAATTTAAGCCTTCAGACATGCCTCCAGTAATTGAAGCCTTGTCTGATGCATCTTGAAAGCTAAATTGTCAATCCCTGTTCTTGGCAAGCCTGAAAGATTTTACAGGGTCAATAATTTCTTCAAATATTGATATAAGAACTCTACTGAAGTTTCACCTCTGGTGTCCGTGGATGTCAGTAAGGGTGTTGCTATAGCTTTAGCAAAGAATACAATTTCCTACAATGGGGAGGCAGGGGGGAGCAAGCTTAAGATAATGACAAAGTAGATGTGCACCTCTACACTTCTGCGGCCTTCAGGACCTTACATTGCCCACGCACGTTGAAGGTCCATAGAACTTTACTGCCCCAATTCACCAACAAGACTAAGGGGGGGGATAAGAAAGCATGAACTGAAAGGCTAAGTGGTTGAACTATGCAGCATCAGTTCCCAGGTGAGCAAGCACTCAAAATATAGGCATCATGATTTAGATGCATCATATAGGCCACAGCTGTACTGTCAGTGTTAGAGGAGCAGTTGGCTGTGAACCAATCCTCTGCCAGACCACATGAAAACAGAGCTTGTTAATACCCCATTAATATAAGGAGTTCTTCCCTTTGAGCAGTCATGCAAGAAACTGGAGGAAAAGGGAAGATTTCAGTGTGTTGCTAGGGAGTTTCTTTTTCTGTTCCTTGCAGCAAGTTACATTAAAAATTGTCTATTCAAAAGCTGGACTTTGACAGAAAGTTAAAAAGGCTAACACCAAAAAGAAATTGCAGTGTGACCAGAGGGGAACTTTTTTTTAAACAGCTTTATAATATAATGAACAGATACTTTGAAAAAAAATTGAATAAGTTGAATTTTTAAAGTACAATATTTAAAAAATAAAATATTAATACAATAACTATAATAGCACAGAAAACTATATACCATGATGTTCACTGTATATCAAACAAGATCAATTAAGTTAATTTTGGCAGAAGAAAAATAAAAAACAAAGAATAAAAGATTAAAAAAGAAAGATTACTGCATTAATCATTTATCCAGTTCTTTAACTAATGATTCATGTACATTTTCCCATTTGTAATATAATTTTGTATTCCTTGTAGATTTAGATTTGATAGTTAACATTTCTATCTTAGATATTTCCAAGAGAAGACCTTTAAACTCATTAAATGAGGGAACTGATGAGGAATTCCAGTTTCTTGTAATTGTTTTCCTGGCAATGGACAGTATAGACCAGAGCAAAGAATATTTGTTTTTATTTATACAGTCTGGAACAGGCGTATTGAATAATACAAGTGACTTTGTAAGCATAAAATTGTCTGTAAAAATTGCCTGTAAAAAAGTGTTAACTTCTTCCCAGAATTTCTTTAATAGTACACAGTCATAAAATATATGGTTCCAATCAGCGTTTGTTACTGCGTTACATCTCCAGCAAACAATATCTTGTTTAGTTATCTTACTCATTTTCTGAGGTTGGATGAAAGATTTATGTAAAAATCTCCATGTGAAGATTCTCCATTTAATGGAGGAAGTGGTTTTGCTGGCTTACTGAAAGAAATTAACTTTGGCTTTTTCTGAGGGAATAAAACTATTGATTACTGAAAATGAATTCCTATAGTTATCTGAATATACATCTAGATCTTGTTTAATTGCTCTATAAATATATGATATACTATTCTTAACTGGTAAAGTATTATAAGTATATAAAATCAAATATTGAATAAGTTTGGGTATTGAATTCTTAGCATTTGAGGGGATTAAAATTAGTTTATCTAGAATATATTTTCTAAACTCTTGTAAATCTGACCAAAGTAAAGTGTTAAGGTTATATTCATCTATAAGAACATTGATAGATTTTCTCTCATTTTTATTTAGTATTTGATGCCAAAACATTGTTTTTTTTTAAATAGCAACATTTCAGAATGATCTACAGAGAGAATTATCCCTTGTGTATAGGCAATAGGAAAGATGAGGAACAACCAATTCTCAAAGATTCTAAACCTAAATATATAGTTTTTGAATGCCTTTAGAATTAGTTACATAAGTAGATTTAAACATTTGAGTGGAATAATTGGAAAAGTACTCTCTCAAATTCCATGTAAATGAATTATTTATTAACTGTGATAGATTATCTTTATTTTTGGTATTTTGGGATAAATTTAACATAATTTCTTTCTATTTTGCAAAACACTCTCCATCTATAAAATAAACAATTGTTTTAATAACTGATGAAATTTAATAAAATTCTAGATTTGGGAAAGATATACCTCCATTTTCCCAGCTATACATATGATAGGACAATGCAATTCTAGGCTTTATCGGATGCCACAGAAACATTTTAATCAGTGTGTTAATTGTTTTAATATAAGAGCCTGTAGGGGGAATAGAAATAGATTATATTATGTACAAGATCTTTGGAAGCAAGATGATCTTTGTAATGGAAAGTTTTTCATCCATTGTAAATAGACTCTTGTTCCACTTACTTAGTAGAGTCTCTATGATTGTTATACTTTTACTATAATTTAGGTGTAACATGTCTTTAATATTAGTTGCTATAATTATACCTAAATATGTTATTTGTTGAGATTGAGGTATATATATTTTTATATTGGTCTTGTATATTATAACTTTTGGAACCAATTAGGAGAATCTGTGTTTTAGAGTTATTAAAATTAAGACCAGAGCTTTGTTGAAATATATCCATATTTTTAAACAATTCTTGTAAGGAGGGGCTAGTACCACCAAGAGTGATTAATACATAATCATCAAACATTTGTATTTTTGATGTTTCATTATAATTTCACCTATATCCTTGTATATTATTGTTATCCCTTATTAAGTTAGCCCAAGGTTCCATAATTAATGTGAATAAAAGTGGAGATAGAGGGCACCCTTGTCTGGTCCCTTCTACAATGGGTATGTTTTGGGATATATTTGTACCTATTTTTATGTAGGCTTGACTTTTATTATACAATTGAGTTATAAGATTAATAAAGCTATTAGAAAAGTTTAAGTCCTTCAGCAAGATAAAACGTCCCAATTAATTGAGTCGAAGTCGCAGTTTAATATCTAAACTAACAAGAGTCAAATTATTCTGTAAGGCTTTTACTGATTCAATTAGTTATTGTTATTTTGATAAGTTCTATTAATTATAAAACCTGTTTGATCCATATCTACCAGGGATGGTAAAACATTTTTGAGTCTGTTGGCATAAATAGATATGAACATTTTATAGTCTGTTTAATAACGAAATGGGCCTATATGAAGCACATTTTACAGGGTTTTTATCAGACTTTAGTATGGGAGAATTAAATGTGTACTTCCAAGAGGGGGGGGTATAATGTTATTATTTTGAGCTATGTTGAATACTGTATGTAGGAGAGTTAATGCTTTAGCAGGCAAAACCTTGTAAATTTCAGAAATTATACCATCCTTACCAGGAGCTTTATTTTGTTTAAGTTTAGTTATTTGATCTTTTACTTCTTTAAAAGATCTTTGTTTATCTATTAATTTTATTTGTGTTTCTGATAGTCTGTTCTTTATATTATTTATAAAAGATTGAATATCTTTTGTACTGTTCATAATATCATTGGGTTGGTTTAATTTTAAAACAAATTCTCTAAACTCACTTAATATATTTGGTAAATTAGATACCATTTTTTTTTTGTTGGAGAATAGATTTCTGTAATATGGTTGTTTAGCTAGTATATTCATAGATGTTATGTGATCCTATCTCGCCTACATTCTGACTGATGGGTTCGGAGCCGATTCCTCGGCTCCGACTCAGCACGCTTATGCTATAAAGCGAGGCCTCTAATTGGCTGAGCTATCTTTATCCCAGGATGCACCACCACTAATCCCCCAGATCTCGTTGCCGCTTACAGAGCTTGGACGTGGTCTCAACATTGGCTGGGCTAAGTACTATATATTAGGCTTTTTTCCTGTCAGTATTTGCTTCATTTAAACCCAAAAGCTGTTTTAACGGCTATTCTTTGTGTACGAGTGTTTTTCTAAGATTTGGTAAAATTTTCGTGTTTTTTTTCCTGTCAAAGAAGGTTCCGTTTAAGTTAGAGGGGCCTTCCCCTGTGGTTACTACTTCTTTAGTGATTGTGTGTGGGTCAAGTACCCATTTAAGTTAGAGGGTCTTGACCCTCCTTTTTTTCCCTTTCTCTTTCTGACAATCTTGTGTATAAAAAAAAAAAAAAAAAAAAAAAAAAAAAGTTTAAATATTTACACTAAGTTAGTGGCGTACATAATTGTGTTTCTGTGTGTCAGACCCTTTAGTGTTTACTGTGGTTATCTGTTGTTTGTAGCCTGAGTATGTCTAAAGAGCATAAACCCTCCGGGTTTAAAAAGTGCACGAGGTGTGGCTTCAAAATGTCCATAACGGACGACCACTCCTCGTGCGTCTATTGTCTTGATGCTAAACATCTGCAGGAATCGTGCAGTGTATGCCATGCGTTTTCCTCCAGAGTCCTCCAGGAGAGGAAAAACAAATTAATCCTCAAAGGATTAATCAAGCCTTCCTTCGAGGAGGCTTTATCTTCCTCTCTGTCTCCTTCTAAAAAGAGGAAAGCATCGGCTCCGACCAGTCAGTCGGAACCGACTGCTAAGAAAACTAAGCAGACTTCTCCATCGGCTCCACGGACTTCGGAGCCGAGGTCGGAACGGTCTGCCTCGATGCCTCCAGCCTCGACCCCTCTGGTTTCGGAGCCGAGGTCTGGAGCATCGAAAGGTGGGTCACCCTCATCGGCTCCACTGATATTGGAGCCGATAAGGGTCATCGGCTCAGACTCTTCCCCTCGGGCCGAAGTCCTTATCGGCACCGAGGGAAATTTCCTCGAGGGTTTCCTCAGAGCCGATAATTGTTGAGTCATTTCGGAGCCGGTCCCGAGCCCTTGAAGCCGATGGAGAAATCGGTTCGGGCCCGATCGGTATCCTCGAGATCATCCAAGATGTCTGATTCGGACATCGACAGGGTGCTCCTTCGACTCTTCCAGTCTCCGGTGTTCCAAAAGATGGTTTCGGCTCCAGCCCATTTGGCTTCAGAGCGATGGTCCACTCCCCTACTGTACTTCCTCCTCCAACAGCTTCGGCACCGTTGGAGCAGGTGCTGGTGGAACCAGTGGAGGTGTTAGGGTCAGGCCCGACCCTTACTCCGACTCTTGGGTCGAAGTTCAGTGCACGGACTTCTTCCTTCGGCCCTGGGGGGGGAGGCTTCGGGATTGATGCTTTCGGTCCCAAGTCTCCCTCTTGGTGCGTCGGCGGCGGGAGTACCGTCCACTGTCGTGGCCACGGAGGGGGGACCCTCCCAGGATTCTGGTGGTCCCGCCTTCAGGGCTATGAGAAGTGCTTTAGCCAAATCTTCCTTGGCTACCTCCACAGTTTCCCCAGCTCCTTCCCTACATTTGGAGACTGGGTCGTTGGCAGCCCCCTGTCCGTAGACAGCGGAGCCCCTGGGCCTCAGGTTACCCCCGCTGGGGTTTCTCCCCCTCCTGGAGGTCCTTCTGAAGCCTCTTTGGAAGAACCTCCCAGGAAGAGAAAGTGCAAGAGGAAGCACATTGACTCCCCTGATGAGTCTTTGACATCTGACACTGATCTCGATGATGCAGAGGGGTCCCCCAAGTCGTCCTCGGATGATGTCTCCTTTGCAGACATCCTGGAAGCCCTAAAACAACGAGGCGGCTGGCAGTCCAAACCTCCCTCTGCTGATGAGTTGGTGCTCCTGAAGGCCTTCGGGGCTCAGCCCTCTGCCTCCTGGGTGTCTCCGCCCTTCGAGCTCTTGGATTTGATCTGTCGAAGGGCGTGGGAACACCCAGACTCTGTGGAACCGGTGCCCGCTCGTCCGAACAAATTTCTCTCGGCGCCCCCAGATAGAGAGTTCCTTACGAAAGGTGTGGCTGTGGATGCTATGGTGGTGGCATCTGCTACCCAGCAAGATGTAGCAGAGGCTTCTACATCTGTCCATCCTCCTAATAAGGAGTCTAAGAGCATGGATCGGTACGGTAAGCGCACCCTTAGTTCAGCGGCCTTTACTCTGAGGTCTTTGAACTACCTGACGCACTTTACGAGATTTCAGAGGGATCTGATCAAGGAGCTATCCGATACCCTCTTAGGTAACCTGCCTGAGGAGCTGGCCCAGACGGTTGGATCTCAGCTGGCTACAATGTCATCCATTTCGAACTCTTCCATGAGGCTCATTTCGTATGCGGCCTAAGGGGCGAGTAGAGCGGTGGGTACAGGCATTACTCTACGGAGACAAGCCTGGCTCTGCCTGTGTCATTTCGCGGAGGCCTTTAAGTCTTCATTTGCCGACGCCCCCTTTGATGGGTCCTCCCTGTTTGGACCCAAGGTAAAAGACACACTTACCCGCTGTGAACAGGAGGGTAAGACTCTAACTGCCGTAGGGGCACGATTATCCACTCCCTTTCGGCCTTATCCCAAGGCTAAAAGAGGAGGGAAAATGTGGTTCCGTAGATCTCAGAAGTCTTACCCCTCTCAGCAGGAAGGTTCCCCCTCCAGAGGCAGAGGAGGGGGAAATTCATCCGGAAGACGCCGTCCCAGAGGCGGCAGAGGCCCTCGCAACACTGGAGACCGCGAGTCCTTTCGTGGCTCTTCAGCTTTTCATAGTCCCTGAGGGATTGCCCGACTGTGCTGCTCCGGAGCCAGTCGGGGGTCATTTTTCGAAGCACCTGAAGGTCTGGGAAGGGATCACTGAGGACCGATGGGTGCTTAGAATTATCGCCGGAGGTTACTCCATCCCATTCTCTCGCCCCCCCCCCAGTCCAAAAAAATCCCGGACCCGCCACCCAGTCAACGGGATACCGCAGCCTCAGAAATTTCAAAGCTGCTGCAAAAAGGAGTCATCCAACCGGTCCCCGCAGACCAGATCGGATTAGGGACTTAAGATTCTTTTTGGTGCCAAAAAAGACTGGGGACTTGAGGCCCATTTTGGACCTAAGCAACCTAAACCGTTCAGTCAAGAAGTCCAAGTTCCGAATGGTCACTCTACAAACCATTCTCCCATTGTTGGAGAAGGGTGTTTGGATGTGCTCCATAGATCTCAAGGACGCGTATTATCATATCAGAATACATCAAACGTCCAGGAGACATTTGCGCTTCAGCCTCTAGGAGGCAGTCATTTTCAGTTCCGTGCGCTGCCCTTTGGTCTCACCACAGCCCCCAGGGTGTTCACCAAATGCTTGGCAGTAGTGACTGCTCACCTGAGAAGTCTAGGATTCCAGGTGTTTCCGTACCTAGACGACTGGCTCCTAACTGCCACCTCCAAGCATCTACTTCTACGGAGCCTGCAAGCTACAATATCACTGGGCAATTCCCTTGGAATCACCTTCAATTGGCCAAAGTCTGTGTTGCGGCCATCTCAAAGAATAAGATTCATAGGGGTAGAGATAGATTCAAACCAGATGCGGGTCTATCTACCTGCAGACAGAATTCAAACCATTCAAAATCAAGTTCGAGCCTTACTCCCCAGGTCCAAAGCCCCAGCCAGAATGGTCCTACAGCTATTGGGATCCATGTCTGCCACAGTTCTGCTAGTTCCCTTGGCAAGGTTACACATGAGAATCCTCCAGTGGCTTCTTTCAACTCAGTGGTCCTTTCAGGAACTCCCTCTCAATCATCTCATATGGATCACAAAATCTTGCAAACGGGACCTTCGCTGGTGGCTAGTGTCCTCCAATTTGGATCAGGGACGACCCTTTGTTCTTCCTCCTCCTGCGGCCACTTTGACCACGGACGCCTCCCAGATGGGGTGGGGGTGGCATTCCCTGGGCAGGTCAGTCCAAGGCAAATGGCACCTGGAAGAGACTCCTCTTCACATCAACATCCTAGAAATGAGGGCAGTACTCCTGTCCCTTCAAGCCCTTCACGATTATCTCCCTCAGGGCGTAATTGCTGTTCACTCAGACAACATGTCAGTTGTCTGGTACCTGAACAAACAGGGAGGGGCCAGATCCTATCCTCTTTGCAGAGAAGCGATGAGAGTTTGGGAATGGGCAGTCTCGACCAAACGCTTCCTAGTGGCTACTCACATACCGGGCAAGTCCAATGTTATAGCCGACAGGTTGAGCAGAACCATCCTCTCTCCTCACGAATGGTCTCTGAATATGACAGTTACAAGGCAGATTTTCAGCGAATGGGGAGTTCCGTGTTGCGACCTCTTCGTGACTCCTCTGAATGCGAAGTGCAAAGAATTTTTCTCCCTAACCCCGGCTCCGGGGAAGAGCCCCATGGACGCATTAGTCCATCCTTGGCCCACCGGCCTGCTTTACGCCTTCCCTCCAGTTCCTCTCCTCCCCAGGGTGATTCAAAAGGCATCTCTCTTAGGGAGCAAGATGATCTTAATTGCTCCTTACTGGCCTCGTCAAGTGTGATTTCCCTATCTTCGGAAACATGCTCTGGAAGGTCCATGGTTCCTGGACCAGGTCCCAGACCTACTGATTCATCAGTCGGGACTACTACACCAGTCCCTACACACCTTAAAATTGACGGCCTGGCTCCTCCTCTTCCGACGATAGTCAGGAGACATGCACTGGATCCAGATGTTGTGCACATATTATCCTCAGCCCACAAGTCTGCTACAAAGAAACTGTATTCTAGCAAATGGAAAAGGTTTGCTATTTGGGCTCAACTCCAGGGCCTGGACCCCATTTCTACTCCCGTGGCAGAAGTACTCAAATTCCTGACCTCTCCTTTCAATCAAGGCTCTTCAGTCTCTACCATCAAAGTACAATTGGCAGCAATTTCTAATTTTCATGAATCCATAGACCCACCTTTAATGAGCAACAGATTGTGTAAGACCTTCTTGAAGGGTGCTGCTCTATTAAGACCTCCGATTTCTCATCCTGCACCTCCATGGGATCTCGATATAGTGTTGCGTGCCTTGACTTCTTTCCCCTTTGAACCGGCAGCTACCTGTGATCTAAAGTTTCTATCATGGAAAACAGCCTTTCTAGTGGCAATTACTTAAGCCAGAAGGGTTTCAGAACTTCAAGCTTTGTCAGTGAAACCCCCGTACTTGGTTTTTCATACAGACAGGGTGTCCCTCAGACCAAATCCTTCTTTTGTTCCTAAAGTTTGTTCTACTTTATGCTTGCAACAATCGTTAGAGCTTCCAGTTTTTTTCCCAAAATAATCCAATAAAGCGGAGTTTATTTTCCACACACTAGATGTCCACAGACAGTTACGTTTTTATTTAGATAGGACCAAACAATCAAGGAAAACAGATCAGTTGTTTGTATCCTTTGCAGAAAACAAATTGGGCAACGCTGTCACAAAGGTCACTATTGCCAAATGAAGGTCACTATTGCCAAATGGATCAGGGACTGTATTACTCAAGCTTATATTTATTCTAACAAAGAGCTTACCACCTCTGTCAAGGCTCATTCTACAAGGGCTATGGCTACTTCGGTAGCATTTCATTCTAAGCTTGCTATTGGTGACATTTGTGCTGCAGCTACATGGTCTTCCCCGCACACCTTCATTTCTCACTACAAATTAGATGTGGCATCTAGAGGACGAGCTTCATTTGGTTCCACAGTGCTCAGGAGTGTTTTCCAATGAGCCACCCGGGATTTGGGTGCTAGGGACGCTGTCCCATCAGTCAGAATGTAGGCGAGATAGGATCACATAACATCTTTTAGTTATGTACTCACCATAACTTCAGATGTTTGGCATCAATCCCTACTACATTCCTAATAACCCACCCTCCTTCCCCCTTCCTTGGAGATCAGAGGATATCAGAAGGTCCGAATCCTGTTGTTTCATCTTGAAACATCTAACAATGTTATATAAACAAGCTGTGCATGTGTGCATGAATGCGGACAAACAAGATCTGGGGGATTAGTGGTGGTGCATCCTGGGATAAAGATAGCTCAGCCAATTAGAGGCCTCGCTCTATAGCATAAGCGTGCAGAGTCGGAGCCGAGGGATCGGCTCCGAACCCATCAGTCAGAATGTAGGCGAGATGGATCCCAAACATCTGAAGTTATGGTGAGTACATAACTAAAAGATCTAGAATTTATAGAAAAAGTTGTAAGTTTATATTTTCCAAGATTTATCATGACTTTATGGTTTAAAATTTCCATATATTTATTGTTTAAAGTATTTATTTCATTCATTCAGTCTTTCTTATCTGGGTTTTTGAAGCATCAAGGCTTAAAGCTTTGTTTGTATATCTTGAAGATCTTTATCCTACGAAATTCTTTTCTTTTTATACCAGTCAATAATTTACCATATAGGTAAGCTTTTAGAGCATCCCAAATGTATACTTCAGAAGTTCCCTGTGTACTATTAAGTTCAATAAAATTTTGTATTTCTGTAGTAAATAAATCTTTCAGTTTAATTATGTAGGCTGGTATCCTTTTAATTTGAACATTAAATGTGGAGTTTAGTATAAAATCAAATGTTATGGAATTGTGGTCTGAAAGGGGACATGAAATCACCAAAAATCAGTTATTGGAAATTAATACCCTATCTATTCTTGAATGTGAACTATGTCTATGTGAGTAAAATATATAGAACAGTGACTTAGCCTCTGTAAAGTTATCTTTCATCCTGTATGAATCTGAAAATTCATTAAATTTAGCTTTAGTTGAAATTTTCCTTTTACCACTGGTACTAGTCTTTTATAGGTTCATAGGTTGGTACTAGGCTATCAGCCCTAGGGCCTATACAAGCCTAGCCATAACAATTCCCTGGCTGTTTCTTCCCACACTATTTACTTCCCTGGACCCCTGTCTAGCAGGGCGACTGACGTGATCCCCGGGGTGAATTACCTTTCTCCCATCCAATCGTCAAGGTTCCTTTTGAAGAGGGCCAAAGAGGCACTCTGCTTGACATGTATGGGCAATCTATTCCAGAGTCTGGGGAGTCTCTGAGTCAGGAACCTATCTGTCCAGCATGTTTTGTTTATTGTGATGACAAGGTTTAGATCCCTGGAGCGTGTGGCTCTGAGGGATTGGGATTTCTTTAAGTGTAGCATGTCCAACAGCTCTGGGTTTGACATGGCCTTGTATGTTAAGCAAAGATCGCCTCTGAGTAGATGATATGCGACAGAGTATAGCTGGAGTTTTTTAAGGCGGTCAGCTTAGGGCATCTGCTTTAGGCCTGTGATTCTTTTAGTGAGGTATTTCTGTGGCCTTTCCAGTTGTTGCAGATGTCTTAAGAGGTACATACCAAATGGGGCATTGTATTCTATAATGGGTCTAATGAGGGATGAGTACAGTGGGACAATGACCTCCTTTTTTCTGGATGAAAAGCCCTTCGTGATGAGGTGTGCCACATAGAAGGATTTCCTGACTGTTGTGGCGATGTGGTTATCGAAGGTGAGACTGCTGTCCACCTGTGTCCCTAAGTCTCTCATCAAACTTTCGGAGTTTAGTGTACTGCCACCTATATGGTAATTCACGGATGCATGTTGTTCCCCAAAGGGGATAACTATACATTTCTTGGCATTGAGCTTGAGCCCATGGCTCTGGCACCAAGCATCTGTTTCTGTAAGGCCCTTTTGTAGAGTATCCACATCATTTGGGGATTCAATAATGGCTCCCAGTTTGCAGTCATCTGCAAACTTTATCCAGAGTCCCTTAGTGTTGGCTTGTCCTTCAGAGAAGTAGATGCCAAACAAGAGCAGTCCCAGGACTGAACCCTGAGGTACTCCACTTGTCACTTGTCTGGAGCTGGATTTGGAATCTGCTACTTTTACAGTGTGGGTTCTATCAGTAAGCCAGTTGGCAACCCATTGGGTGACATAGGGATTAATGCCCAGCTTAATAAGTCTATCTATGATTCCAGAGTGGGGGATGGTGTCAAGGCCTTGGCAAGGTCTAGATAGGCTGTGTCGACCACCTTACCCTTGTCCATGGCTCTGGAGACTGATTCGAAGAAGTCAGTCAAGTTCAGGAGACAAGATCGGCCCTTCACGAACCCAAACTGGGTGGGGTCCTGTGTTTTGAAGGTTGGCAATGTCTTTGTTTATAAGTTCAATGATAATGCGCTCCATGGCCTTGCAGATAAGGCTCGTCAGACTGATGGGACGGTAGTTTCCGGGATCCAAGGTGGATCCCCCCTTGTGGAGTGGGATAACTGTAGCTGTGCGCCACTCAGTGGGCACGAAACCTGAGGTGAGGCTATGATTAAACATGACACTTGGGTGAGGTGCCAGTTCATATTGTAGTTCATGTAGTACACAGCCCGGGATGGATGTCATCTGGTCCCATGGATGCTGTATTCTTAGCTTTGGAGAGTGCGTTTTTTACCTGTGTGGCCGTTATTACTGGAATTTGGCAATCTTCCCGTATTGAGATGGGCCATTTAGGGGGTGAGAGGGGGGTGAAGTTGGCAGTGAATCGATCTGCCAGGATATTGGCAATATCCTTGGGATCAGTATATTTAATCCCATTCTGTTTTAGCTCAGAGCAGATCTGAGCATTGCCATTTAGATTCTTGACATAGTTATAGAATGCCTTGTTGTTGTCTTTGGAATCTTTGGCAATTTTATTTTCGTAACTAGCTT
The DNA here is from genome assembly GCF_019279795.1 of Protopterus annectens. Lineage (NCBI taxonomy): Eukaryota > Metazoa > Chordata > Ceratodontiformes > Protopteridae > Protopterus > Protopterus annectens. The sequence goes on along the minus strand of NC_056729.1, from coordinate 1,716,096,889 downwards.
TGGAGGATTTTATGAGGGATCTCAGTTTCTTACTGAGGCTGGTAAGGAAGTTTTTTGCATCCTGGGATTTTCCTCTTTTCTACAGCAGTTTCTTCCTTTTGTTGTAAAGTTTGTTTATGGCAGGGGACCACCAGATTGGCTTCTTTTTTTTTGGATGAGAGCATCTTGGTTCTATTTGGAATGGCACGATTTATGCATGAGTGGATGTGCTCGTACAGTGCCTTAGTGTAGTATTCAGCAGTTGAACTTTCAGCTCCCGTCTGCATGGGTGTCATGACGTTTGTCACTTCTGACTTGAGTAGCATGAAGTTGGCTTTGGAGAAGTATTTTATGGAGGTTTCCTTACTGGGGGGTGGGGGTGGGATGTGGATGTTAAGGGTGATTAGCTTATGGTCATACGTGACTAACGAGGGGGTGACCATAGGTGTGGAGCATCGATTTCCCATGTTGGTAATGACCAGGTCTAGGATATTGGAGCCCCTGGTGGGACTATGGATTAGTTGATCCAGGGCGTTGGAATTTATGAATTCCAAGAACCGTTGGGCAAAGGTATTGGTACATGAGTTGCTTTCCCAGTTAATGGCAGGGTAGTTAAAATCACCCAGTATTAGGGTGTTTGGTTCTATCTTAATATTTTCCAGTATGTGTAGAAAGGTGTAGTGAGAATCTTGGGGTATGCTGGGGGATCTGTAGCAAGCTACAATTTGGATTGCAGTCTTACCTAGTGTTAGTTGCACCTGGAGAATTTCAGATGCATTGTGTTGGGCTACTAGCCTGGTGGTGTGAATATCCTTGGTGAATTTTGACACTCCTCCACCTTTAGTGTTTCAGTCCTGCTTTGGTGGCCAAAAAGTGTGGTAAGAGTTGTAGCCTGGTATTGCAGGGGTGCTCTCTGGAGCCTTGAACCAGGTCTCAGTTAGTGCACAGATATCGATGTTCTCCATTTTTAGGAGTGCCTCGAGAGAGTGCATTTTGAGGTTTAGACTTCTAGCATTGAGTAGCATTACCTTCAGATTTTGCATGCTTGTACCTGTTACGGTGGTGATTTTGTCCTTTGAACTTTGCCTAAAAAGGCACTATAGGGGTGGCAAGAGCCTTAGTCAGTAACCTGAATCCCAGAGGCGACAGGTGCAGACCATCTCTGGCAAAGCATCGTGGTCTGTCGATCATGTCATCCCAGGCATTTAGACAGTTATGTCAGAAATACAATTAAAATCCCCAGCAAGAATAATACTACCCTTAGAAAACTGAACTATATGTTCTGTATGTTGTTTCGCTGTTGTAGGTCTAATGCCAAGAATCCAATACATATTTATTATAGGTTCATAGGTAGGTACTAGGCCATCGGTCCTGGGGCCTATACAAGCCCAGCCAAAAAGGTACTGTGGCTTTTGCCACCCAAGAAAATTATTTTCCTGTGCCACTGTCAAGCAGAGCCACAGAGGTGATCCCGGGGTGAATTTCCTATTTCCCATCCAATCATCAAGATTTTTCTTGAGTGTTAATGAGGAGCTTTGTTTGATATAGGTAGTTTATTCCAGAGTGTGGGAAGTCTCTGGGACAGGAATCTATCCATCTGGCATGTTCTGTTTATTGTGGTGACAAGGTTTAGGTCCCTAGAGCGTGTAGCTCGGAGGGATTGGGATTTCTTTAAGGGGAGCATGTCCAACAGCTCTGGGTTTGACATAGCTTTGTATGTTAGGCAGAGATCACCTCTGAGTAGGCGATATGCGATGGAGTAAAGCTGGAATTTTTTGAGACTGTCTGCGTAGGGCATCTGTTTGAGGCCAGTAATCCTCTTTGTGAGGTATTTCTGCGGCCTTTCCAGTTGTTGTAGATGTCTTGTGAGGTACATACCAAAAGGGGCGTTGTACTCTATAATGGGTCTAATGAGTGATGAGTAGAGGTGAACAATGACCTCTTTTTTTCTGGATGAGAAACCTTTTGTGATGAGGTTTGCTACGTAGAAGGATTTCCTGACTACTATGGCAATGTGATTATCAAATGAGAGACTACCGTCCACCTGTGTCCCAAGGTCTCTTATCACACTTTTGGTGTTAAATATACTACCGCCTATGTTGTAGTTCATGGGTACAGAGTTTTTACCAAAGGGGATGACAATGCACTTTTTGGCATGGAGCTTGAGGCCATGGCTTTGACACCAGGCATATGTCTCAGTGAGGCCCTTTTGTAGGATGTCCACATCGTTAGGAGTTTCGATTATGGCTCCTAGTTTGCAGTCATCTGCAAACTTCGTTAGCCAAAGACCTTCTGTGTTAGCCTGTTCTTCAGAGAAGTAGATATCAAACAGGGGAGGACCCAGGACTGAACCCTGTGGTACTCCACTTGTCACTGGTCTGAAGTCGGATTTGGAGTCTGCTACTTTCACAGCGTGGGTTCTGTCAGTGAGCCAGTTGGCAGCCCATCTTGTGACATAGGGATTTATACCTAGTTTAGTGAGTTTATAATTCCAGAGTGGGGGATGGTGTCAATAGCTTTGGCAAGACCTAGATAGGCTGTGTGAACTACCTTACCCTCGTCTACGGCTTTGGTGACTGCTTCAAAGAATTATCAGGTTTAGGAGACATGATCTGCCTTTTACAAACTCGAACTGGGTGGGATCCAGAGTTTGGAGATTACCAATGTCTGTTTATAAGTTCCATGATGATACATTCCATGGCCTTGAAGACCAGGCTCGTCAGGCTAATGGGGCGGTAGTTCCTGGGGTCTGTGGTGGCTCCCCCTTGTGGAGTGGGATAACCATTGCTGTGTGCCATTCAGCAGGCACAAAGCCTGAGGTGAAGCTATAATTGAACATGGTACTTAGGTGGGGTGCCAGTTTATTCTGTAGTTCGTGTAGAACGCAGCCTGGGATGTTGTCTGGTCCCATGGATGCTGTGTTCTTAGCTTTGGAGAGTGTGGTTTTTACCTGTGCAGCCGTGATTACAGGAACTTTGCATTCTTCCGGTATAGAGATGGGCGCTTTAGGGGGTGAGAGGGGGGTAAAGTTAGCACTGAACCTATCTGCCAGGATGTTGGCAACATCAGTTTGGTGTGTATATTTAATGCCATTGTGTTGTAACTCAAAGCAGATCTGAGTGTTGCCATTGAAAGTCTTGACATAGCTATAGAATGCTGTGTGGTTGTTTTTAGAATCCGTAGCGATTTTGTTTTTGTAACTAGCTTTGGAGGATTTTATCTGGGATCGCAGCTTCTTACTGAGGCTGACCAGGGAGCTCCTCCACTCATGGGATTTTACTCTCTCTTGCAAGAGTTTCTTCCTTCTGTTGTACAGTTTGTTTTTGGCAGGGGACCACCAGATTGGCTTCCTTTTTTTGGAGGATAGCGTCTTGGTTCTGTTTGGGATAGCATGATTCATGCACTCATGTAAGTGCTTATAAAGTGCAGTTGTGTAGGATTCAGTAGTCGTAACTGTATTGTCCATCTACATGGGTGTCATGAAGTTCACCACTTCTGTCTTAAGAAGCATGAAGTTGGCTTTGGAGAAATTTTTTACCATGGTTTCCTTAATGGGGGGTGGAGGCAGGATGTGGATATCTTGGGTAGTTAGCTTATGGTCGAATTGGACCAATGAGGCATTGACTTCAGGTGTGGAACACTGGTCACTCTTATTGGTAATGACTAGATCTAGGATATTGTTGCCCCTGGTAGGGGTGTTGATGAGTTGATCCCAGGGCATTGGAGTTTATGGATTCCAGAAAGCATTGAGCGAAGGAGCTGGTACATGAGTAGTTTTCACAGTTAATGGTGGGGTAGTTGAAATTGCTCATTATTAGGGTGTTTGGTTGAACCCTAATATTTTCCAGTACATCAAGAAAAGAGGAGTGGGAATCCTGGGGCATGGTGGGTGATCTGTAGCAAGCTACAGTTTGGATTGCAGTTTTGCCCAGAGTTAGTTGCACTTTGATAACCTCGGCTGCATTATGCTGAGCAACTAGCCTGGAGGTGTGGATATCCTTAATGAATGTGGACACACCTCCGCCTTTGGTGTTCCGGTCCAGGTTACATGGCCGAAAAGCGTGGTATGAGTTATAGCATGGTAGTGCAGGGGTGCTGTCTGGAGCCTTGAACCAGGTCTCAGTCACTGCACAGATATCGATGTTCTCCATTTTAAGGAGTGCCTCGAGTGTGTGCATTTGGAGATTTAGACTTCTAGCATTGAGTAGTATCCCCCTCAGTTTTTGCTTGCCTGTTCCTGTCAAATGTCTGTAATGTAAACATTTTCTTATTAAATTCTATAATAATGGAAGATACCCTTTATCTTTGTGTCAATTATTTTAGGCATAGGTAATGTATTTTTCCATAGTATGGCCACCCCTCTTTTTTGTGTATGTTCTGAGCTAATCAAAAGTTTGTAAGATTTGGATTCCAATTTTTGTGATATCTTCAGTTAGTAAATGAGTTTCTTGGAGAAATATTAATTGAGAATTATGCAATTTAAGATGTGTTCAAATATCTTCTCTTACTAGGATTATTTAATCCATTGATGTTTAATGATATACACTTTAATGATGTCATGAAACGTTAATGTTCTGAATATCTGTTGATGAATAACTCTCCTTTTTTCCTCATATTTTATAAGTCAATAGAAATTGATTATTATGAATACAATTATAATTTACACATGAAACACATAAAACTGTTATCCAATGAGATATGTTTATATCAAATTCAATTTTGTAAGACTTTGTGAACATCATAGTATCTATTAACAAAAACTTATGACATTTACTAATAACATAGTCTTTCAACACCCCCCACCCCCGGAGTTAGACTCCTAATTTGAGGGACATCTGTCACCCAAATTGACCATCAAGCTAGTAACAACAGTCATCTCCTCTCCATCTAAATATATAAGTTGTTGCATAATTTAACAGTATAAAGTAGTATATGTGATTAAAAAAATGTGAATTAAAATACACCCATTAGAATTGTATGTACTAATTCAAGAAACAAATTAAAGTATGTCAGATGTAACTGTTTCATTTTAACTTTTGTCTAATTTAATTCAAAATATCACAAAGACCAATCATATATTATATAAATACAAAAGTCTTAACTAATTCATATGTAATGAACTGTTATAATCAATAAGTAGACTAATCCCCTATTTATTGTGCCAATAGATAACACTATTTCCCCATTTCCATGTATCTGAAAACAAGAGCATAGAAGATATTACATTTTAGTTTCCCACTGTAGTATGAGATTCCAGTAAAAGTGTTCAGTATTTTCTAAGAAGGAATGTGTTCCCTTTCTTTCTTTTAAGACCTTTACTAATCTGAAACACCTTCTAGATTTGTCAGAATGTATCAACATATTAGTTAATATGGCAAACATCTGCATCTGAGACTATACTGTATGCAGTAAGCTATATTCATACAGCGTATATTATGTTTCAATCATTTGTTTATCTTCTATCTGTACTAGAATTATTCTCATTTCCGATTTTTGTCTTGTAGAAGAATATTAAATTCTGCTTAGGTCTCATGTAAAGATTTATATATATTGTTTAAATACTTTAATGATGTTGCATATGTTACATGTTTGTTATACTAATCAAAAGAAGCTTAACTGTAATAGAACTATAAATACAAATGTAAAAACATAAGGGTATAAATGTATCAAAAGTGCTCTGTTTATAAACACAAATGCATTAATATAACAACCCCCCCATTAATATTCCAAAACGTGCACGCTGATTGGTCAGTGTGCACGTTGTAGATCAGAGTTATAGTAATGGAAAAAGGTCCGGTCGCCCAGACTTTTTCCATTAGTATAACTCTTTTTTTTTTTTTTTTTTTTTTTTTGTTTTACAGCAACGGAGAATGCAAGATCTCCATTGCTTGTTACAACCTGTCTCGCCATGTTAAACAAGTTTAACATGGCGAGACAGCTTGTAAAAAAAGCAACGGAGATCTTGCTTTCTCCGTTGCTTTTTTTCAAAACTGTCTCGCTATGTTAAATGGGTTTAACCTAGCGAGACAGCTTTAAAAAAAAGCAACAGAGATTCTCCGTTGCTTTTTTTAAAGCTGTCTCGCTATGTTAAACTCGTTTAACATAGCGAGACAGGCTGTAAAAAGCAACGGAGAGCTTGCTTTCTCCGTTGCTTTTGCCCACAGCTCTGATGTACTGCGTAAATATATGCATGCACAGTACATCAGAACTGTCGCAGAATACCCAGACAGCTGTGGAAGGGCAGCAAGGAGGCATTATACAATGCCATTATTTAAGAAAATAAATTTTTTTTTCTTAAATAATGTCATTGTATAATAGCAATAACCCACTTCTGGGTGTGGGTAATGCTGGATTTTACCCACGGTTGGTGTGGTTTGGTCACGAGGGCGAAGCTAAATATCTAATGAATTACTCAAAAGATATCAGCTCACTGAAAGGGACAAAATATGAACTTATCATATGTCTATTACCACAAATAGCATTACATTCCAGCAGCAGAGCAAGGGATGGAAAACATAATTATTAAAGCAACGTTATGGCAACCATATCAATGAAGAGTCTCTCTTCACAGAGAGGCAGGGAAATAAAACGGCAAACAAAAACAAATGAAATAGTTTCTATTGTTCATAGGTTGGTACTAGGTTGGTACTAGGCTATTGGCCCTAGTGGTCTATACAAGCTTAGCCATAACAATTCTCTGGCTATTTCTTCCCACACTATTTACTTCCCTGGACCCCTGTCTAGCAGGGCGACTGACGTGATCCCCAGGGTGAATTTCCTTTCTCCCATCCAATCGTCAAAGTTCCTTTTGAAGAGGGCCAAAGAGGCGCTCTGCTTGACATGTATGGGCAGTCTATTCCAGAGTCTGGGGAGTCTCTGGGTCAGGAACCTATCCCACCAGCATGTTTTGTTTATTGTGATGATAAGGTTTAGATCCCTGGAGCGTGTGGCTCTGAGGGATTTCTTTGTGTAGCATGTCCCTACAGCTCTGGGTTTGACATGGCTTTGTATGTTAAGCAGAGATCGCCTCTGAGTAGACGATATGCGACAGAGTATAGCTGGAGTTTTTTAAGGCTGTCAGCATAGGGCATCTGCTTTAGGCCTGTGATTCTTTTAGTGAGGTATTTCTACAGCCTTTCCAGTTGTTGCAGATGTCTCGAGAGGTACATACCAAACGGGGCGTTGTATTCTATAATGGGTCTAATGAGGGATGAGTACAGTGGGACAATGACCTCCTTTTTTTTCTCGATGAAAAGCCCTTAGTGATGAGGTGTGCCACATAGAAGGATTTCCTGACTGTTCTGGCGATGTAGTTATCAAAGGTGAGACCACTGTCCACCTGTGTCCGTAAGTCTCTTATCACACTTTCGGTGTGTAGTGTACTGCCACCTATGTGGTAATTCACGGGTACATGTTTTTTTCCCAAAGGGGATAACTATACAGTTCTTGGCATTGAGCTTGAGCCCATGGCTCTGTCACCAAGCATCTGTTTCTGTAAGGCCCTTTTGTAGAGTATCCACATTATTTGGGGATTCAATAATGGCTTCCAGTTTGCAGTCATCTGCGAACTTTGTTAGAGTCCCTTCGTGTTGGCCTGTACTTCAGAGAAGCAGATGCCAAACGAGCAGTCCCAGGACTGAACCCTGAGGTACTCCATTTGTCTGGAGTTGGATTTGGAATCTGCTACTTTTACAGTGTGGGTTCTGTCAGTAAGCCAGTTGGCAACCCATCGAGTGATGTAGGGATTAATGCCCTGCTTAGTAAGTCTGTCTATGATTCCAGAGTGGGTGATGGTGTCAAAGGCCTTGGAGAGGTCCTGATAGGCTGTGTGGACCGCCTTAACCTCGTCCACGGCTCTGGAGACTGATTTGAAGAAGTCAGTCAGGTTCAGGAGACAAGATCGGCCCTTCACGAACCCAAACTGTGTGGGGTCGTGTTTGAAGGTTGCCAATGTCTTTGTTTATAAGTTCCATGATAATATATTCCACGGCCTTGCAGATCAGGCTCATCAGACTGATGGGGTGGTAGTTCCCCGGGATCCAAGGTGAATCTCCCCCTTGTGGAGTGGGATAACTGTAGCTGTGTGCTACTCAGTGGGCACGAAGCCTGAGGTGAGGCTATGATCAAACATGACACTTAGGTGAGGTGCCAGTTCATTTTGTAGTTCATGTTTGGCTTTGTCAAGGGCAGATCTTGCCTTTTGAACTTGGTCGACTTCTTCGAAACAGTCACCAAGGCCATTGATGAGGGAAAGGCAGTCCATACAGCCTACCTTGAGCTTGCAAAAGCTTTCGACACAATACCCCACTCGGGTATTATAGAGAAACTTACCAGCTTAAATGTAAACCCATATGTCACAAGATGGGTTGCAAACTGGCTAAAGGACAGAACCCACAGGGTTAGAGTTGCTGGAGCCATGTCAGACTCCAAGCCGGTTACAAGTGGAGCCCCACAGGGCTCAGTCCTTGGCCCCCTATTGTTCGGCATCTACTTCTCAGAAGTACAGGCAAACATAGGAGGAATATGGCTGACAAAGTTTGCGGATGACTGCAAACTGGGTGCCATAGTGGATAGTACATCGGACACAGACATCCTTCAGAGGGGTCTCACGGAAACTGATAGCTGGTGCCAGAGCCATGGCCTGAAGTTAAACGCAAAAAAGTGTATAGTCATACACTTCGGGAAAAACAAGGTAACCCCAAGCTACCATATAGGTGGCAATCCACTAAGCACGGAAGAGGTTATCAGGGACCTGGGGACCCAGGTTGACAGTGGCCTCTCGTTTGACGCTCATGTTGCTAAAGTGGTTCGAAAGACCTTCTACATTGCCCACCTGATCATGAAGGGATTCACATCCAGATCAAGTGAGGTCATTGTTCCCCTGTACTCTTCACTTATCAGACCAATGATAGAGTACAATGCCCCATTCGGGATGCATCTCACCCAACACCTGCAGCAATTGGAGAGACCCCAAAAGTTCCTCACCAAAAGGATAAAGGGACTCCAAAACCTGTCATATGCTGCCAGACTGAAGAAACTCCAACTCTATTCAGCTGCATACCGTCTGCTCAGAGGTGACCTGTGCCTGACATACAAGGCCATGACCAACCCGGAATTAATGGACATGCTCCACCTCAAAAAATCCAAATCCACCAAAACCACTAGAGCAAGAGACTTAAACCTTAGCACGGATATAAATAGGACGTGCTGGAGGGATAGATTTATCACCCAGAGACTCCCCATGCTGTGGAATAAAATCCCGGTCCATGTGAGGCAGAGCACCTCGCTGGCTCTGTTCAAGAGAAATCTTGACCGGTGGATGGGAGATCGTAGGTTTACCCCGGGAATCATCTCTGTGTCACTACTGGACAGAGGCACAACAAACTAATGGGCACAGTATTTCTAACATAAGGGGCGGCGTAAGCCACATAACTTTGGGCTAGGCTTATAAATGCCCTAGGGCAGTTAGCCTAGTATAAACCTATGAACCTATGTAGTACACAACCTGGCATGTCATCTAGTCCCGTGGATGCTGTATTCTTAGATTTGGAGAGTGCATTTTTTACCTGTGTGGCCAATTATTACCGGAATTTGGCAATATTCCAGTATTGAGATGGCCCTTTAGTGAGTGTGAGGGTTGTGAAGTTGGCACTGAATTGATCTGCCAGGATATTGGCAATATCTTTGGGATCAGTGTATTTAATACCATTCTGTTGTAGCTCAGAGCAGATCTGAACATTGCCATTTAGATTCTTGGCATAGTTATAGAATGCCATGTGGTTGTCTTTGGAATCTTTGGCAATTTTATTTTCGTAACTCGCTTTGGAGGATTTTATGAGGGATCTCAGCTTCTTACTGAGGCTGGTAAGGGATTTTTTTGCATCCTGGGATTTTCCTCTCTTCTGCAACAGTTTCTTCCTTTTGTTGTAAAGTTTGTTTATGGCAGGGGGCCACCAGATTGGCTTCCTTTTTTTGGAGGAGAGCATCTTGGTTCTGTTTGGGATTATTGTAACAAAGACCCTCATTTTCTCATCTGTAAGTCTCCGTATCTACCATAGTTCCCAAAATACCATAAATTTCAGTCCCCAAACATACGGAGCATTTATTATAAGAAACAACTAATATTAAAAGATTATAAATAAATAAATGAATAAATAAATAGCTTTTACTTGCTATAGAAATTGAGCTAGAATAAACTAGACTTAATAATAAGCTATAAAATACCATTAAAACGACTATGTACCATAAAAAGAAATTTAAACAACAAAGACTCGCCTGTTGAACCATTTCCACTTCCCCAACTTTTGCGTTCATTATTAAGACTTGGGTAAATGAAAGCCATTGTGAAATAGCTTAATTGATCACTTATTTTTGAGCTTCTTTTTATGCTCATAAATTCATAGGTAGGTACTAGGCTATCTGCCCGAAGGCATTTATAAGCCTAGCCAGAATGTGTTTGCTTTTGCCGCCCCGTTAGATTAGTTCCCTGTGCCTCTGTCCAGCAGAGCCACTGAAGTGATCCCCAGGGTAAACTTTCTGTTTCCAATCCACTCGTGAAGGTTTCTCTTTGAGTGTTAGCGAGGAGCTCTGCCTAATGTAGATTGGAATCTTATTCCAAAACATGGGAAGTCTCTCGGACAGGAATCTATCCCTCCAGCATGTCCTATTTATTGCTGTGGTGAGGTTTATATCCCAAGAGCGTGAGGCTTGAGGGGATATGGTTTTCTTTAGGTGGAGCATGTCCATCAATTCTGGGTTGGACATGGCCTTCTAAGTCAGGCAGAGATCACCTCTGAGTAGGTGGTATGCAACCGAGTACAGCTGGAGTTTTCAGTCGAGCTGAATAGGGCATCTGTTTGAGGCCAGTGATGCTGTTTGTGAGGTACTGCTATGGTCTTTCCAGCTGTTCCAGGTGTCTTGTAAGGTACATCCCAAATGGGGCTTTGTACTCTATGATGAGTCTGATGAGTAGAGGGGCAGAATGACCTCTCTTGATCTGGATGCTAACCCTTTTGTGATTAGGTGGGCCGCATGGAAGGATTTTCTAACCACTTTGGCAATGTGATTATCAAAGGAGAGATTACTATCTACTTGGGTCCTCAGATCCGTTATTACATATTCCGTATTTAGCGGACTACTACCTATGTGGTAGTTTGTGGGTACTTTGTTTTTTTCCAAAGGGGATGACTATGCACTTTTTGGCATTTAGCTTGAGGCCATGATTTTGACACTAGGTATCTGTCTCAGTGAGACCCTTTTGGAGGATGTCTGTGTCAGCTGGGAGAGTAGGAGCTATAGCTCCTAGTTTGCAGTTGTCTGCGAACTTGGTCAGCCATAGTCCTCCTGTGCTTGCCTGTACCTCTGATAAGTATATGTTTAACAGGAGGGGTCCTAGGACTGAGCCCTGGGGAATGCCACTTGTAACCAGTTTAGAGTCAGACCTAGCTCCCGCAACTCCCACCATGTGGGTTCTGTCCATGAACTAGCTGGCAACCCATCTTGTGACGTAGAGGTTTATGTTCAGGCTGGTGAGCTTGTCTTTATTACCAGAATGGGGAATGGTGTCAAAGGCCTTTGCAATGTCTAGGTAGGCTGTGTGTACCACCTTTCCCTCATCTGTAGCCTTGGTAACAGTCTCATAGAAGTCCACCGGGTTTAAGAGGCATGATCTGCCCTTAATAAAGCTGAACTGGGTAGGGGCCAGTGTCTGGAGGTTCCCAGTGACTCTGTTAATCAGTTCCATGATGATGCACTCCATAGTCTTGCAGAGCAAGCTGGTCAGGCTTATAGGGCGATAGTTCCCGGGGTCTGTTGTGGCTCCACTTTTGTGGAGTTGAATAACCATTGCTGTGTGCCACTCTATGGGTATGTAGCCTGTGGAGAGGCTGAGTTTGAACAGTGTGTTTAGGTGAGAGGTTAGTTTGTCTTTGAGTTTGTGTAGGATGCAGCCTGGGACACTGTCCGGTCCCATTGATGCTGTGTTTTTGGCTTTGGAGAGGGCTGTTTTAACCCAAGTGTCTGTGATTTCAGGGACTCTACATTCTTCTGGTATGGTTATGGGCCCTTTTGGGGGTGAGAGGGGGGGGTGAAGTTTGCACTGAACCTGTCTGCCAGGATGTTGGCAATATCTGTCTTTTCAGTGTATTTTGTGCCATTCTGCATAACTCGGAGCAGATCTGAGCATTGCCACTTAGTTTCTTGACATAACTAAAGAATGCCTTGTGGCTATCTTTGGAGTCCTTGGCAATTTTTCTTTCAAAGCTCGCCTTGGATGATTTTATGAGGGATCGCAGTTTCTTGCTGATACTGATCAGGGATGTATTCCCTTCTTGGGATTTTACTCTCTTCTGTACTAGTTTCCTCCTTCTATTGTATAGCTTGTTTATGGCAGGGGTCCACCAGCCTGGTTTCCTATTTTTGGAGGAGTGAGTCTTGGTTTTGTTTGGGATAGCACGATCCATGCATTCTTGTAAGTGCCCGTAGAATGCATTAGTAAAGGATTTTGCAGTTTGGACAGCATTATCCTTTAGCATGGGTGCTTTGAAACTTTCCATCTCGGTCTTAAGTAATGTGAAGTTTGCTTTTGAAAAGTTTTTTGTGGTGGTTTCCTTGTCTGGGGGTGGGGGCAGAATGTGGATATCCAAAGTGATTTGTTTATGGTCAGATCTTACCAGCGAGGGGTTGACCTCCGGAGTGGAACACCGGTCCCCCATGTTGGTGTCGACCAGGTCCAACATGTTGTCACCTCTGGTGCGAGTGTTGACCAGTTGATCCAGGGCATTTGAGTTTATAAATTCTAGGAAATGTTGGATATATTGGGAAAAGGATGCCAAGGATAAAGCTGCCAGGTAAAAGGAAAAGAGGAAGGCCTAAGATAAGATATATGGATGTTGTTAGAGAGGACATGCAGGTGGTTGGTGTGACAGAGCAAGATGCAGAGGACAGGAAGAATTGGAAACTAGGTGATCCGCTGTGGCGACCCCTAACCGGGAAAAGCTGAAAGAAGAAGTTGGGCAAGGGAGTTAGTACTTGAGTAGTTCTCCCAGTTAGTGTTTGGGTAATTGAAATCTCCCATTATTAGGGTGTTTGGTAGGACTTTAATGTTTCCTAGTGTTTCCAGAAACATGGAATGAGGGTCCTAGGACATGGTGGGTGACCTGTAGCAAGCTACAATTTGAACTGCAGTTTTGCCCATTGTTAGTTGCACGTGTATTATCTCTGAAGCATCGTGCTGTGCCACTAACCTGGGGGTGTGGGTATCCTTGATGAATATGGATACGCCCCCGCCTTTTGAATTTTGTTCTGGGTTCTGTGGCTGAAATGTATGGCATGAGTTGTAGCCTGGTAGTGCTGGGGTGCTCTCTGGAGCCTTAAACCAGGTTTCTGTTACTGCACATATATCGATTTTTCTCCATACTGAGGAGTGCCTCAAGTGCGTGCATTTTGAGGTTTAGACATCTGGCATTGGGTAGCATTACCCTCATTCAGAGATCTTCCCGGAACTGTTATCAGCATTTCTTTTAAGGCTGGCATTTGCCCACTCCATATCTTCTATTTTATCAAGCAGTTTTCTTGTTTTGACAAACGTAATGGCAGAGTCTATGTCATCAAATGATTTTGGACCATCTTGGATAAATATTTTTAATCTGGCAGGAAATAGGTTTGTCTTTATTTGGTCTTTCTTTAGTTCTTTTAGCAATGGCAAAAAAGCTTTCTTTTGACAATTACAGAAGATGAGTAATCGTTATCAAAGCATATAACATTTTCTTTATATTTAGTAGGAGATTTAGCCCAAGCATTCTTTAACACCATCTTCTTGTCATGAGAAGATAAAAACTTCACTATAACAGATTTAGTAGGATATACGTGTTTTTGCAGTAGCCCAATGACCTGTGTACTCTTTTTATCCCATATAGGAGAGCCAGGAAGTTAAGGATTTTTGCATATTACCTTCTTCAACATTATCAGGCAAACCAAAAAGTCTAATTATTTCTTCTTGATCTATTCTCTTGATGATCAATTTTTGTTTGTAAAAGAGTATTTTGTTTTAAGAGATAGTCTATAGTATGCTCACCTTCTTGAATTCTAGTGTCCATATCATTTAGTGAAGTCTCTATACCAGTAACCTGTCTCTTTTGCTGCTTAAGGTCTTCGTGCAACATTTCCATTTGTTGGGAACATTTTTCTTTGAAGTTATCCAGTTTTACATCCATTCTATCAATTTCTGTTTCTGCTGTCAATTCTTGAATATTAGATCATAGTGACTGAAGTTCCTTCTTAGTAGTTTCTTGAAGTGTAGATTTGAAGTAGCTCATTCTGTAGTCTGGAGTCAAAATATTTTCTCTAGTACTTTCTGACAGGAAAAAATTAGAAAAATTGCCAAAAGTTTATCCTGACGAATGACTTAGTAGGTTGCAAATATGTAAAAAAAAAACAAAATTAGGATAGATAAATTCAAAAAAATCCTGTCATAAATATTCTGTAAAGACCAAGCAGAGAGAAAGTGCTGTTACTCAGTGCTCATCTTGCCACACCCCTCCTGAAGGGAACTTTTTGAAACACCTTTATTACATTATCGCTTAAGGCATTGACAAAAGTACATTAACATTGTGCAGTGACTGACCACCTGTGCGGTGACTGAGACCTGGTTCATGGCTCCAGAGAGCACCCCTGTACTACCAGGCTATAACTCGTACCACACTTTTCGGCCATGTAACCTGGACCGGAACACCAAAGGCGGAGGTTTGTCCATATTCATTAAGGATATCCACACCTCCAGGCTAGTTGCTCAGCATAATGCAGCTGAGGTTATCCAAGTGCAACTAACTTTGGGCAAAACTGCAATCCAAATTGTAGCTTGCTACAGATCACTCACCATGCCCCAGGATTCCCACTCCTCTTTTCTTGAGGTACTGGAAAATATTAGGGTTCAACCAAACACCCTAATAATGGGCAATTTCAACTACCCCACCATTAACTGGGAAAACTACCCATGTACCAACTCCTTCGCTCAACACCTTCTGGAATTCATGAACTCCAATGCCCTGGATCAACTTATCCACACCCCCACCAGGGGCAAAAATATCCTAGATCTAGTCATTACCAGTATGAGTGACTGGTGATCCACACATGAAGTCAACGCCTCATTGGTCCGATCCGACCATAAGCTTATTACACTAGATATCCACATCCTGCGTCTACCCCCCCATTAAGGAAACCATGGTAAAAAATTTCTCCAAAGCCAACTTCATGCTTCTTAAGACAGAAGTGGTGAACTTCATGACACCCATGTAGATGGACAATACAGTTATGACTACTGAATCCTACACAATTGCACTGTATAAGCACTTACATGAGTACATGGATCGTGCTATCCCAAACAGAACCAAGATGCTATCCTCCAAAAAAAGGAAGCCAATCTGGTGGTCCCCTGCCATAAACAAACTGTACAACAGAAGGAAGAAACTATTGCAAAAGAGAGTTAAAATACCACGAGTGGAGGAGCTCCCTGGTCAGCCTCAGTAAGAAGCTGCGATCCCTGATAAAATCCTCCAAAGCTAGTTACGAAAACAAAATCGCCACTGATTCTAAAGACAACCACAACGCATTCTATAGCTATGTCAAGAATCTCAATGCAACACTCGGATCTGCCCTGAGTTACAGCACAATGGCACTAAATATACAGACCCAACTGATATTGCCAACATCCTGGCAGATAGGTTCAGTGCTAACTTTACCCCCTCTCAACCCTAAAGAGCCCATCTCTATACCGGAAGAATGTAAAGTTCCTGTAATCATGGCTGCACAGGTAAAAACCACACTCTCTCCAAAGACAAGAACACAGCATCCATGGGACCAGACAACATCCCAGGCTGCGTTCTACACGAACTACAGAACAAACTGGCACCCCACCTAAGTACCGTGTTCAATCATAGCCTCACCTCAGGCTTTGTGCCTGCTGAATGGCGCACAGCAACGGTTATCCCACTCCACAAGGGGGGAGCCACCACAGACCTCTGTAACTACCGCCCCATTAGCCTGACGAGCCTGGTCTGCAAGGCCATGGAACATATCATCATGGAACGTATAAACAAAGACATTGGTAATCTCCAAACTCTGGATCCCACCCAGTTTGGGTTTGTAAAAGGCAGAATCATGTCTCCTAAAGCTGATAGACTTCTTTGAAGCAGTCACCAAAGCCGTAGACAAGGGTAAGATGGTTCACACAGCCTATCTAGATCTTGCCAAGGCTTTCAACACCATCCCCCACTCTGAAATTATAGATAAACTCACTAAACTAAGTATAAATCCCTGTCACAAGATGGGTTGCCAACTGGCTCACTGATGGAACCCACACTGTGAAAGTAGCAGACTCCAAATCCGACTTCAGACCAGTGACAAGTGGAGTACCACAGAGTTCAGTCGTGGGTCCTCTCCTGTTTGGTATCTACTTCTCTGAAGTACAGGCTAACACAGAAGGTCTTTGGCTAATGAAGTTTGCATATGACTACAAACTAGGAGCCATAATCAAAACTCCTAACGATGTGGACATCCTACAAAAGGGCCTCACTGAGACAGATGCCTGGTGTCAAAGCCATGGCCTCAAGCTCAATGCCAAAAAGTGCATTGACATCCCCTTTGGTAAAAACTATGTACCCATGAACTACAACATAGGCAGTAGTACACTTAACACCGAACGTGTGATGAGACCTTGGGACACAGGTGGACAGTAGTCTCTCCTTTGATAATCACATCGCCACAGTAGTCAGGAAATCCTTCTACATGGCACACCTTATCACAAAAGGTTTCTCATCCAGAAAAAAGAGGTCATTGTTCCCCTCTACTCATCACTCATTAGACCCATTATAGAGTACAACACCCCTTTTGGTATGTACCTCACAAGACATCTTCAACAACTGGAAAGGCCGCAGAAATACCTCACAAAGAGGATTACCGGCCTCAAACAGATGCCCTACGCAGACCATCTCAAAAAACTCAAGCTTTACTCCATCGCATATCGCCTACTCAGAGGTGATCTCTACCTAACATACAAAGCTATGTCAAACCCAGAGCTGTTGGACATGCTCCACTTAAAGAAATCCCAATCCCTCCGAGCTACACGCTCTAGGGACCTAAACCTTGTCACCACAATAAACAGAACATACCGGAGGGATAGATTCCTGCCCCATAGACTTCCCATATTCGGGAATAAACTACCCATCTATATCAAACAAAACTCCTCATTAGCACTCTTCAAGAAAAATCTTGATGATTGGATGGGAAATAGGAAATTAACCCCGGGGATCACCTCTGTGGCTATGCTCGACAGTGGCACAGGAAAATAATTTTCTTGGGTGGCAAAAGCCAGCGTACCTTTTTGGCTGGGCTTGTATAGTTCCCAGGGCCGATAGCCTAGTACCCTACCTATAAACAAAAAACAGCCCATGTTAACCATTTTTCCATTTGCATACATTTTACATCGCCTATCTTTTTTTTTTCTGTAATGATCATCAGTCCAACATTACATCTTCTTTTCTTTTGGCTGTTGCCGTTAGGGGTCACCACAGCGGATCATCTGTTTCCATTTCTTCCTGTCCTCTGCATAGTGCTCTGTCACACCAACCACCTGCATGTCCTCTCTCACCACATCTGTAAACTTATCTTAGGCCTTCCTGTTTTCCTCTTACCTGGCAGCTCCATCCTTAGCATCCTTTTCCCAATATACCCAGCAATCCCTCCTCAGCACATGTCCAAACCAATGCAATCTCGCCTCTCTGACTTCGTCTCCAAACCATCCAACCTGAGCTGACCCTCTAATATACTGATTCCTACTCCTGTCCATCCTTGTCACACCCAGTGCAAGTGTTAACATCTTTACCTCTGCCACTTCCAGCTCTAACTCCTGCCTTTTTGTCAATGCTACCATCTCCAAACCATACAACATAGCTGGTCTTACCCTCTTGTAGACCTTCCCTTTCACTCTTACTGGTACCCGTCTGTCACAAATCACTCCTGATGCTCTTCTCCACCCATTCCACTCTGCCTGTACTCTCTTCTTTACCTCTCTTCCACACTCACCATTACTCTGAACTGTTGATCCCAAGTACTTAAACTCATCCACCTTCGCCAACTCTACTCCCTGCATCCTCACCATTCCTCTATCCTCCCTCTCATTCACACACACATATTCTGTCTTAGTCCTTCTGACCTTCATTCCTCTCCTCTCTAGAGCATATCTCCACCTCTCCAGGGTCTCCTCAACCTGTTCCCTACTCTCACTACAGATCACGATGTCATCTGCAAACATCGTAGTCCATGGGGCCTCCTGTCTGATCTCGTCTGTCAACCTGTCCATCATTACTTACATTGCTGAATTCCTCACTCATTCTCTTCCTCCTGAACATTACTCTGCATGCATTATTCACAAGGTTTCCATTTGTTTCTATTAAAATTGCTCCTTCCCTTATTCCAAAGACCCCTTTTCTGTTTTCTTTTCTCTCTAGTACTTAAAATAGGTAGGTACTAGGCTATCGGCCCTAGGGCCCATACAAGCCTAGCCAAAAAATGTACCCTGGCTTTTACCACAAAAGAAAATTATTTTCCTGTGCCCCTGTCGAGCAGAGCCACAGAAGTAATCCCCGGGGTGAATTTCCCATTTCCCATCCAATCATTTAGGGCTGGTTTAGACTTAGATTTCTACTTTCTGGTAAATTATTTTTTTTTTTTTTTCAGTCAGCAGCATTAAACTTAAAGCCTTGGTATATCAAAGCATTTCAAATCTATGTCCCATCTCCTAAAAATCATATTCTAAGTTGCAGCCATTTATTAACCCAATGTTCCTGACAGAGTACTCTAGGGAATTTTTAAAATCTGCCAACTTATTGCACTCCATTTGCCATCTATCTGAGGAAAAACTATTTTATAGCCTTTGTGGATCAGATGGTCCACAAAATACCTGTACAAACATTTGCAAGCAAAGACCCTAAACCTTCTGGACTTTGTGGCTTATTTGGGAGCCATGCATATGACCTCCCATTGTTTTCTTGTAAATTGCTTTTCCAGTTTCTCTTCCCAATCTTTTCTAAACTCCTCTGATTCTTATAGTTATCATGCAACATTTTATATGCCCTACTAATTATCTCTTTAGCAGCAGCTTTTGTTCTAACTAAAAACTCTACCAGCACAGGTCTTTACTTAAGATTTCTCTCTCTCTTTCTCTTTGCCTGTATACTAATATCAGTACCTGGTAGGAAAGGCAGTCTCCAGTGTGTAGTCCAAACGTCTTTGTGGCCTTATCCCTCTCTCTTACTTTCCCCTGTGTAGTTATTTGCTTCCAATACCGTCTTTCCTTTGCCGGTTTTCTCCAGTATATCTAGCCCCGTCTTGACTAATTTCTGTACCTCTACTTGCAAGTTATCCATAGTGGCAAAATCTCCTTTCTCCATGCTCATGTTGAGTTAGTTTTTCCAATATGTTCTGCTACTTTGATTATAATAATTCTGTATGATAATTGTTCTTGAGGATCTGCATCCAAAAATCTCCTCTATTTCTTGACCCCCCCCCCCCGATTCATCATCCCTTTCTGTTTTGAATTATAATCTTCTGTTTGTGTTATGTATAAGAGCATTAACTGTGTAGCTCTAAAATATCCCTTTAGATCAGGTAATCCAGTAGAACAAGATGGCTTAGGAAAGAACAAATTATCACACTTATCTCTTGGCCTCTTCCCACCCCAGATAAATTCCTTCAAAACTCTTGTCCACGACTTCTCTGGTTGTAAAAAAAAAAAAAAAAAAAAATATGGCTTACCTATATATAAAATTAAAGGGGCTAAAACAGTTCTACTGCTTATGTTTCCATAAACGAACTTTCAGTTTCTTAATTTTTGTATTTTATTTTGTTTAGTCTTTTCACACACATTCTTAGCTATTATAAACAAAGCCTTTTTTATCCATACTCCTAAATGCTTCATCTTCTGTTCCATAAATATGGGTGTAGCTGAACCAGTTCGTGTGTGGGTGCATAATTTACTTCAGAAGCCTTTGTTTTATCTGCATTAATTTTATATCATGAAAAAAACTGAAATTGTGTCAGAATATTCCACAACATTGAGATGTCCTTTTTTGGATTTTCAGATTGAAAATAATATCTGCTAATAAAGCCAACTCTTCTGGATGACTATAAATATTATATTCTTGCATCTCTGCAACCTGGCAGTGTCAACCTTGGCTCGAGATGATTGCCACTGTAGAAGTGACATCCCAACCCCGTGTGTAAAATGGGAAAAGGAGTTGAGGGTTGGATGGATTTCTGAGTCCCTTGTTTTCTTTTCTCAATGGCTCTATATGTAAAGCAAGCTTTACAAAAAGAAAAGAGGACACCCCTGCCTGGTTCCTCTGACAACGTTCAACCCATCGGAGAAGAACGCTCCCGCTTTAATTCTAGTCTCTGATCCTTCGTATATCCTCCTTATTAACCTTGTTGCATCAGTAATGCAAATGGTTCCATTGTCCTACTCATTAAATCCCAGCTTAGTCTGTTGAATGCTTTCTCTGCATCAAAACCCCCAACAACTATGGTGTTTTCTTACATTCTGCTTCCCTCTGGATCATCATTGTTAATGTCAAATGTTTGCTTCCCCATCCACAAAACAGCACTGATCCATATCCATCAATTTTGGCAACACCTTTGCCATGCTTTTAGCTTGAATAGAAATGCACTAAAACTGAAATGGGTCTATATGAAGCTGGATCTGATGAGTCTTTACTGTCTAAGTAGTACAGCCACCACAGCTTTCTTCAAAGATGTTGGTGCTTCCCCTCCTTTTAAAATACTGTTAAAATCTTCCAGATGTTTATCACTTACAACCTTCCACAGAAATACAGTCTGTTCCTAGGAACTTTGCTGGAGATTGATTATACATCACATTTTTTCTCATCCCCTCCTATCGTAACTCTCAGTTGTTAAGCCTCATCTGCCTGTAACCTTGGCATAATTGTTTTCCATGAATATTTCCATTTATGATCAATCTTCATTTCCATATTTCTGTGCTTTATACAAATTTTCATAAAATTTCTGAAATGTCTCAAAAATGCATCTGTTTACCTTTCTTGTTATATAGGCTCCTTGTTCAGAAACATTTTTTTACTTTCTGCTGCCTGAGTAGTTATGCTAAATATTTTTGCGCTCTGGAATTATTACAAAAGAGTTGTTTATCTGCAATCTTTCTAAACTCATGCATATTATCCAGATACTCCCTAATTTTCTCCTTAGCATTCTGCATTTGCTTTTGTTATTGTTCAGTAAGAATCCCCTTATTCTGTACTTCTTAAACCTTTGTTCAGACCCTCTAAGCAATTCAATAACAACTTAGCCATATCTTTTTCTTTAATTTCTGCCCTAGTTCAACAACATTTTCATAATATCCCATTTACTAGCTAAAATTTTTGAAGATATTTCTGTCTTCTGTAATAACTTTCAAATAATTTCCACTACCTGTTACTTAAAATTACTCTCTTTATCAAAAGGTATGTTGGAAAGAGCCAGTGTCTCACTTTTACTTCATTACCCTGCTTTTTTTTCAAATCTTGGTTTATATTTTTTGTTACATTAAACAAATTGTAAAATACAATACACAGTAACAGATAATACATTGAAAGTAAACCATTTACAAAGTTAGATGAAGCAACTGTTCATTCTAGTAAAAGACAAGTATCTTTAAAGTTTGTTTTCCCAATATGAAGAGCGACGTAGATGTACAGTAGAGCGAGATGGTTACCCTGCTTTTTTATCTTAGTTTTTATTGGTGCATGGTCTGAAATAGGTATTGAGTATGTCTTGAAGCTTTCAAATAAATGCAGATGTTCATATGAAATGTAAATTGTTTAGTCAAGCCCAGTTAATGTACCTTCTGAAATGTGTAAATTCTGTTATAACTTGTGCTACTAAATTCACTTAAATATTTTTTATAGATGTCTTCAGAAATTTACTGTCTTGTTATATTTTCCCTTCTGGGTTCCCTGATCCTCACTATTGCAAATCCACTCCTCATGTATAAGAAATATTCCTTGCTGAAAGCTGATCATTTCTCACAACATTTTCTTAAGCTCCATAATATGTCAGGACAAAGTCATCCTCCCCAAGCAAGAGCAAACCTGTTTGGTGGACATTTGCAATAAATAAACTATATAACAAAAGGAAAAAAATTGCTGTCCAGGGACAAGGAGCAGGTGCCCAAATGGAAGCAATTTCTCTTTAGCCTGAACAAGCAAATGAGAGCACTAGTGAAATCCTCTAAAGCCACCTTTGAGTCCAAATTAGCCACATCTACTAGAGACAGTCGTAAGGCCTTCTTCACATATGTCCGCAGTCTCAAAGGAAGCACCCAGATCTGTTCAGAGCTGGTGACCAAGGGCATCACATACACAAATGATGTAGATATAGCCAACTTACTGGCTGACAGATTCAGCGAAAACTTCACCCCTTTGTCCCTCCCATCAATAAATCAGGACTTCCCCAGTACCTGCCCCCCTCCCCTTATCTGTAGGGAACATGTCATTACTGCCCTCTCAAAGGCAAAAAATACAGCTTCCATGGGACCCAGTAACATCCCAGGCTGCATCCTACATGAACTCAGGCATTAATTTGCAGCAGCATTAGGCAGCCTATTCAACCAAAGCCTGAGTACCGGCTTAGTCCCAGCCAAATGGAGGACAGCCACTGTCATCCCTTTGCACAAAGGTGGAGCTTCCACCGATCTGGGAAATTATAGACCCATCAGCCTAACTAGCCTCATCTGCAAGGCCATGGAATGGATTATCATGGATCTTATTAACAGGGACATTGGCACCTCCAAACACTCGACCCTACACAGTTTGGCTTTGTCAAGGGGAGGTCATGTCTATTAAGCCTGGTCGACTTCTTTGAGATGGTCACTACAGCCATGGATGAGGGGAAGACTGTGTACACCGCCTACCTTGATCAGGCCAAAGCCTTCAACACTATTCCCCACTCAGGATTAATAGATACATTTTTCTCAACTAGGCATCAATCCATATGTCATCAGATGGGAAGCAAACTGGCTCATTGACCGAGCCCACCTAATCAAAATAGATGATGCTACCTCAAGCAGCAAACCTGTTACAAGCTTCGTACCCCAGGGATTGGTCTTTGTTGCCTCTGTTATTCGAGATATACTTCTCTGAGGTGCAGGCCAAAAACCAGTGGGCTGTGGCTGACAACATTTGCAGATGACTGCAAGCTGAGTGCAGTCATCAATTCCCCAAGTGATGTGGACGTCTTCCAAGAGGATCTCACCCAAACAAATGACTGGTGCCATAAACTTGGCCTCAAGCTGAATGCCAAATAAATGCATCATCATCCCCTTTGGGGAAAGTGACGTCCCCACATATTATCACATTAATAACGTTGTAAGCATGGAATCAGTAGTGAGGGATATGGGCACCCAGGTTAATATCAACCTGACTTTTGACTAACCATGCTGCTTCCGTTGTACTCATCTCATCCAGGGACAAGGAGGTCATAACATCCCTGTGTTCTTCCCTTGCAAGGCCAATTATTGAGTGCAATGCCCCCTTTGGCATGTATCTTGCAAAGCACATGCAACAGCTGGAGAGACCACGGAGGTTCCTCACCAGAAGAATCCAGGCCTCAAACATCTGCCTTACACAGATAGGCTAAAAGCCCTGTCTCTCTACTCAGTTTCATACAGACTTCTCGGAGGTGACCTCTGTCTGGCATACAAAGCAATCTCAGACCCTGTCTTGATGGGACTGCTGTTTGTCCGCAAGTCGAGCTCCACTCAAGTAACCTGCATGCGTGACCTCAACCTGGTCTGTGACATCAATAGGACTTGTTGGCAGGACAGATTTGTGTCCCAGAGACTCCCCCATCTGTGGAATAGACTCCCTCTCCATGTCAAGTAGAGTACCTCAATATCCCTTTTCAAGAGCAACCTGGATAACTGGATGGGAAACAGAAAATATACCCCTGGGATTTCACCTGTGTCCCTGCTGGACAGGGCTTTGGGTGCTGACTTGTCTAAACATTGGCTAAATTCTTGGCTAGGCTTTTGAAGGCCTCATGGCCAATAGCCTAGTAACTTCCTATGATAATTGCAGGTGTTCTTCATGTTGATCACTGGTGCAATAGCCTTAGCTATATGGGTTACATATCCTGCCAAGGATGTAACAGCCAGTCATCTTCCAAAGCTTCAGGCCACCTTCCACACGTCCAAACAGTCAAGCAGCTCAAGATGATTTTGGGTGTGAAACCCCTTTAGAGCTTTAATAAGAGTATACTCCTCTGAGGCTTTTGAGGATCAGTGGTCAGCTTGTGCTTTCGTTTGGGTAGATGAGTTTCTTTGAGGGAAAAAAACTTCCATTTTTCTTATATTTACTGATGTTTTATTACTTTCCTCTTCAAGAAAGTTATTTTAAAGCCAGGAGGGTTTAAATTGACTGTCTAGAGACTGTAACATACTTTTAAACAGAGCACGTTTTTCTGTCAGTTTTAAAGCAGTGTAAACTAACTGCTCACATATTTTCTGTGGAGAAATAGTTTAATTTTCTTTTGTGGGGCTGCCATAGTGTTCAAAAACACTTTTTATTACGTCTTTGCTGTCAAAAAGGTAAATTCTGTGTACTGGTAGTTTTACCTGCATTTTCTGCTGGTTTTCCACAGGAAAGAGGCACCATTTTCGGTTTGATCATGGAACAGATTATCTGTCCCACAGTCAGTCCTCCTTCCAGTCACAAAAAGAAAAAAAAGTAAGCAAATAACCTTTGCCACCACAGCTGGCTAGCAATTTGCCTCAGCCACAGGTGGGTGACTCTGCTGTGGCCATTTGTTGTACCTCTGACCAATCATCTTTTACCCTGAATCCCTCTGGTGTCACACCTACAGCCACTATGGACTGGTGGTTAGCCTCATCCTCTGTGTCCCCTCAGTAGGAAAGGGAAGAGGCACCTTTGTTGGTCCTGGGAGAGGGAGCAAGGAAGGTTTCCCTGTTAGTCAGAATGCTGTGCCCATCCCTTGGGAAGTAGTAGCTGCCATTAGTAACACAGTTTGCCCCAATTTTTTCCTAGCAAAAAGAAACAGAAAAAATGTGTCATCTCCTCAAATTATTTTTGGGTAGGAGCAGTTTACTGGTAGTGGCTCGGGGTTTAATTCAGCTACTGATCCTTCTTAAAGAGTAGTTTGAGGTAAAAGAAAGAGGGCTTCCTGATTTCCTGAGAAGATTCAGGATTCTGAATCTAAACAGGAAGATGCAGAGACTGATTCAGGGTTGTGTCCTCTGATTTCTGATTCAGTCTAGAGGCAAGCTCAGTTTCTGATTCTTCCTGTGGTGGTTTCTTTTTCTCTGAAGCTATTACTAGAATATGCCACTGTTTTCAATGGGAGAAAACTGGGGGTTCTCAGTCTTCAGAAAATACTATGAGTTGTTACAGAGGGATTTTCCAGCACCTGCCCATTCCTCCTGTCCTGTTTGCTTTAGAGGATGTATGTCTTACTGCAGTTTTCCTGATAGTCAGCCAGTTGTCCTTAAAAAGGCAGATAGGATGTATAAAGTTCCTCAGTCTTTTAAAATTGTATACACTATTTCCAAACCTGACCCAGCAGATATAGCCTTAGTTGACTCTGCTGCTGCTTAAGCACTTCATTAATTTCACTTCTCCCTGCACTCTTCCCTCATCAGGCCAATAATGGAGTACAGTGCCTCTTTTGGTATGTACTTTTCCAAGGACCTGCAGCAATTGGAGAGACCACAAAGGTTTGTCACAAGGAAAATTCAAGGTCTTCAGTATCTGTCCTTTGAGGGCCATCTGAAATCACTGCCACTTTATTCTGTTTCATACAGACTGCTTAGAGCTGATCTCGGCCTTGCATATAAGGCGATCTTCAACCCTGCTTTATTGGAAATGTTGCATATCTGTAAGTCAAAGGGAATGCTGGTTACTCGCTCTAATGGCCTTAACCTGGTATGTGACATTAATAGAACCTGCTGCTGGGACAGATTTGTCTCCTAGAGGTTACCACACCTTTGCAACAGACTGTCGCTTCATCTCAAGCAGAGCACCTCATTGGCCCTCTTCAAACACAGTTTGGATGATTGGATGGGTAAGTGTATGTTCACTCCATGGTTCCTTCTATGTCCTTCTTGGACAGGGGTGATGGGTGCTGATCGTGGAAATAAGGGTAAAACCTGGCTAGACTTATAAGGGCCCTAGGGTCATTAGCCTTGTAACTTCCTATGATCCTAGCCTTTCTAATAAGGATGGGAAAATGCATTGATAAGTATGAGAAAAAGCGTGTACTTCTGCAACTCTGATTTTCAAAGTTTTAAAATTGGAAGATTAATATGTTAGTGTGTTCTAATGTATAGAGAAAGTATGAGGAATGTTCATCTACAGTTACTTCTTGTGAAGGAAAAACTGCTTTAAATAACTTAATGTTCTTCGTGTTTCACTGTTGCAGTCATCACCTGTGGGTTATCCCTGCTGTGTTAGCCCTCGGCCATCCCAAATACCTGAGTCAATGTTTTTGTGCACTGGCTGCTGTCGCCTGTAGTCTGTCATCAGTGCTATAAAGCAAGCCAGCTGATGTCATTACATCAGTCTTTCTTGCCGTGGAGCCTGTAGCAGAAGCAGTTCGCACGAGTGCTGGTCGGTCGCTACCAGAAGTTGAATTTCAGCAGAAAGCATCTAAAGCTAAGTACCCCGTTGGGGACCCTTTTTTTCATGCTCTAACCGATGTCCGAAAAAGTTAACAATTGTCTCGACTGTGGAAAGCAGATCCCACATCGAGACTTTCATTCTTATTGCATCACTTGTTTAGGCCCAGACCACGACGTCCCTCATTGCCAATTCTGTGCCCTCTTTAATGGGAGAACAATTCGCTGTAGAGCTCTTTTTGTAGATGGTTATTTTCGTGTTCTGTCTTCGATTTCCAATATGGCGTCCATCAGCCAACAATCTGTTGACATTCTGAAAAAACATAGAGATAAAGATAGAGACAGGTCACACAAGGCTAAGCCTTCCGACGATGCTGCCGCTAAGCAAATCTTCAGTTCTCCGGAATTCCGTGAGGCACTTCTGCAGCCCCTAATGCCCGACTCACTTTCTACGTAGGCCTCTGCTGAGACCCTTTCGGAGTCTGTTATACTGCAGAAATCAGCTTCATCTTCTGAGCCTTTGGCTGTCTCTGTCTTGGTTGAGTCTGGAGCTGCGACCCAGGCACCAGCTTCCAAGGAGGCCTTTCGCACTACTGATTCTAGCCAAAAACAGATGTCTTTGCATCTGACTACTGCTTCTCAGAGACCCAAAGGATTCTCTCAGGCCTAGAAATTGGGCAACTCCTAAGAAATTTGCTTCTAGCCACCATCTTGCTTCTGCTCCCCCACCCCAAGCTCAAATGCTTAAAATGGCAGAGAATCTCACCTCCCTTATCCAAGGTACTCAGGCCCCCACTCGAAAAAGGCATCCTTCTCTAGAAATTTTGACAGACCAAGAGTCTGAGAAATCTGATTATTCTGCTTTTGAAGAGGAACAACCATCCCTTAACTGTTTGAGGATTCAGATGTAGAGGAATCCATCCCTTCTCCCTCCTCTCCAGAGGAACTCTCCTTTGGGAAAAACCCTTTATTCCCTCAGGGAACATTTTCAATGGGAATCTCAAGACTTTCCACAGTCAAAGAAATGACTTAGAGAGTTTCTGGACCTGCCGCAGCACAGACCCTGGCCATCCCACCTATATTGGAAGTGGTGGATGATGTCTTCCATGAATCCAGCTTAGCCCCCGATGCCCTTCCTCCTGCTCCAACTAAATCTGACAAGTACTACAGAGTACAGGATTCTCACAAATACCTGTACAGGAATCCTGCTGCAGACCCTGAGGCCATTACACAGGGACCCAAAGGAGTTAAGACTAGTTCTGCCAATAATCCTCTTCCTTCTGACAAAGACTTCAGAGCTCTGGACAGATGGGCTAAGAAAATATACACCTCTGCAACCTTGGGGATCAGTTGTCTGTGCCATATGTTAAAATATCAACAATACACTTTGGAACAATTAAAACAGAAGATTGCTACCTCTCCTGACGTTGCCAACTCAGAAGAGCTGGCAGAATTACTAACTCTGCTTGTCAAGTGGCCAAACGCTCATTGCAATGTGGATATAACACCCTAGAAGCATCTAGCAGGACAGCAGTGACAAAATCTGGTATTAGAAGACATGCATGGCTAAAAGAGCAACCTCTCCCTGATCATGTCAAGTCTAAACTTATTGATGCACCCCTAGATAAGGAATGCCTATTTGTGGAAAAAGCAGAAGAGATGCTTAAAAAGATGGAAAACAAAGCAAAATCTATGCAAACAGCAAAAGATTTCTTTCAGGTTCAACCTCTCAGATTCAGCAGGAACTTTCCCTGTAAGCACTGGGCCTTCGCTGCACCTAGCAGACAGGGCCAAGGTAAGTCCCGCAGGGACAGGCCAATCTAGGCCATTATCCCAAGGCCAGCAAAGAAGCAAACAATGGACCACTTCAGTCTCTAAGGCAGGGAGTTCTAAGCCAAGCTTCTATGGCAAGCACTCGCAATGACTCTCCATCCCCCCTCTGCCCCCCCTTTCACTCATCAAAAACTAGTAAGAAGGCTCACCTTCTTCAAGGATAATTGGGTCTTTATAACCAAGGACCAATGGGTCTTAAAAATCATTTCTCAGGGATACAGATTTTCTTTAAGCGAACTCCCTATTCCAAGAGGATACCCAGACCCCCCCCCCCCACACCAGTGCACAGAGGCATTGAAACAGGTTCAAACTCTAATATCCCAGGGGGCGGTAGAACCTGTCCCTCCAGATCAAACAGGAAAAGGTTTTTACTCCAGACTATTCCTTGTTCCTAGAAAAGAGGGCACTTGGCACCCCTTCCTGGATCTATCCAAACTGAACACCACCTTGGTGGTCCCCAGATTCAAAATGCTAACCTTTCAGCAGCTCCTGCCTATGCTCACACAAAATGGCTGGCTTGTGACACTAGACCTAAAACATGCCTACCTCCACATCCCCATCAGAGAATCATGCAGAAAATTAATGCGCTTCAGATCAGGCTATCAACACTTTCAGTTCTCTGCACTGCCTTTTGGCTTATCTACTGCTCCTAGAGTATTCACCAACTGCTTGGCCCAGGCTATAGCATTCTGCAGACAGAGAATATACAGATTTACCCTTCCTTGGACAACTGCCTCATTCAGGCAGACTGCAAAGAAAAGTTGCTCCAGGACCTTCTGTTTGTCAAATCATTCCTAACTTCCCTAGGGTTCACCATCAATAAGAAAAATAATCAAAACAAAAACTCCACCAATAAAATTGTTTTCCTGGGAGCTATGCTAGGCACAGCAACCCAAATGGCCTTCCTATCCCCAGAAAAACAGAGCTTCCTGCTTCTCCGTGCTGGCTTCCAGAAGTCACCTCACTGTGAGGAAGTTCCTGCAAGGCCTGGGATGCATGGCATTTGTCATCCCTCTCACCAGGCTTCACATGAGAAAACTTCAGTGGTACTTAAAGAACCTTTGGTGTCAGCACTTAGTCCCTAGAGACCACTCTTCCTCTGATCCCTTGTATAAGGGCTGAATTTTTCTGGTGGCAGAGGCCTGTGCCATGAACAAGGACCTTCCCTTCATCCTCTGCCCTTCTGGCCAGAGCATCACCACTGACACTTCAGACATTGCTTGGGGTGTTCACCTAGCAGGCAGGTGTACCCAAGGCCTTTGGAATGCCCAGCAACTTCACTTGCACATTAACCAGAAATCAATGATGGCAGTGCAAAAGGCTCTGACTTCCTTCCAACCCCATCTCAGGCCAGGGGTCCTCCTTATAAAAACAGACACCGCTGTAATGTGGTACATCAACAAGAAGGGGGCACCCAGTCTTACCCCCTGTGCAGGTTAGCCATGAGTATCTGGCTTACAGCCACCTCCATGGGGTTACACCTAATTGCCCAATACTTACCAGGGATCAACAACACTATGGCGGACCACCTAAGCAGAAACTTACTGGACCCCCACAAATGGCAGCTCCGCAGAGAAATCTTTCTGCAAATCACCCAGGAGTGGGGGACCCCAGAAGTGGATCTCTTTCCCTTGCACCTCAACCATCAGCTGCACAAGTTCTGTACCAGGGAGTATCACATCCTATCATGGAAGGTGGATACCTTGACCTTCCCCTGGAGCCCCCTCTTTGTGTACGCATACCCTCCTCTGCCCCTTATTCCCAAGGTTCTGATCAAAATAAGAGAGGAGAGACCAAAGGCCATCCTCATTGCTCCAGATTGGCCCAGACAGGATTGGTACCCCTTATTACGCAGTCTGACCTTACAGCCCGCAAAGCTGCTTCCCCCGATGTCAGACCTCTTGATTCAGGAGAGGGGGCAGGTACTGCACCCAGACCTACATACTCTCAAACTTTCAGCATGGCTTATACACTAAAAACTAACAAGGAGTCCCTGTTAAGCAAACAAGTCCTGGACATCATCACAGTGGCCAGAAGGCCCAGCACAAGAAAATGATATGCAGGAAAATGGAAAAGATTCTGCTCCTGGAAACTATCAAAAGGGAGCAGTGCCACCCAACCTTCCACCCCTCTGTTCCTGGATTGTCTAGCAGAGTTGCCCAGTAGTGGCCTCTCTTTCTCTTCTATTAAAATCCATGCCTCGGCCATCTCTGCCCATTATGATTCAGACCCACCCCTCTTCTCTCATCCTTTGATTAAGCAATTTCTCAGAGGGGATTCTAATGTCAGGCCTCCCAGATGGCCTCCAATGCCACCGTGGGACCTGAATTGTGTGTTAGAGAAACTAACCTTACCTCCTTTTGAACCTGCCGCTTCAACAGAATTGAAATAGCTCTCTTGGAAGACTGCCTTCCTACTAGCTATCACCTTAACCAGAAGAGTCTCGGAACTTCAAGCTCTTATGGCTGTCGAGCCCTTCATAATTTTCCATGCAGACAGGGTCTCCCTGAGGACTAACCCCCTCCTTTATGCCCACAGTGGTACCTGATGTGACCCTTAACCAGGCCATACACCTTTCCCAACCCTCAAACCAAGGGGGAAAGAATTCTACACTCACTAGACATGCACAGACAACTCGGATACTGTCTGGACCGTACTAAGCCATTCAGTAAAGCAGACCAGCTGCTTGTAAGCTTTGCCCCAGGGGCAGAGGGGAAGCCCATCTCCAAACAAACCATTTCCAAATAGATTTCACACTGTATCTATTTTTGCTACAGACTACATGGGAAATCCATCCCTAAGTCTATCCATACCCATTCCACTAGGGCAAGCTCCACCTCAGAGGATTACCTACCAGGGGCATCATGGAAGCAGCCACCTGGTCCTCTGTCCGTACCTTTACAAAGCATTACCACCTACCTCTCTTTTCTAGGTCTAGGGCAGGGTTTGCCTCTGCAATTCTGCAGGGCCTCCTGACTCATACCTAGGACTCAACCTATTCTTCCACCCTTTTCTTCAGCTTTGGGAATCCTCCCACAGGTGATGATGGCAACAGGGAAACATGAAGAATATTGTACAGTTGTGTGTATACTTACCATAAACGTAGATGGTCGAGTGTATTCAGTGTTGCAGTCTTTGTTTCCCTCCCTCCATCCCCCATTTAACATCTTGCCTAGGGGGACACAAGCCTACCAAGGTGTCCTTTAGCCACCAGGACCACGCCTCTCCCTTCCTTTGTGCTTTTGATGGGTTAGGGCAAGTAAAACTGATAAATGACGTCTGCTGCCTTGCTTTATAGCACTGACGACCTGACGTCAGACTACAGGCGACGGCAGCCGACAAAAACATTGACTCTGGTATTTGGGCCGACTGAGGGCTACCACAGCAGGGATAACCCACCGGTGATGACTGCAACAGTGAATAACACTCTAGCATCTACATTTATGGTAATTGTACACAACTGTACTCTTCTTCTATTGTACAAGTTGCTACTTATTGTTTGCAGGGTGTGTATGATTCTGTTGGTACTTCTTTCACGGCTATGGCCACTACTGTTTTAAGGAGGTATGCTTGGTTGCATTCTCAGAATCTTCCAATTAAAAAAAAAGATTTTCAAATCTGTCTTGGATAGAGATTTTATTTGGCCCCTCTTCTGCAGAGGTGATCAAAAAGTGTGATGAAAGAGGCAAGCTGATCCAGGGAATCTCTAAGAGTTTTCAGCTATCTTTTTTCTAAATTGTCCAAGGGGTTTTCTTTCTCCTCATCCAATTTTGGCAAAAAAACGTAATAAACAATCTCAACAGAAATTTGGTGAACAAATGTTTAAGAAGTGGCAAGGGAGTTCCAAAAGGGAGTCTCTAACCTCCCAAAAACAGTTCAAGAAGTCTGAATGACTGTTTGAGACCTTGTGACCCGCCCCCAGGGCCCTATTCTCTACCAGAAAATCTGAATCTCAGGTTTTCTCTTTGGCAGCAGCTTGTTTCAGACAAATGGGTTCTGAAAATCATTCTACAGAGTTACAGATGGCAAAGGAGAAAGTCCTCCTTTCCAGGGGGTCATTCCTTATCCTGTTTATCACATGCTATCCCAAGGAGAGAGAAAACCAGTTCCATTGTCCCAGATGGAGTAAGGTTTTATTCAAGGATGTTCTTATTGACACAAAGAAATACTTGGAAACCAGTTTGTGATCTTTCTTTCCTAAACCTGTTTGTGATTGTGCCCAAATTCAGAATGGTAGTACTAGACTTAAAAGAGCTTATTGTCGCACCCCTTTTCATCTAGATTTCAGGCTTTTCTTACAGTTTTGTGTTTCTGCATCACATCTGTTCTCCACCTTATTCACTCTACTATCCACTGCACCAGTGTGTTCACAAAGTGTCTGGCTCCACGTATAGCTGAGTTATATAAGCTCATTGCAGGCTATATGCTATCCACAATTTTCTTTATTTAGATGACTTGCTTATCTTTTCGGAGTCTGAGTGACAAGAATCTTTCTGTTGGGTGAGAGATCTCTTGCACAAGCTTGGGATGTCAAGAGAACATTTCAGAAGTCTCTTGACTTCCTCACTCAGGATTGTGTTAAGGGTATGTTAACTAGGCATCTCAGTTCTGAGATCTTTTTTTATCCACAGGAAACGCACAGAGCCTTCTCTAGATCTATTTCTAAGGTTTTCCGGTCAGACTTTGGTCACTGCAAGGAAATTGTGGATATCATAGTATCTATGATTCCTATGATATCCCTGGCAAGACACCACATGAGAAAGATACAGTATTATCTGAAGTCTGTCTTGGTCCCAGCATCAACACCCTTTATATTTTCAGATCCCAATAATGGGGTTTATCAGAAGAGAAATTGTTTGGTGGAGACAACAGATGCCCTTAAATCCAGGTCTCCCCTTCTCCGTCGCTCCTCCAAAGCAGTCAAGTCACCACAAATGCTTCGGACTTTGCTTGAGGAGCAGATTCGGGAGAGATAAAAGTGCAGTGGTTGTTGGATACAGAGGACCCAGATGCAAGCACATAAATTTCAAGGAGGTGCTTGCCCTGATAAAGGCACTCAATTCTCTCAACTATCTTTTATCCCCAAGACCTCTTCAAGTGGTTACAGACAATACACAGTCATGTGGTACATCAACAAGCAAGGGATAACCAGGTTATCCCCCCCCTTTAGCAGACCAGGCATTTTAGTTTGGGCTATAGCTTCACAGCACAGTCTTCGCCACAGGTATCCTACTTTCCATCAGAGCAAACTTGGGTAGAAGACGAGCTGAGCAGGTCCAGGACAGACCTACATGAATGGAAGCTAGATTGGGGGGGGGTTCCAAAACTTGATCCATCTGTGGGGAGTTCTTTAAGGAGACCTTTTTGCCTCCTCTTTAAACAACCAGCTGCAACATTCTATTTCAAGATTCCATGCAAGAAGACCTGGAGGACAGATGCCTTTAGTTTTCCTTGGACAGGAATATTCCTGTATGCCTTTCCACTAATATCAAGATCATTATGGTGACTCCCTTCTGGCCCAGGCAATCATGGTTTTCCCTTCTTTTGGAAATAGCCAGGGGCAATTACTGCAAGGTTCCTCAGAGTGAATCTACTCAGCAAGACCAGGGATGTTTTGATGCACCTCAGCATGAATAGTCTTCAGTTGACTGCCTGGTTGATAGGGTCTTAACTCTTTTAGATGCATGTTTTCTGAGGACTTGCAACAGACTCTAATGGAGGTAAGAAAGCCTGCTAGTAGAATATCCTATATCAGGAAACGGAAGAGGTTTTCTGGTTGGAGCCAACAACATAACCAGCACCCATTCAGGGCTACTTGTTTTCTGGTTTTACAGTATTTGTGTGAGTAACTATCCTATGACCTTTCTTATTCCTCTTTCAGGGTTAATTTCTTGGCCATTTCAGCATGTCTGCCCACGGATACTTCTGTTTCAAGGTAGTCTCATAACAAAATGTTCTTGAAAGAGGTTTTGCAAAAAAGGCCTCAAGTAAACTGGTGGCCCCTCCTTGGGATCTTAATTTTGTGTTAGAGAAGCTCACACTTGCTCCCTTTGATGAACCAGCTATACTGGCTGGCTTGATGATCTTAACATAGAAAACAGTTTTACTGATTGCTCTAATCTCTGCAAGAAGTGTATCTGAGTTGCAAGCTCTTATGGTGAGTCAGCCCTACCTCTTTTTCCACAGTGAGAAGTTTTCTTTGAGAACTAATCCTCCTTTTATAACGTTAGTGGTATCTGAGTGTCCTTTGTTTACTTTAAGCCAAACTGTCCATCTCCCTGTTTCTTTCCTGAACCTAAAAATGAGGTGATGGAGGAAGGATGCTCTTTTTCAATTAATGTCCACTGAAATTCTGCTACAATCTTGACAGAAATAAATCTTTCAGATCTTCAGATGAATTATTGTTTCTTGTGAAGGTAAGAAGGAACAACCTGTGTCAACACAAACTATTTCCAAGTGGCTGTCTAAGGCTAATAAGTTTTGTTATACTCACCGCAACACAACTATTCCAGTGAGGGTCAAGGCCCACTCTGTCAGGGCCTTGGCTTCATTTATGCCTTTTTGGAAATAGATTCTAGAAGATGCTACCTGGTCCTGTGTACATACTTTTACACAGCACTATAAGCTTTATCCTTCTGTAGGTCAAGATGAAGTTTTGCTAGTACCATTCTCCATGTGCTTCTGAAGGATTCTCCTTCCTCTTCCCAAATAGAGTTAGCTGTGGTACTCTACCTGTACAGCCAAGGCTACTCCAACGGTGATGAATATGAAGAATATGAAGAATATAGTACAGTTTTGTAAGCTGAACTTACCATAACAGTAGATCTTTTAATGGTCACTGCTGCAGTATCTGTGACCTCCCCCCATCCCCCTTGTTTCCTGGAGTGTTGTTTCTGCCAGGATGTGGACATTTATTTTTTTAGTTATTTCTAGCATTGTCCTTTCAGGGGTCAGCCTCCCTTTCGCTGCCTGCAGGCTCTGAAGGGCTTTGCGCCCAAACTTGTCTTTGTCAGCTCATCTTAAGCTGCTTGACAGCTGTGTGAAAGGTGCCCTGAAACTTTCGAAGTTGGCAGGATGTTATATTCTTGCTAGGGTATAACCCATATAGCTAAGACTGCTGCAGCAGTGGTCATTCGAACATCTACTGCTGTTGTAAGTTCAGCTTTCTCAACTGTACATTTTTGGTGGAATGTAAATACATGGCAGCATAATCCTCTTCCCTTGTCAGTAGCCCCTTACTATGACAAAGTACTATTATTGCCATTTTCCATCTTCTGTCACTGTTGAAGACCATCTAGCAATTAGTAAAATTGCTCCTCTTTTACTTTGTGCCCGATATTCTTAATAGTAAAGTATGCGTAATAAAAGTTTTAAATGATTTGTTTGTCTTTTTGACAGTTTTTCCCATAGTTATGTAATGTTGAGATAACCAGTGTCAGAAATGTTGTGATTGCTTAAGCAGCATAACTGGTGGGTGATAAGAACTTTTTTATATATGTGAAGTAGAGTGCACCATAGAAAGGAAGAAGAAAGAGTAGCAGTAAAATTTCAAAGTAAGATGCCTCTTTATATGGAGATGTTGGAGGTAGACATTTTCATCCTGATCGATATACATGTGTAGCAGGGGAAGACTGATATTGTTAAGCTTCACTCTTGTTAGCTATATGTTCTGATTGGTTGATGTCCTTGCTGTATCTTTCACTTTTTGTGCATCACTCTCCTGTTCTCTTGCACATTCTGTAAGTACATTTATCCATCTTTCTAGGTTATGAAGAATTAAGCTGTGACTACGACCCAGCTGTTACTTAAATTAGTGGCTCATTCACCTGTTTGAGATGGAATGGGAGGAGAGGAATAACCCTGATAAGCTGTTTCACCTTTATTCCAGGGGTGGAGGCAGAGGCATGTGTCTGAGCACACTTGCCATATAGTAGCTTCACCAGTCAATACATGGAATCATGTCGAATTGCTGTCTATAAGAGGTCAGGGACAATTAATCACACAGACACAGAAGCTTATACGTACATAGTAGCAGCTCACTTGCACATCACTCTTTTGGATAACTATGACTTGTTGGGTCCATAAGGAAAAGTGCCAGGCAGGTGATGATACCACTTTAGCTGGCTTGCCCATCACTTCCAGGGGAAGGAAATAAGCTATAGAAACCTTTAACCAAATGAATGAATAGACCACGTAAGTGGTGGGAGAGAGGGCTTAATGGTTGGAGGGAGGAACAGGGCAAAAAAAAAAAAAAGGTTAATATAGCACGTAAACTGCAACCTACCCATCTTGCTGCTCAGCATGCCTGTACAGATAGCTGTGGTCTTAATAAATGCATTTAAACTTGTTGCCCCATTTTCTCATCTGTCAGCCATTTTCTAAACATCTTGGCGTGTAGTCTCTGATGCAAACAGGTAACCTGTAAATGTTTCATCTCCCAAGCCCATGATTGCACTTATCAAGGGTATCAGAACTCGTCAGAGATTGGGGATGCATGGCTAGGCTTAAAAAGGCCCTTGTGATCGTAAGCCTAGTAAACACCTATGAATCTATGAATCCGTCCTGAAAACCCTTCCTTTGTGAAATTCACATGCTAATTTTTCCCAAGTGTGTTCTGCAGCATTGTATTTACACTTTGCATTTCTTAATACAATTCAGTACTCCTTTTCTGTGTACATCTGTAAGGCCATTTACATTCCAAGAAAGTATGGATAGCATAGCCATTATGATAAAAACCTGTTGCTCCATCTATTATACAGGAGAGTTGTTCTTTTTGAATGCTTATTTCCAACATTTATGTTATATGCACACACCATTTATGCAAATCTGATGTATATATAACTGCTGACAAAGTTATTTTATGTTATTGGACAAACATTAGTGAACAGTTTTCCATTGTATAGTGTGCTTTATTTATGAGCTTTATAATTTTGCTGGCCTCTATAATTGTCCTGCTATATTGTGTATTTTTATGTGGAGCTTAATTATGTCCTGTTATATTGTGTATTTTTATGTGGAGCTTTTCTCCCCAGGCCCCCACTGAAAATGGGCAACTAGTCCAGCTGGACGACCCCGGTAAACAAATGTTAAATAAGTAAATAAATAAATATTTATTTAACTAACATTTGTTGACTGGGAATGTCCACTAGGACGGAGCCTATTCTCAGCAAAGGCCTGTGGAAAAAACCACCAGACATGTCTTTGAATGTGGGAGGAAGCCATAGTCCCCTGAGGAAACCCATGCAAATGCAGGGAGGACAAGCAGACTCCACACAGAATGTACCACAGCCAAGAATCGAACTGGAGAAACTCTTACTGTGAGGCGACAGCGTTAACTGCTGCAGCACTGTCTCACCTCTGATTCATAGATAGGTTCATAGATTAGTACTAGGCTAACAACCCTTGTAGGCCATTTTAAGCCTAGCCAATTGCCCAATGTGAGAATCAAACCCTGCACCTTGTGTCTGTAAGGTAAACACCTTAACCAGTATGCCAACCTCCTAGGCTGATCTTTTATACTGCTATTTATTATCTTCATTTGAGCTTATGGGACTTTTTTTAAGATTTTTTTTGTTTTAGTGAAAACTAAATACATTTTCAGAACTCTCCCACTCCCTATTAAATTAGAACAAATGCACAAAACTGTGTGCATCTTTAAAACTTTCCGGATAGGAACAGTTGCCCCAAATTGATAGCTGCACCCAAAGGCATTAATTAAACTAAAATGAAGGTTACCCATGTTAAGGCATATGTTCCTGCATAAATCAGAAGGGAATTCTAGGGAGGCAGCTATGATGTCCCATGGTCCTCTCTCCCTATCCCACCACATCTTACTCAGTAAAGATAGTGGTCCATTTGGAAATCTCTGTCAAGTAATGTGAGGGCATCAGACAAAGTAAAGATGTAGTAAAGGTTCTGAAACAGTAATACAGGCTGCAATGAATTTCCTTTGGCCTTGTCATAAGATAGAGATGAAAATGGCCACCTGTTGAAATATTAGGAATCCCAAAAGATCAAATGTAAAACTGAAAATGTAAGAGCAGAGTCAGTATCGAACATCCGTCTTTTCCTTTAAACTTTTTGCTAGGAGGCAACTGAACCTTGAGAAGGGGAGGGCTGCCCCCCCCCCCCAAATGTGTATATACCAGTTCTAAGATGACAGTACCTCAGAGAAGTGGAAATATTCGGAGAAATGGCAACCTTGGATTTAATTTAATTAAGCCAGGATTTTTGGTCATTTAATTTACTTATTCTAGGACTTGGCATTCCAAGTCCTGATTTTTTAAAATGGTTACATCTGAAAATAAGGTCTTCTAGCATTTCGCTAGCAGACAACTATATCCATAACTACTAAAATCTTTAGTGGTGGACAGTCCACAGCATGGCCAATGTTCAAATCAGCATGTTGCTTTACAGAGTAGCAGTACTTGGTCAGTGCCCTTGCTTAAGGTCAACCATAACATTCAGAAACCCCACTTACTTTTGGTTGGGGGGATCAGGATGATCTAGCTAGAATGTTAAGTTTTGAATTGACAAAAGGGCCTTTTCTAAAGTTGGTCCCGCCACATGGGATTATCTTCACACAGAAACAAATCAGGAAGCATAGCTATGCTCAAAACTAAGGTGAAAGATAATCTTAATGCAGTAATAGTTTGTAGTTGCTTTGGAAATGATGGCTGTTTATTTTGATATATGAAAGCATTAACTTACTATAACCTATTGTATGCTTCTCAAACTTCATTTCTTCATAAATGATACAAGTCCTTATATATCTCGTTAATGCATAACCTGCTAAAGTTGTAAATGGTTTGTCATTTTTGACTGCTGCATTTTCTACCAGTCCTCCTTGTTTTGTAACTATATTGCATGAACTAGTAAGAAGAACACTAAACACTTGTAAATCAGACAAAGATGCTCCAAACAGCCGAGAAGTCGAAAAACTGTAACGCAATTTTATTAAACAAATAAATGAAACAGCGATGTTCTTCATCTCACATTGCTGCAGTCCTTACACTTGGGTAGTCCGCTGTCCTCGGTCGGCCCGAATATCAAAGTATTAGGCTGACATCGGTCAAGGCGCTTAAGACTGACATCAGGACGTCAGGGTACAAATGCGCATGACCGACGTCATATCCTCAGTCTTTTTTGCCGCATGGTCCGATGCAGAAGCAGCGTTGCAAGTGCCGTTCAGCGTTCTGAAATTTTTCGAATTCGGAGTTTCAGACCGAATCAAAGTTGGCTAAGTACCCCGTTGGGGAATATTTTAGTTTTTTCTTGCCTCAGTGGTTTACCGGATGTCAGAAAAAGTGAATAACTGTATTTCTTGTGGGAAGCAGATACCGCATAGGGACTATCATACTTTGTGTATTCCTTGTTTGGGGCCTGAGCACGACGTTGTTGGGTGTCGCTTTTGTGCTAGGTTCAATAAGCGCACTATTAAGCGAAGGTTAGATTGTGCCAGGTTGGTCTTTGGGAAGCGGTGCAATTACAATATGCCGTCGGATGCTCCGATGCCCGCTTCTTCGAAGAAGCGCAAAGACAAAGCAGCTAAGCCCAGGCAAGAAGAGTCGTCCGTACCGGACGCCGGTTCTTTAGAGGCGTCAGTGGAACCGGTGGTTCCACCGTAGGCTTCTCTGGAGTCCCAGGGGGAGACTTTGATATTGCAGGATGTGGCCTCTCAGGAGGCAGGTCAGGCTGAAGGGGCTTCTCAAGTTACTGTACTCCCCTCCCTTCCTAGGGTGGTTAGGCCCTCTCCTTCTGTTTCCAAGGCTTCTCCCAGAGGCAGGCCAGGTTTAGCTTCTGTTGGTGTCACTCCTAGTTCTACAGGATCTGTGCCCAAGAAGCACATGCTTAAAATGGCAGAAGATTTAATTACTTTGATTAGAGGTTCTTTGCCCCCTCCTGATAAGAGGCCTAGGGTGGAACCAGAGTTGGGGAGTTTTGAGCAGGCTTCGGATATTTCAGAGTCTTCGGCTGAAGACTTGCAGGAGTACTCTCCTTATTCTGATTCTGATGCAGATGATTCGACCCCTTCTGCTTCTCCTCCAGAGGATTTTTCTTTTTCAGAGACACTTCATTCCATGAGGGAACATTTTAAGTGGGAAGGTCAGGACTTCTCTGATTCCAGGAAAAGGCTTAGGGAGTTTTTGCTTTTACCCCAGCATAGGCCTTTGGCTATACCACCTGTTCTGGATGTTGTGGAAGATGTTTTTGCAGAGGCTTCACTTAATCCTGATTCTTTGCCTCCTGCTCCTGTTAAACCGGATAGGTATTACAGGGTGCCTGAGGCTCATAAATATCTTTATAAGAGTCCTAGGGCGGACCCAGAAACTGTTAGTCAGGGACCTAAGGGTGTCAAGGCCTCTGTTGTGAAAAATCCGGTTCCTCCAGATAAAGAGACCAGAGCTTTGGATAGATGGGGAAAGAAAGTCTATACTTCTTCCACCTTAGCTATGAGGGCTTTGAATTGCCAGTTTCACATGTTGAAGTATCAAAATTATCTTCTTACACAATTGAAGTCTAAGGTAGATGCTCTGGCGGAAGGCATTGAGTGTAAAGAATTACAAGATCTGGTACATGTCTCTGAACAGGTGGGTAAGCATTCTTTACAATGTGGTTTTGATGCTGTACAGGCCTCGTCTAGGGTGGCTGCCACTGGGTCAGTACTTCGCAGGCACGCCTGGCTGAGGGATCAGAATTTATCTGACCATGTTAAGACAAGGATTTTGGATGCTCCTTTACAGTCTGATGTGTTGTTTGGTTCTCCTGTGGAGTCAGTCTTGAAGAAAATGGAAGACAAGGCTAAGTCTATGCAGGCTGTTAAAGATTTTTTGCAAGTTCAGCCTCCGAAGTTTAGTAGGCATTGGCCTGCTAAGGGGTGGACGTACCCTTCTTATGATTCACAGTCTAGGGGTTGATCTAGATGTGGTAGGGGCAGAGCTCCTTCAGACCTAGAACAGGGAGTTCACCTGCACAATCTTCGGGTGAGGGCAGGGGCCAGTCCTTTCGTAAACAGGCCCAATGACCTACCTTTTCAGCTGCCAGATCCTTCTTGCCTGGCAGCACCTTTGGGAGGAAGGTTGGCACTCTTCAAGGAAAATTGGAGTTTGATTACCCAAGACAGATGGGTATTGGATATCATACACCAAGGTTACAGGTTTTATTTCCATACCTTGCCTCCTTTCAAAGGCATGCCGGACGTTCCTCCTCAGCAAAGACTAGAGGCTCACAAACAAATTTCTCTGCTGCTTAAAATAGGGGCCATACAACCGGTCCCTCTGCCAGAAGTGGGCCTAGGATTTTATTCTCGCCTGTTCCTAGTACCAAAGAAGGGGAACACGTGGAGACCAATTTTGGATTTATCTATCCTCAACACTTATCTGGACATTCCCAAGTTCAAAATGTTGACGTTACAACAGCTTTTACCTCTGCTGGGCAAAGATCACTGGATGGTGACTCTGGATCTCAAGGAGGCTTACCTTCATGTTCCTATCAGGCTAAGTTGCAGGAAGTATCTGCGTTTTGGCTGGGACTTCTCATTATCAGTTCTCTGCATTGCCCTTTGGCTTATCTACTGCCCAGAGTGTTCACGAAGGTTCTGGCTCCAGTGATAGCTTTCTTCAGGCTAAGAGGAATACAGATTTATCCTTATTTGGACGATTGCCTGATTCTGGCCCAAGGAAAGGACGAACTTCTTCATCATTTACAATATGTGATAGCAGTGCTAAGATGCCTGGGGTATTCTGTGAACGAAATAAAGTCCAGTCTAGTACCCTCTCAGGACATGTGCTTTCTGGGTGTGAGACTGAATACAGCATCCCAGATGGCCTTTTGACCCCGGACAAACAAAAGAATCTTTCTCTTTACTTCCATCAATTGTCTCATCAGTCCAGGCTGACTGCAAGGACAGTCCTTCAAGCCTTGGGGTTCATGGCATCTTGTATTCTGGTGCTTCCCAATGCCAAACTGCATATGAGGAAGCTGCAATGGTATCTCAAAAATGTATGGACACAGCACTGCCAAGATATGGACACTGTCATTCAGATAATACCTTGCCTTCAAAAGGAATTTTTGTGGTGGGCTCAGGAATGTCACCTAAACAAGGGACTCTCTGTGACCCGGCCAGAGGCGAGTCAGATTCTAACGACAGATGCCTCAGACAAAGCTTCCGAAGCTCATCTAAATGGAAAGTGGGTACAAGACACGTGGCCTGCCAGACTTCAACATCTACATATCAACTTGAAGGAGATGTTAGCAGTCCAATTTGCATTAATAGCTTTCAAGGATTTACTACTTCCAGGACAGGTGTTGGTTCTAACAGACAACACAACTGTCATGTGGTACATCAACAAGCAAGGGGGAACACATTCTTATCCTCTATGCAGACAAGCAATGATTTTGTGGGAGACTGCTCTCAGTTTACAGCTAAATCTTCAGGCAAGGTTTCTGCCGGGAGCACAGAACTCCTTAGCAGATGTGTTGAGCAGACAAATTATGGATCCCCACGAGTGGAAATTGGATCCTCATGTATTTCAGGAATTGACAGTGTTATGGGGAACTCCAGACATAGATCTGTTCGCGTCTCCACTAAACTACCAGCTGCCAAAGTT
This sequence comes from Protopterus annectens, assembly GCF_019279795.1. Taxonomy (NCBI): domain Eukaryota; kingdom Metazoa; phylum Chordata; order Ceratodontiformes; family Protopteridae; genus Protopterus; species Protopterus annectens. Next base: position 1,716,053,776 of record NC_056729.1, on the reverse strand, counting down.
TTGCACAAAAAGGTTTCATCCCACAGCTTGGAAAGTGGATGCTCTTTCATTCAATTGGAGCAAGCTTCATGTGTATGCCTTTCCACCTCTGCCTCTCCTCCCAAAGGTACTCCTGAAGGTCAGACAGGACAAGCCAAAGATGATTTTAATAGCTCCAGATTGGCCTCGACAGCACTGGTACCCATTACTGAGAAGTCTGGTACGGGAGCCTCCATGGCCTTTACCTTCGATTCCACACCTGCTGTCTCAGGAGAACAGTCATTTACTCAATGTCAAACTTCACTCTCTTCACCTAACAGCCTGGCATATTCTGTTTTGAACCCTGGAGGGTCTCAGCTTCCACAGCAAGTTTTGAATGTTATTTTGGAGGCCAGAAGGCCTAGTACAAGGAAAGTGTACGCAGATAAATGGAAGAGATTTTTATTTTGGAGTACAGCAAAGGAATTTGATGTTTCTGAGCCTAATTTAAGTGTGGCTCTTCAATATCTTACTGAGTTACTGGACAAAGGTTTGTCCTTCTCTTCTATTAAGGTTCATGCTGCAGCAATTTCTGCTCACTATGACTGTGACCCACCATTGTTTTCTCATCCTTTGTTTAAGCAATTTCTCAGAGGGGCAAAGAATATAAGACCCCCACGTAGAGCTCCTACTCCTGCTTGGGATCTCAATTTTGTGTTGGAGAAACTCACTCTACAACCTTTTGAGCCTGCAGCTACTGCCGAGTTGAAATATTTATCATGGAAGACTGCTTTTTTGTTGGCCATTACCTCTGCAAGAAGGGTTTCTGAATTACAGGCCCTTATGGCGGTTGAGCCTTTCTTAATTTTCCATAAGGATAGGGTGTCTTTGCGTACTAATCCTTCCTTTATGCCTAAAGTGGTTTCTAGTGTGGCTTTAAACCAAACTATTCATTTGCCTACTTTTTATGCAAACCCCCAAAATAAAGGGGAAAAGATTTTGCACACTTTGGATGTGCACAGGCAGTTGCGATATTATTTGAGCAGAACTAAAGGGTTCAGGCAGTCTCAGCAGTTATTTGTTTCATTTGCTTTGGGTTCTCCGGGTAAGCCTGTGTCAAAACAAACTATTTCTAAGTGGATTGGGTTTTGTATTGCTTTCTGTTATTCCCATCATGGTAAGGAGATTCCAGCTGGGATTAGGCCTCATTCCACTAGGGCTACTGCCACTTCTACAGCTTTTTTAAGGGGGGTGGCAACTAAAGATGTTTTGGAGGCGGCTACTTGGAGTTCAGTGCATACTTTCTCTAAGCATTATCACCTTCCACTTTACTCTAAATCTAGGGCTGGTTTTGCCACTGCAATTTTACAGGGCATTTTGGCAGCTCCTACTGCTTTATAGTTCTGCCATCCTCCCTTACCTCTGCTTTGGGATTCTACCCAAGTGTAAGGACTGCAGCAATGTGAGATGAAGAACATAGTACAGTTTTGTACCTACCATAAATGTAGATGTTCGAAGATCCACATTGCTGCAGTCCAATTTACCCTCCCTCCTTCCCCTCTGGTGTTAGAGGCGGTTGTGTGGGTTGGGTTGTAAATATTGTGGATATTGTATATATTGTACATATGGTTGGTGCAAGGGTGGTTGGTTGTTTTTTGCTGTCTTTTGGTTTTGACCTTTCTCTTTAGGGTCTTCTGACATCTGGGGCAAGAAAAGACTGAGGATATGACGTCGGTCATGCGCATTTGTACCCTGACGTCCTGATGTCAGTCTTAAGCGCCTTGACCGACGTCAGCCTAATACTTTGATATTCGGGCCGACCGAGGACAGCGGACTACCCAAGTGTAAGGACTGCAGCAATGTGGATCTTTGAACATCTACATTTATGGTAGGTACAAAACTGTACTTTTTCGCTACTGCAAAAGCAGAAGCTTCATCAGCATTAAAAGAGCAAAAGCTCACAATGTTTTAAAACCTTCACTAGTGACTACCTATTGATGTCACTTCCTGAACAGTAGAATTCAAAATGCAATTAAAGCAAAATCAACATGTCAAAAATAAAATGTTTAAAAATGTATTTAAAAATGTATGACAAGCAGATAAACACAACCTGACATCAAACCCTGCCTATATGAATACAAATACTTCAAGATCAGTATATAACATGCCAAAGAATGTGTGAAAATTGTGTGACGTTTTACCAAACACAATTACAGACGCATTCCTAACCAACACATCAGGCTAAGAAACGTTGAATAAAAACTTGTAAAAAACTACTAAGAAACTATGACAAATAATATGAAAACAACTTGAAAAAGTCAATTAGAAACATAAGAAAATGAAGCCCAGGTTACCTAAGATAACTTCTATATTTTAAAATGGATGCAATGTTACAGTTGTCATTAAGACCAGGGTAAGAAAAGGCGTCTAATTGAAGTTGCCACTCTTAACTCACGGGTCTCTAAAATTAAAGATTGCGGCCCACCCCTAATATCAAGTTTAATATTGTCAATGGCCATAAATTGAAAACTATGACCACTATTGCTCAAAATGTGTTTAGAAAGAGCATTATCACTTCTCTTGCTCTTAATAGCATAAATATGTTGGTAAATACGGTCGCGAAATCGCCGATCCGTTTTACCAACATAAAATGCAGGGCAGCATTCACAAAAGGCTAAATAGACAATAGATCTAGTATTGCATGAACTTGTACTATCGTGTAATCTTTCACCCTTCTTGTGTGTCTGTTGTTGCTGAAAAGGGTCAGTCGACTAGTCACCTACCTGGTTAACAGATTGTAAGTAAGTAAATGGAGCGTCTGTGTAAGTCATAAGAACATATGGTCCTCCATATAACGTGTGTTATAGGTTTGATAGGTTTATTGAAAGCTAGCAGTGTGTCAGGCATTGTAGACTGCAGCCAATAATGCCATATACAAGTAGAACCCTTGAAATTGAGATAGTTGATCAAAAGAAGATGGTTGGAGGTAGAGTTAAATTGGGAGATGGACTATTTTTAACTTTGATTATGTTAGAGGGAAAATATATATGGAGACATTAGAGAAAATAGAGGCAAAGGGATGCAGAAGAAGGCATAGGGAGAATTGAGTTGTTATAATGCCAAGTTTGGCAAAGAGATGTTCTAGACAAGACTACTAAAACTGCACCTGATGAGTATGGTGAGGAAATGAGAACTTTGCTTGTTGGTGACTTAAATGTTTCGGATTACAGACTGATTAACTAAACTTCAGAATTAAGACTTTTACATAATAAAGTGTGACAATTAATATGTTTAACAAGTTACTTTTTTTTGTCACCAACAGCTAAAAGTGCCTATGACTGATAAGCCTGGGAGTATGGTCACTTTCCGAAAACTTTTGCTAAACCGGTGCCAGAAGGAGTTTGAAAAGGACAAAGCAGATGACGATATATTTGAGAAAAAGCAAAAAGAACTAGATGCAGCATCTACAGTAAGTAATGAAGCAGTCACTGATACTACCTACAGGGTGGACTATGATATCACGAGGTAACTCTGAACGCTTAACTCTGCTTTGGAAGTTTGTTATTATAACGTGTTATATGAAGTCACTATAAGCAATAGGTGCAACATTTTGGATTCAGTCATACTTCAAAGGGATGGTCCACTCTAATGTCTGTTAAAGTGCCCCCTAGTGGCAGAGCTACATATTTTTAGCCAGAAAGATAATCACTCAGCAGTTGCTAGAGAGGGTAGTTAACTGTGTTTTGTTAAATGGTCATGATGTTCGTCGTCTTTCACTGTTGCAGTCATTACACTTGGGTTATCCTGCTGGCAGGCTACCTGCAGTCGGCCTGAATTCCAAAGTCCTGGACCGGCGTCAGTCGCTGTCACCTCTTCCCTGACGTCAGTGCACCAGGGGGTATAAAAGATGCAGCCGACGCCATTTTCTTCACTTTTTCTTGCCGTGCGGTGCCCGAAGCAAAAGCAGTTCGCAAGTGCCGGTCGGCCAACTCCTGAGATTTTCAAAACCGAATTTCAGATCCGAAGTCTTCATTAAAGCTAAGTACCCCATTGGGGAAACTTTTTTCTTGCTCCAGACCGATGTCAGAAAAAGTTAACAATTGTATTTCTTGTGGGAAGCAAATACCTCATAAGGATTTTCATTCTTACTGTATTCCTTGCCTAGGCCCTGACCATGACGTTGCTAGCTGTCGGTTTTGTGCTAGATTTAACCAACGCACTATTAAGCATTGGTTCAGTTTTGCCTTTCATTACTTTGGCCGAAGATTTAATTATATAATGCCGTCGGAACAGCCTTCAACCGAAGTTTATAAAAAGCGAAAGGAAAAGAACAGGCATCCGAGGTCCAAAACCAATGATGAGGCCTCCGCTAGGCCAGTCGCCGGTTCTCAGGTGCTTTCGCAGCCCCTGATGCCCGCTACCTCAGAGCCGCAGGCTGCTTCCAACTCCCACGTGGAGCCGATTAGGCCTCTGGATACTCAAGGTATTGGACATTCGGAAACTATTCCCTCAGATGGGTCCGGAGCCGTTGAGCAGGCATTGGCTTCTGAGGGTGTTTTCAGACCTACACGGTTATATGTTAAGCCAACCTCAGCTTCAAAGGCAAAGACTAAAGCTGTTCTAAAGACAAAGAAACAAGTACAGCATTCTCCTGCACAGACTTCCATGCCTAAAAAACAGATACTTAAGATGGCCAAAGACCTAATTACTTTGATCAGGTGTTCCCATCCCCCTCCAGATAAGAGGCCTAGGCAAGAGACAGAATATGAATCTTCAGATTAGGTTTCCATTTTCTCTGATTCCTCTTCTGAACAGGAATGAGGATTCTGATGCTGAAGAGTCTATTCCTTCAGCCTCTCCTCCTGAGGATTATTCTTTTGGGGAAACCCTTCACACCATGAAGAAGTACTTTCACTGGGAGAGCCAAGAATACTCAGAATCTAAGAAAAGGCTCAGAGACTTTCTTTTACTACCTCAGCACAGACCTCTTGCTATTCCACCTGTTCTAGACATAGTAGATGATATTTTTTTCAGAGTCCAGCCTGTCTCCTGACTCTTTACCCCCTGCACCGGTTAAGCCAGACAGATACTACAGGGTTCCAGATTCCCACAAATTTCTATATAAAAACCCTGCTCCTGACCCAGAAACTATATTTCAGGGTCCCAAAGGGGTCAAGGCTTCCACTGCAAAAAACCCTGTCCCCTCTGATAGGGATTCTAGGGCACTGGACAGATGGGGGGAAAAAAGTTTACACTTCTGCTACCTTGGCTGTAAGGGCTTTAAATTGTCAGTTTCATATGCTTAAATATCAACAATATTTAATGTCACTGTTAAAACGGAAAATGTTGACAAATTCTGAATGTGCAGATAACAAGGAAATGCAGGATTTATTGCATGCAGCTGAACAGGTGGGAAAACATACTTTGCAATGTGGTTTTGATTAGGTTCATAGGTTCATAGGTTTATACTAGGCTATCTGCCCTAAGGCATTTATAAGCCTAGCCCAAAGTTTTGTGGCTTATGTTAAAAAATATTGTGCCCATTAGTTTGTTGTGCCTCTGTCCAGCAGTGACACAGAGATGATTCCCGGGGTAAACCTACGATCTCCCATCCACCGGTCAAGATTTCTCTTGAACAGAGCCAGCGAGGTGCTCTGCCTCACATGGACCGGGATTTTATTCCACAGCATAGGGAGTCTCTGAGTGACAAATCTATACCTCCAGCATGTCTTATTTATATCCGTGCTAAGGTTTAAGTCGCTTGCTCTAGTGGATCTGGTAGATTTGGATTTTTTGAGCTGGAGCATGTCCATTAATTCCGGGTTGGACATGGCCTTGTATGTCAGGCACAGGTCACCTCTGAGCAGACGGTATGCGACTGAATAGAGCTGGAGTTTCTTCAGTCTGGCAGCATATGACAGATTTTGGAATCCCTTTATCCTTTTGGTGAGGAACTTTTGGGGTCTCTCCAATTGCTGCAGGTGTCTGGTGAGATACATCCCGAATGGGGCATTGTACTCGATCATTGGTCTGATAAGTGAAGAGTACAGGGGAACAATGACCTCACTTGATCTGGATGTGAATCCCTTCATGATCAGGTGGGCAATTTAGAAGGTCTTTCTAACCACTTTAGCAATGTGAGTGTCAAAAGAAAGGCCACTGTCAACCTGGGTCCCCAGGTCCCTGATAACCTCTTCTGTGCTTAGTGGATTGCCACCTATATGGTAGCTTGGGGTTACCTTGTTTTTCCCCGAAGGGTATGACTATACATTGTTTGGCATTTAACTTCAGGCCATGGCTCTGGCACCAGCTATCAGTTTCCGTGAGACCCCTCTGAAGGATATCTGTGTCCGATGTACTTTCCACTATGGCCCAGTTTGCAGTCATCTGCAAACTTTGTCAGCCATAGTCCTCCTATGTTTGCCTGTACTTCTGAGAAGTAGATGCCGAACAACAGGGGGCCAAGGACTGAGCCCTGTGGGACACCACTTGTGACCGGCTTGGAGTCTGACATGGTGCCAGCAACTCTAACCCTGTGGGTTCTGTCCTTTAGCCAGTTTGCAACCCATCTTGTGACATATGGGTTTACATTTAAGCTGGTAAGTTTCTCTATAATACCTGAGTGGGTTATTGTGTCGAAAGCTTTTGCAAGGTCAAGGTAGGCTGTATGGACTGCCTTTCCCTCATTAATGGCCTTGGTGACTGTTTCGAAGAAGTCGACCAAGTTCAAAAGGCATGATCTGCCCTTGACAAATCCAAACTGGGTCGGGTCCAATGTCTGCAAGTCCCCTATGTCTTTGTTTATGAGTTCCATTATGATCCTCTCCATAGCTTTGCAGACCAGGCTTGTTAAGCTTATGGGGCGGTAATTACCAGGGTCCGTAGAGGCACCGCCTTTGTGGAGTGGGACCACAGTTGCCGTGTGCCACTCCTTGGGCACGTATCCTGTGGTAAGGCTAAGATTAAACAGCTGCCTTATGTGCGGGTTTAGTTCCTCATTGAGTTAGTGTAGCACACAGCCAGGGACACCATCCGGTCCCATTGATGCTGTGTTTTTAGCTTTAGAGAGAGCAGCTTTTACCTGCGCATTTGAGATGTCTGGGAGGCTACACTCTGCTGGGATAGTTATCTCTCCTTTTGGGGGGGGGGGGTGAAGTTTGCACTGAACCTGTCTGCCAATATGTTGGCAATGTCTGTGGGTTCAGTGATTTTTGTATCATTTTGGACTAATTCTGAGCATATCTGGGAGATTCCACCCAGGTTTCTAACATAGCTGAAGAAGGCCTTATGATTGTCTTTTGAATCTATGGCAATTTTTCTCTCAAAGTTGGCCTTGGATGATTTTATGAGTGCTCGTATTTTTTTACTAATAATGATCAAGGGTGTCTTCTCTTTTATGGATTTTGCTCTATCATGTAACAGATTTCTCCTCTTATTGTAAAGTTTGTTTATGGCTGGGGTCCACCAGACTGGACGTTTGCCCTTGGTGGAAAGAGTCTTGGTTTTATTAGGGATTGCCTGATCCATGCAGTCCTGGAGGTGTTCGTAGAAGGCATTTGTAAGGGCTTCCGCAGCTTGGGTTGTGGCTTCCACTGGCTCGGGGGCCCTGAAGGATACCACACCAGTCTTGAGTAGTGTGAAGATGTTATGTGATCCTATCTTGCCTACATTCTGACTGATGGGTTTGGAGCCGATCCCTCGGCTCCGACTCGGCACGCTTATGCCAAAGAGCGAAGTCTCTTATTGGCTGAGCTTACTATATCCCAGGATGCACCACTACCAGTCCCCCAGATCTCGTTTGCCGCTAACTAGCAAAGACGTGGTCTCGAGCTGGCTGAGCTAAGTAGTGTTTTTCACTAACTATTTCTGTCAGGAATTTTCTAATTCTATAACAAAAAGCTGTTTTAACAGCTATACCGTACTTTTGTGTGTGACTGGTATTTTTGTGGAAAATTTTGTGTGTGATTGTGTGTTTGTTCTGACTAGAGGCCCCTTTGAATTGAAGGGCCTTTCCCTGTCAGTCAATTGTTTTTTTCAAATCCTTAGGGGTTCTAGGATCCCCTTTAGTTATTTTTTCTGTAGTTGTCGGACTGTCAATCTTAATCGGCAACCGTAAGCTAATCATTGTAGTGACAGTCATTTAAAAAAAAAAAAAAAAAAGTGTGTGTTTTTCTGTGATAGAGTTACTAAATTTGTTGCTATAATGTCTCAGGCTCCTAGGCCTTCGGGCTTTAAGAAGTGCACTAAGTGCAGTTTTAAAATGTCAATCACAGATGACCACTCTCTCTGTGTATATTGTTTGGGCGCCAAACATTTGCAGGAGTCCTGCAGCGTGTGTCACGTGTTTTCCTCGAGGGTCCTCCAAGAGAGGAAAAATAAACTTATTTTGAAAGGCCTTATAAAACCCTCTTTTGAAGAAGCATTAGCGTCCTCTCCTTCTCCTGCTAAAAAGAAAAGGGCGTCGGCTCCGACCAGTCCGTCGGACCCGACCGCCAAAAGACATAGGCAGGCTTCTCCTTCGGCTCCACGGACTTGAGCCGAGGGTGGAACGGTCTGCCTCGATGCCTCCAGTCTCGACTCCTCTGGGTTGGAGCCGGCGGCTGGGGCATCGAGGCGGTCACCTTCATCGGCTCCACTGATCTCGGAGCCGATGAAGGTTGTCCGCTCAGACACTTCCTCCTCGGCGCCGAAGTCCTCTTCGGCACCGATGGAAATTGGTTTGGACACTCCTTCGGCGCCGATAGTTATCGAGTCGCCTCGGAGCCGGTCCCTAGTCCCTTGGAGCCGTTGGAGAGACCTACTCAGACCCGTTCGGTCTCTTCCAGGTCATCGAGGATGCCAGATTCGGACATAGACAGGGTGCTCCAAAGACTGTTCCAGTCCCCAGTCTTTCAAAAATTTGTTTCGGCTCTGACCCAATTGGCTTCGGAGCCGATAGCCCACTCCATTGCCATTCCTCCTCCGACCGCTTCGGCTCCGTCGGAGCAGGTGCTGATTGAGCCAGTAGAGATCCTGGGGTCGGCTCCGACCCTTACTCCAACCCCGGCCTTCGGGTCCGAGTTTAGCACGCGGACTTCTTCGGCTGGACCCGGGGGTGACGTTTCGGGACCAATGCTGTCTGTTCCGAGCCTCCCTCTCGGTGCTTCGGCCGCGGGACTTCCGTCTGCTATCAGGGCTCCGGGGACCGGACCCTCCCAGGATTCTGGGGGTCCGGCTTTCAGAGCTATGAGGAGTGCCTTGGCCAAGTCTTCTTCGGCCATCTCTACGGATTTACCGGCACCTTCCCTGGGCATGGAGACTGGGTCTTTGGCAGTTCCCCTGTCTCTAGGCAGCGGAGCCCTGGGGCCTGAGGTTACCCCCACGGGGTTCCCTCCTCCTGAGGGTTCTTCGGAGTTGTCTTCGGAGGAGCCCCCAAGGAAGAGATCGTGCAAGAGGAAGCACGTGGACTCCCCCGACGAGTCTCTTACATCGGACACTGATCTTGATGATGCTGAGGGGTCCCCAAAGTCGTCCTCGGATGATGTCTCATTTGCAGACATTCTAGAGATCCTTAAGCAACGAGGCGGCTGGAATTCCAAACCCCCCTCCGCTGATGAGTCGGTGTTTCTCAAGGCCTTCGGGGCTCAGCCCTCCGCCTCCTGGGTGTCTCCGCCCTTCGACGAGCTCCTTGATTTGGTTTGTCGGAGGGCGTGGGAACATCCAGATACTGTGGAACCAGTGCCTTCTCGCCCTAACAAATTTTTGTCTGCCCCACCCGAGAAGGAGTTCTTAACTAAAGGCGTGGCTGTAGATGCCATGGTGGTGGCATCTGCTACCCAGCAGGACGTGGCAGAGGCTTCAACGTCCGTCCATCCTCCTAATAAGGAGTCTAGGAGCATGGACCGGTACAGGAAGCGCACCCTGACTTCAGCGGCTTTTACTCTGAGGTCCCTGAATTATTTGGCACATTTCACCAGACTACAGAGGGATCTGGTCAAGGAGCTCTCAGACTCCCTCTCAGGTAACCTACCTGAGCAGCTAGCCCAGTCGGTTAGCTCTCAGTTGGCTATCCTTAACTCGATTTCTAACTCGTCCATGAGGCTCATTTCATACGCGGCTGAAGGGGCGGGCAGAGCGGCAGGCACAGGCGTGGCTCTACGGAGACAAGCCTGGCTCCGTTTGTGTCATTTTGCGGAGGCTTTCAAGTCTTCCTTTGCCGACGCTCCCTTTGATGGGTCCTCTTTGTTTGGACCCAAGGTAAAAGGCACTCTTACCCGCTGTGAGCAGGAGGGAAAGACTTTATCTGCCGTAGGAGCACGTTATTCCACTCCCTTTCGGCCTTATCCCAAGGCTAAAAGAGGAGGGAAAATGTGGTTCCGCAAATCACAGAAATTCTTTCCCCAACAGCAGGAAGATTCCCCTTCCAGATGCAGAGGACGGGGAAATTTTTCTGGGAGACGCCGTCCCAGAGGCGGCAGAGGCCCCCGCAACACTGGAGACCGCGAGTCCTTTCGTGGCTCTTCAGCCTCCCACACTTCATGAGGGATTGCCCGGCTGTGCTACTCCGGAGCCAGTCGGGTGCCGTTTTGCCAAGCACCTAAAAGCCTGGGAGTCTATTACTCAGGACAGATGGGTGCTTCAGATTATTGCCGGAGGTTACACCATTCCCTTCACACACTCACCCCCACCGTCCAAAAAAATCCCGGACCCACCACCCAGTCAAAGGGAAATTGCAGCCGTAGAAGCTTCAAAGCTGCTAGAAAAAGGAGTCATCCAACCGGTCCCCACAGACCAGATCGGATCCGGAAATTACTCAAGGTTCTTTTTAGTGCCAAAAAAGACAGGGGACCTGAGGCCCATTTTGGATCTCAGCAAACTAAACCAGTCCGTCATGAAGTCCAAATTCCGAATGGTCACTTTACAATCCATTCTCCCATTATTGGAGAATGATGTTTGGATGTGCTCCATAGATCTCAAGGACGCCTATTATCACATACCGATACATCAGGCGTCCAGGAGGTATCTGCGCTTCAGCCTGGGAGACAGTCATTTCCAATTTTGTGCACTGCCCTTTGGTCTCACCACAGCCCCCAGGGTGTTCACCAAGTGTTTGGCAGTAGTGACTGCTCACCTGAGGAGTCTCGGATTTCAAGTGTTTCCCTATCTGGACGACTGGCTCCTGACTGCCACCACCAGGCATCTACTACTAGAAAACCTACAAGCCACCATCTCCCTGGGTGCTTCCTGGGAATTACATTCAACTGGTCAAAGTCTGTCTTGCTGCCTTCTCAGCGCATAAGATTCATAGGAGCAGAGATAGACTCAAAATTAATGCGAATCTTCCTTCCTACCGAAAGGATACAAACATTACAAGGTCAAGCCCGAGCCCTGCTTCTAAGATCCAAAGCCCCAGCCAGGATGGTCCTGCAACTTTTAGGTTCAATGTCTGCCACGGTTCTCCTAGTTCCTCTGGCAAGATTGCACATGAGGATTCTTCAGTGGCTGTTATCGACACAATGGTCTTTTCAGGATCTTCCCCTCAATCATCACATACTGATTACAGAAACGTGCAAACGGGACCTCCGCTGGTGGCTTCTGTAATCCAATCTGAATCAGGGAAGACCTTTTATTATACCCCCTCCGGTGGCCACCTTGACAACGGATGCCTCCCAGACGGGGTGGGGGACATTGTCTGGGCAGGTCAGTTCAGGGTTCTTGGCTTCCAAACGAAACATTTCTCCATATCAATGTGTTGGAAATGAGGGCTGTACTTCTGTCCCTACAAGCCCTCCCCAAGTTTCTCCCTCAAGGCATTATCGCTATCCACACAGACAACATGTCGGTGGTCTGGTATCTAAACAAACAAGGAGGGACCAGATCTTACCCCCTTTGCAGAGAGGCCATGAGGGTGTGGGAATGGGCAGTGGCTACCAACCGCTTCCTGGTAGCGACCCACATTCCAGGAAAATCCAATGTATTGGCAGACAGACTGAGCAGGACTATTCTCTCTCCTCACGAGTGGTCCCTGAACAAAACAGTAGCAGCTCAGATTTTCAAAAGATGGGAGATTCCGTGCTGCGACCTGTTTGCAACACCACAAAACACGAAGTGCAAAAGGTTCTTTTCCTTGACCCCGCGTCAAGGGGAGGCAGCTACGGATGCTCTTGTCCAACCTTGGCCAACAGGACTGCTTTATGCTTTCCCTCCGGTTCCACTCCTCCCCAAAGTCATCCAGAAAGCTTCCCAATTGGGGTCCACAAGGATTCTAATTGCTCCGTACTGGCCTCGTCAGGTATGGTTCCCCTACCTACAGAAATATACTCGGGACGGTCCTTGGTTTTTGGATCTAACTCCGGACCTTCTGGTTCATCAGTCGGGACAACAGCACCAGTCCCTTCACACTTTGAAATTAACAGCTTGGCTCCTCCACTTCCGACTTTAGTCAGAAATCACACATTGGACCCGGAAGTTATTCACATTTTATCTTCAGCCCACAAACCCACCACTAAGAAATTGTATCACAGTAAGTGGAAGAGGTTTGCTATCTTGGCTCAACTCAGAGGCTTAGACCCTATTACGGCCCCGATACCAGAGGTCTTGAAATTTTTAACATCCTTGTTTAATCAAGGATCTTCAGTCTCTACTATTAAAGTCCAACTAGCAGCTATCTCCAAATTTCACGAATCCATAGACCCACCGTTGATGAGTAGCAGATTATGTAAAACTTTCATAAAAGGTGCTGTGCTTTTAAGACCCCCAGTTTTTCATCCTGCGCCTCCGTGGGATCTTGATTTGGTACTTCGTGCCTTAACATCTTCTCCCTTTGAACCGGCTGCTACATGTGAGTTGAAATATCTGTCTTGGAAAACTACCTTCTTAATTGCAATTACCTCTGCAAGAAGAGTTTCAGAACTTCAAGCCCTATCTATCAAACCACCGTACTTGATTTTTCACAAGGATAGAGTATCACTTAGGCCTAATCCATCTTTTGTTCCAAAAGTTTGTTCTAATCTCTGTCTCCAACGATCTCTAGAGCTACCAGTTTTCTTTCCAAAATTTTCAAACAAAGCGGAATACACCTTGCATAAGTTGGATGTTCACAGGCAGTTGCGCTTCTATCTAGGCAGGACTCAACAAATTCGAAAAACAGACCAATTGTTTGTGTCCTTTTCAGATAATAAACTGGGTAAAACCATCACTAAAGCTACTATTGCCAAATGGATTAGAGATTGCATAACTCAGGCTTATTCCTCTTCAAATAAGCAACTTACAACATCTGTCAAAGCTCACTCTACTAGAGCTATGGCTACCTCTATTGCATTTCATTCCAAGCTCGCTATTTCTGAGATTTGTGCTGCGGCTACTTGGTCCAATCCGCACACTTTCATTTCCCACTATAAATTGGATGTGGCATCTAAAGGGCGAGCATCATTTGGTTCCACGGTACTCAGGAGTGTTTTCCAGTGAGCCACCCAGGATTCAGGTGCTAGGGACGCTGTCCCATCAGTCAGAATGTAGGCGAGATAGGATCACATAACATCTTTTAGTTATGTACTCACCATAACTTCAGATGTTTGGGATCCATCTCGCCTACATTCCTAATACCCACCCTCCTTCCCCCTGCCTTGGAGATCAGAAGAGATTGAACAGTTTGAGTTCTACTGTTTTTATCTTGTTTCATCTGGCGATGTTATATAAGCAGTGCGTGCGTGTGTGCATGTATGCAGACAAACTAGATTTGGGGGACTGGTAGTGGTGCATCCTGGGATATAGTAAGCTCAGCCAATAAGAGACTTCGCTCTTTGGCATAAGCGTGCCGAGTCGGAGCCGAGGGATCGGCTCCGAACCCATCAGTCAGAATGTAGGCGAGATGGATCCCAAACATCTGAAGTTATGGTGAGTACATAACTAAAAGTTTGCTTTAGAGAAGTTCTTCACTGTGGTCTTTTTTGTTTGGGGTGGGGGCGGGATGTGGATTTCCAGTGAGATTAGTTTATGATCTGATCTCACCAATGAGGGATATACTTCCGGTGTGGAGCATTTTGTCCCCATGTTTGTGATGATGAGATCTAGTATATTTTCTCCTCTTGTGGGAACGGTGACTAGTTGTTCCATGGCATTTGAATTTATGAACTCCAGGAACCTTTGGGCTAAAAAGTTGGGGCTTGAGTAATGTTCCCAGTCTATATTCGGGTAGTTGAAGTCACCCAATATAATGGTGTTTGGAGATACATTTATACCCTCCAGTGTCTTCAGGAAGGCTGTGTGGGGTTCCTGAGTTTGAGAGGGTGGCCTGTAGCATGCTACAAATTGTAGAGCAGTTTTGCCTATGGTTAATTGCACCTGGATGGTTTCCGATGCTTCGTGCGTTGCCACCAACCTGGAGGTGTGGGTATCCTTGATGAATATGGATACACCCCCTCCTTTTGTGGTGTGGTCCTGGTTTTGGGGCCGGAACGCATGATATGAGGTAAAACCTAATAGTGCCGGGGTGCTCACAGGAGCCTTGAACCAGGTTTCAGTTACAGCACAGACATCGATGTTCTCCATACTGAGAAGGGCCTCGAGTGCATGCATTTTGAGATTTAGACTTCTGGCATTGAGCAGCATTACCCTTAGTTTCTTCCCATTTTTGTTTTCTAGGGTGGTAGGTTTAGAATTTGAGCCTTGCCTAAAAAAGGCACTATGGGGTGGCAAGAGCCTTAGCCAATATCCGAATCCCAGGGTAACAGGTGCAAGCCGTCCCTTGCGAAGCAGCGTGGCTTGTCAAGCATGTCATCCCAGGCAGACAGACACTGGATCCCCTTTGAATGACACCAGAAATTAAGCCAGTTGTTAAAGCTGATCATCTTGTCTCTATGTTGTGGCATCATTCTTGGTGAAGGAAGGATACTGCTCAGGGTCAGGGTCATACCTGCCTGGGCTACATAATCAGAGAGCTCCTCTATGTCTCTTTTCATGTAGTCCAGGGAGGTACGTCTCAGGTCGTTCACACCAGCATGGACAATGACTGTGTCATATTTGTACTTGCTGTGGAGTGACCCGAGTGCTTGTGTTATGAGGCGGATTTTAGCGCCCGATAGGCAGCTTACTGTGACCCTCTCCTTATTCAGCCTGGTGAGTGGGACGTCAGTGTGTCTGACTATGGAGTCACCTATGACAAGTATGTTTGGTGTTGTATTTGGCCTTAAGGGCTGTGACTGCTTTGCACACTGATTTTGTGGTTTATGTGTTGTCTGTGGTGTGTCATGAGGTGGCAGTTGCTTGGGTGTCTGCTTTGGAGGCCTCTGCTGTTTAGGTAAATTTTTGCTCAGAGCCTCCGAGTATGTCTTTGTGTGTTTATGTGTTTGATTCGTTGTTGTGATAGCTTTATGTGAGACTGGTTTTGTGGTGTGTGTAGTTGCCTTCTCCTCCTGTCTGGTCTTGCCAGTCCTGAGTTGAGAGAGCTCATCCTCCAGTTTGGCCAAATAGCTGCATCTCTCGCAAGTATTTGTGTTATGTGGGAGGAGGAGAGGGTTGTCTGTGTACATGAGGCCATTGTAACATTGCCTCAGTATTCCCAGATTCACCAATTGGACAGGATAGGACGCCAGCATCTGGCCCTTCAACATGCTAGAGAAATTAAGAAGTTAGGGGTGTAACTGAATAAGAGAGGACTTAGTAAGGAAGTGGGTACTCCTGGGGGGGGGGGGTTCGCTAGTGAGGGACTTTGTATAATACAGAAGTGCTAAACCTGAAAAGAAAATGCTTTTAAGACAAGTGCTGAGCTTTTTTTTTTTTTTTTTGGAGGAAAAAAAAAAAAGCTTTTAGGAACAAGTGCTGCGCATTTTAGTTAAGGGATATACTGTTAGATTACTAGTAGAGCAGTTCTAAGGGAAAAAATGAAGAACAGACTGTATGGAGCCAGAAAAAGTTTAACCTCGTTAAACCAGCGCTGCCCGATGCTGCTCTAGTGGCAACTCCGCGCTACAGCGTGCTTGATAGCAGGGGCTGGAAAGAGCCAGGAATTGACCCAAAACGGCCAATAAAACTGCAGTTTCAAGTCAGTAACCACGGTGGGGGGGGGGGTGGGATGGGGGGGCAGGGAGCAGGGAAGCTGCTCAATGTTTTTCACTGCCACTGATCAACAGAGAGACTTTCCTTTAATCCAAGTAAAAATGGCCTCACAGAAACTTACAAACAGTTCAAGAACAGCAAGCCTGTAACTGAACTTTTTTAAATCTCAGAAAAGTGGGAAAAAAGCAAGATTGTTTTTTTGTTTTTGTTTTTTCAGAGATAGCAGAGGTACACAAGTAATATCAAGTTATAACAGTACAGTAAATGACCCCACACAAGAGTGCTAGGCCAAAGACAGAAAATATGCAAGTTTTGAGGAAAAAAACGATTTTAAAATTAAGTGCAAACAGGAAATTCAGTAAACAGCTTTTGGTTCACTGGAGGCCTCTTGCAGGGCCGCTGTTATGGGTACTGTCATTAGAAGGCATGCTTGGTTAAAGGAACAAAATCTGCCTGATCATGTTAAAGCAAAATTATTGGATGCTCCTTTACAGCATGATACTTTGGTGTTAAGGCAGAAGAGGTGTTGAAGAAAATGGAGGATAAAGCGAAATCTATGCAGACAGTTAGGGATTTCTTACAGGTACAACCACCCAGATTTAGCAGGAAGTGGCCTTCAAAGAATTGGTCCTTTCCAGTGTCAGGCCACAGAGAGGCAGATACAAATGCCCTAGTGGCAATTCCCAGCCCCAAGGCCCATACAGGCCTAAACAATGGGGTGCTTCTACCTCCAAAAGCGGAGAAGACAAATCACAGCCATATAGAAAACAGTCCCAATGACATTCCTCTGCCATTACCAAGCACTTATCTTTTGGCAGCTCCCTTAGGGGGGAATCTAGCATTTTTTTCACAAAATTGGCATATAATCACCCAGGACAAATGTGTCTTGAATAGAGTGCCCCAGGGCTACAGGTTCCACTTTCACACCCTGCCAAAGGCAAAAGGTATGCCAGACCTGCCACAAAATCAATGGGCAGAGGCACAAAACAAGTTAATCCCTCATGGACATGAGGGCCATTCAGCGAGTACCACAGCAAGAGCAGGGACAAGGATTTTACTCGACTATTCCCGGTACCCAGAAAGGACAAAGCCTGGAGACCAATACTGGACCTGTCTATTCTAAACACTTTTCTGGACGTTCCAAAATTCAAAATGTTGACTCTGCAGCAGCTTCTGCCCATGCTGGGTAAGAAGGCTTGGCTTGTAACTTTGGACCTAAAAGAGGCATACCCGCATGCCCCAATCAGACAAAATTGCAGACGATACCTCAGATTCATAGCTGGATCAATGCACTACCAATGCTCTGCACTGCCCTTTGGCTTATCTACTGTGCCCAGAGTCTTCACAAAATGCCTGACACCAGTAATTGCTTTCTGCAGACAAAGAGGAATTTAAATATACCCTTGCTTGGACGACTGCCTTATTCAAGCAGAGAACAAAGACATTCTGCTGAAGCATCTGGCGTTTGTAAAAAGATTACTAATTTGCCTAGGGTACACGGTAAACGAAAATAGATCAAAACTAGTACCCTCTCAAGAGATAATATTCCTGGGTGCAAGCTTAAATACAACTGCCCAGATGGCTTATCTCACGCCAGACAAACAAAGGCAACTGACTTCTTACTTCGAAATGTTGGCAAAAAAGACCCAGTTATCTGCATGAAAAATTCTGCAGGCTTTGGGCTTCATGGCTTCCTGCATTCTACTAATTCCATATGCAAGACTGCATATGAGGAAACTACAATGGTGTCTAAAAAGTGTTTGGACTCAACATTGCCACAGCCTGGAAACATTAATTACCCTCATTCCCTGCCTGCAACAGGAGTTTCAATGGTGGGCACAGGCCTGTCACCACAACAAGGGACAGCCATTCACTCTACCCACGGCCAGGCAAACACTAACAACAGATGCATCAGATTATGCCTGGGGGCCCCACATGGCAGGAAAATGTATTCAGGGAGCATGGCCAGCAAGCCAAATGCATCTTCATATCAATCAAAAACAGATGCTAGCTGTTTAGAATGCCCTGACAGCCTTCAAAGATCTACTTCATCCAGGACAACTGCTGGTAAAGACGGACAGTGCTACAGTCATGTGGTACATAAGCAGGGAGGCACACATTCCTACCCCATCTGCAGACAAGCCATGACTTTGTGGAACACAGCATTGACTTATCAAGTACACCTGCAAGCACAATTCCTGCCAGGAAAGAGAAATACTCTGGCAGGCAAATTAAGCAGAAATCTCAAGGATCCTCACAAGTGAAAACTAGATCCACAAATCTTCAGCATGATAACAAGGAAATGGTGATGCCCAGACATAGATTTATTTGCCTCCCCGCACAACTTCCAACTACAGAGATTCTGCACAATGACTTATCACAAACAAGCATGGAAAGTGTATGCCCTATCATTCAGCTGGAAAACCCTTACAGTATATGCCTTTCCTCCACTGCCTCTCCTCCCCAAGGTACTCATAAAGGTCAGACAAGAGAAGCCAAAAATGATATTGATTGCCTCAGACTGGCCACGCCAGCACTGGCACCCAATCCTAAAGAGCTTGTCTCAAGGCCCAGCCTGGACATTACCCCAAATTCCTCATTTGCTGACCCAACAAAACAATCAGATCCTGCACAGCCAACTCAGAACCCTAAATCTGGCTGCATGGCTGATAATTTAACCATTCAGAACACACCTCTCTCTAAAGCAGTTATGGATGTTAGTTTGGAGGCCAGGAGGCCCAGCACCAGAAAATCTTATACAGAAAAATGGAAGAGATTCTGTGCTTGGAACCAGGCACAAGGAATGAACACGCTTGTACCAAATATTCCTCAGATTTTACAATACCTAACTGAGATGCTGGACAAAGGCCTATCCTTCTCATCAATTAAAATCCATGCCTCTGCCATTTCAGCTCATTACAATACGGATCCACCTATTTTTTCACATCCACTACTAAGGCAGTACCTCAGAGGGGCCAAAAACATAAGACCTCCAAGGAGAGCTCCAACACCTGCATGGGACCTCAAGTTTGTCTTGGAAAAGCTCACACTGCCTCCTTTTGAGCCAGCCAATACAGCTGAGATAAAATACTTATCATGGAAAACAGCTCTGCTCCTCGCAATAACCTCAGCAAGAAGAGTCTCAGAGTTACAGGCACTAATGGCTGTGGAACCTTTTATTATTTTCCATCTGGACAGGGTTTTCTCTAAGGACAAACCCACCATTTATGCCCAAGGTAGTGTCCAGTGTGGCTCTTAACCAAACCATTCATTTGCCTACCTTTTATCCAAACCTACAGAATGAGGGGGGAGAGACTTCTGCATTCTTTGGACATACGCAGACAGCTACGCTTCTACTTGGACAAATCTAAAGCCTTCAGAAAGACTGAGCAACTCTTAATGGCATATGCTGCAGGATCACAAGGAAAAGCTATTTCAAAGCAGACTATTTCAAAATGGATAGGCCACTGCATTCGTTCCTGCTATTCACAACATGGCAAATCAGTGCCTAAGGGCATTAGGCTACATTCAACCAGAGCAGCAGCCACTTCAGCAGCCTTCCTCAGAGGAGTACCAACCAAGGACATTTTGGAGGCTGCAACTTGGACTTCAGTGCACACTTTTACAAAGCACTACCACTTACCTCTTTACTCTAAATCCAGAGCAGGCTTCACCACTGCAGTTCTGCAGGGCCTCATAGCCACTCCTAATTCTATCTAGGCCCAGCCACCCAACCTCACCTTTGGGGTTCAACCCAAGTGTAATGACTGCAACAGTGAAACACAATGAACATAGTGCAGTTGTGTACCTACCATAAATGTAGATGTTCGAGTGTATTCACTGTTGCAGTCCAGTTTACCCTCCGTCCATCCCCCTTTCATTGCTGGGACTTATCTGTACTTCTCTATTCTATACAACCTATTTGGTGTATTTGCTTGTAGACAAAGGTAATGTTTGTTACTGCATGCTTTTTTATGAGCAGAATTTTTAGCCTACCCTTTTGGGGGCACCTGACATCTGGGGCAAGAAAAACTGAAGAAAATGGCATTGGCTGCATCTTTTATACCCCTGGCGCACTGATGTCAGGGAAGAGGCGACAGCGACCGACGCCAGACCAGGACTTTGGAATTCAGGCCTACTGCGGGTAGCCTGCCAGCAGGATAACCCAAGTGTAATGACTGCAACAGTGAATACACTCGAACATCTGCATTTATGGTAGGTACACAACTTTACTTTTTGCATGCTGCAGGCTTGAATTTCTCTCATCTACTTTGCAAAGCTGTAAAATTGTTCTTTATTCTTTATATTTCTAAAACAATTGCCTTGTTCTGGCAAGCCATCTTGTTTTAGCCTTTAACTGGTTAAGAGAATGAACCTTCTTTGTCATTTTTTATTCTTGAACCACATCACAGGAACATACCACTGTTCTGTATGTTGTGTGTGGATTGGTTCTGTCCAAGTTAAGTGAGGTTGTCTGAGTGGTGCAACTTTCACCTATGCCAAATGTTTTGGCATTGGGGGTAAGAGTGTGTGTATGGGAGGGGTTAGATTTAGAGTAAGGGGATAGAGGTAGTATGGTGGCACAGTGGTGTAGCAGATAGTGTTGTCACCTCACAGCCAGAGGTTTTCCAGTTCGATTCTCTGCTGGGATGCCTTCTGTGTGGAGTCTACATGTCCTCCCTGTGTTTGCATGGGTTTCCTGCAGGCGCTTCGATTTCATCTGACATTCCATAGATATGCAGTAGGTGGACTGTACACTAAAACTGACCATAGTTTTGTGTGTGTGGTGTGGAAGGACTACTGCAACAGGGCTTGGCCACCTGAAGGTGTAAACCTTGGCTCAAGATAATTCACTGTTTGTGATACCCCAACCCCATGTACTGAAGTGGGGAAAAGGGGTTGTGGATGGATAGATGTGATGTTTGCGTGTGGTTATGTGAGGTCTGTGCAAGTGCCTTGCATAGTGGAAATGCTGGGAAATGTTTTTCATAAGGTAAAGCGTAGGGTTGAGGTTAAGCACAATGGCATATAACAAGTGAGTTAATTTTGTTTTGCACATATATTGCCTTTGTATCCTTGGAGTAAGTAAATATAGAGACTCTAGATGTGGGAGTAGAGCTCTTATCTTATATAAAGAGATTGTTTTATGTGGCTTGGGTGTGTGTAGTGCAGTGTCTTAACTGTTGTAGATATAATTATCTGCATCTTTGAGTGGAATGCAGTTAGAAATATTAAGTCTTGATAACTTTACCCTGCTGCTAACACTCCCCCTGAGACATTCCTTCCTTTGGAGTAATTGTCTGGCTCAAGATGTCCTCATTGGACGGACTTGTGGCCCTCCCTGTTCTCAGAAGGGTCTTAATGGTCACTATACTAAGACCAGCGAGTTGTTCTGTGTTAATCTTGGTTATCCTGCTCCTGCAGCTTGTTCTAAAAGCTGCCAGTTGGTAACCTTTCGCACCCTAGCACTGTTCCCTTCATCCCCAAAAGGCAATTGTCTATTATCAGCTTCCCAGCTTCAGTGGCATGGCATGCTCTTCAGACCCCCAAAACCTGACTCTGTGATCTGTTTGATGTAGCATAGCTCATGGACACTGTAATAGCCACAGGTCCACATGCCAAAGAATCTAAAGCTGCAGATAGGTTGGGCTAAAATGTATTAGCTGTTAAACCTCGGGACTCTAGGTGACCTGTCTCGCATCTTCCTGTTCCAAGCCCTATGCGGTATGGAAGGAACTGAAAAGGCTGGCAGAGCTTCCTGATTTCTGAGATTAGTGATGCTCCGAAAAGTATAACCTTTTCAGTAGCCTTTCATGCATTTTGTGTTGCAGTTTTGATTGTGCTGGTGTTGTGACTGCAGCTGTAATGATCTGGACTTCCTCTTTAAATGTGGATGCGTGCTAGCCACACTCGTGTCCCATTTGAGTGTCTAATCATGTTTGACTGTCGGAATATTGAGATGAAGCAGAACAGCACACAGTGAGTTCCCATTTGTGTGTGTAATCATGTTTGACTGTCGGACATGAAGCAGAACAGCACACAGTGAGTTCCCATTCGAGTGTGTAATCATGTTTGACTGTCGGACATGAAGCAGAACAGCACACACTGAGTTCCCATTCCAGTGTGCAGTCATGTTTGACTGTCGGACATGAAGCAGAACAGCACACAGCGAGTTCCCATTCGAGTGTGTAATCATGTTTGACTGTCAGACATGAAGCAGAACAGCACACAGTGAGTTCCCATTCGAGTGTGTAATCATGTTTGACTGTCGGACATGAAGCAGAACAGCACACACTGA
The DNA here is from genome assembly GCF_019279795.1 of Protopterus annectens. NCBI lineage: Eukaryota > Metazoa > Chordata > Ceratodontiformes > Protopteridae > Protopterus > Protopterus annectens. The sequence continues at coordinate 1,716,031,485 of NC_056729.1, read as the reverse complement.
GTTCCCATTCGAGTGTGTAATCATGTTTGACTGTCGGACATGAAGCAGAACAGCATGCAGTGAGTTCCCATTCGAGTGTGTAATCATGTTTGACTGTCAGACATGAAGCAGAACAGCACACAGTGAGTTCCCATTCGAGTGTGTAATCATGTTTGACTGTCGGACATAAAGCAGAGCAGCACACACTGACTGCATATCAAGATCTGTGCTGTACCTCACACCCCACAATAATGCTTTGTCTGCAGATTTTCATTCCACAAAGAGAGAAACCTTTCTGCAAGGAGCAAAAACTGTTAGGAACTGGAATGTGTGTTGTGATATCTACCCTCTACAACATCTTCTATATGGTAGACTTTATAGGTGCTTTCTAAGCATGCAGTCCAGGATACCACTGAGGGGTCTAGCTCAAGTTCCCTGGTGCTACAGAGCACTTCAGGTTAAATTGCTTGCTCAGTCACACACAGAGTAAAAAGAGGCTTTGCAGAAAGCATCTTAGTCCTAATTACACATTATAAAGCACTGTAAACTTCCATTTATTTCACAGGTCCAGAGCAGGCTTTGCTAGGGCCATTCTCAAGGGGCTTCTGGATTCATAATTTATTTCTCCTTCCATGTTCATTGTTAAGCTTTGGTAATGCACTTTGGGGCTTAGACTACCCCAACAGTGATCTAATGTTGAGCATACTACAGTTGTGTAAGTAAACTTTACCATAACAGTGGATGTTCCAATAGATCAGTGTTGTGGCTGTTTCCTTCCTCCAGCCCACAGTTTTTTGTTTTTTTTTTTGCCATGGTATATATGTGGGTGTCTGTGTGTGTTCAGGTTTCTTTTTTAGTTGTGTTTCCCAGCATTTGTTCAGGGTTATTACTGTCCTTTTTAGGACAAGGAAGCTCTGAGCTTTTCATGCTGTAACTGCCCTTTATATGGAGCTCCTAGCAGAGCAGGTGGAGGGCACCATTTAGCTTTGAAAGCTGTCTGCTAACAGTGCAGTAGGACCCCTATAGCTTGGGCTGCTGCAGCAGTTATCTGTTACAGTATCTACTGTTATGGTAACTTACTTGCACAGCTGTACTCTGTAAGAGTGTTAATACTGGTCTATCCTCTGCTTGTGTAAAGTGGAGAAGCAGGCTAGTGTCCGTGAGTAAACTCATCCTGATGATAGTACATCGTGTAGTGTGTCACAGAACACAGTGCTGCTCAATTGGGATAACACCTGGTAACAGTGAATGTGAGACGCACTACAGTACACCTAGGGGGGGGGGTGATGCTTCAGTAACTCCAGGTGGTGTGTTGGGATAACACCTGGTAACAGTAAATGTGAGACACACTACAATACACCTAGGGGAGATGATGCTTCAGTAACTCCAGGTGATGTGTTGGGATAACACCTGGTAACAGTGAATGCGAGACCCACTACAGTACTCCTATAGGAGATGATGCAGCAAAATGAGATGCTTCAGTAACTCCAGTTGATGTGTTGGGATAACACCTGGTAACAGTAAATGTGAGACACACTACAGTACACCTAGGGGAGATGATGCTTCAGTAACTCCAGGCGATGTGTTGGAATAACACCTGGTAACAGTGAATGTGAGACACACTACAGTACACCTAGGGGAGATGATGCTTCAGTAACTCCCAGGTGATGTGTTGGGATAACGCCTGGTAACAGTGAATGTGAGACACACTACAGTACACCTAGGGGAGATGATGCTTCAGCAACTCCAGGTGATGTGTTGGGATAACACCTGGTAACAGTGAATGAGAGACACACTACAGTACACCTAGGGGAGATGATGCAGTGAAATGAGATGCTTCAGCAACTAATAGAAAGCGTCTGACACAGGTACATCTCTGAAAATAGTTTGAGGTCAGGTAGAGAGGTCAATAAGGAGAGTAGTGTTACAAAGGTAAGGAAAGCTTAGAAAGAAAAATAGCAAGTAGTGTACAGTTCTGATGTGTAATAAATGAAAAGCATATTCCACTTTCTCTTGTTACAGGCTGCTGAAGTGCTTCACACACAAGCAAAATATAGGAAAACAGGCTTAATCGGCAGCAAAGTCTGAGGGCAGGCAGAAACATTTGTTTAAAGAAGACTGGAGCAGCAGTCATACAGAGTCAGCAGTATACAAATTGTAAATTCCACTATCAACATATGTCCTGCAGGCATTACAGTCACAAATGAAGAACTCTGGGACAACTCAATCATAGGGTGTTAAAAATTTTAAAATTGCCAGAACTGTTATCAACATAAGCATTAAATTCATACTCGGCCACAAGTGCTTGTACAGAACTGCAACTGCCCGTTACAGCACGAATGCAAACAAGCCAGGTAGCCATACTGCAGGCTGCAATCTCAGTAATATCTTTGAACAAGTCAATATTACTTGTGCTGTCTGTCAACTGTACAGAAACGGTGTTTAAAGGCTGTCCACGTATGTCATATTGTTTAAGCAGAGTATTCTTTTTGCAAGTTGTATTTGTGAACATTACAGTATGTGAACATATAATGTTAAGTTGTCTATCTCGCCTTCATTCTTGCTGGTTGGGTTCGGAGCTGATCCCCTGCTCTGACTCTGCCATCTTCAAAAGCTTGAGAGCTGCTTACTGGTTTGAGGCCCCCCTATATCCCATGATGCCTGGCGCTAGATACCCAGATCTCGTTTGCCGCTTCTGCTGCAAGGTTGTTCTACTGGCTCAGGTCGTATAAGCTCCTTTATTATTACTGTTATTTTCTTGTAAAAATACTGTATTATAGTGTAGAATTAGTCGTTAGTTGGACTTTATAAATTGTAGTTAGTTTTTCCTCTAGATAAGCTTTCCCTTCCTTAAGAAACTCGTTTAAATTAGAGTCCCCCCCCCTTCTCTCCCTTTTCCACAGAAAGTTTCTTTCCATTTGAATTAAAGGTTAACCTTTCTTTTCTATCTCCCTTTAAACAAAAAAAAACTTTTTCTCTATAACCTGTAGTGTTAGTGATGGTTTTGTTATTCTTTGTGGTAATGGTACTTGTAGTGGGTTGTGGTAACTGTAGAGTGTTAATATTTTTTATCGGTTACCTTAACTTTTTGTGTGAAAGCTTGTCCTTGGTTTTCTTCCAAGAATGTCCAAGGATCCAAAACCGTCCGGATTCAAGAAGTGTGACTCATGCTGTCAGAAGATGTCTCTGACAGATGGTCACACTTCTTGTGTTTGTCTGGGCACTTTGCACCTGCAGGACTCTTGCTCCATCTGTCTTGCCTTCAGTACAAGAGTCCTGCAGGAGCGCAAAAATAAATTGATTCTGAGGGGTCTGCTTAAACCCCAAGATTCACCGTCGAAGTCTCAACCGGTGAAATCTTCCAGGTCACCTAAATCGTCGGTTCCCAGTTTGGTGCCGTCGTTTGGTGAAGCCACACAATCCATTTCGGCTCCGGCTGGAACCGATGTCCCTCCCTCCCAGTCGGCTCCGACACGGATTTCGGAGCTGGCTGAGAGTCGAAAGAGATCCAGGTCTCCTTCTTTGGAGTCGATACGTTCAGCTCCAAAGTCGCCCCTGCTCCAATTGGAGCGTAGTCACCGATCATCCCACTCTTCTCGGTCCTCTAAACTTTCGGACCATGATTTGGAATGAGTGGTCAGGAGGCTTTTGAAATCGCAGGCCCATGCCAAAATGTTGTCCAGCCCTCCTCATCAGGGGTCGGCTCCATCCACAGCTGTTGATATTCCTCCTCCGACTCTTCCTTTGAGCTCGGAACCGGAGTTCGTTGGGGTTTGAGTTGTGGAACCGTCGGCGCCAATACCCTCCCTTTCGGTTCCTTCGTCGGCTCCAATCCCTTCCATGGTACCTTCCCTGGAGGGATCTGGGTGCTGAGACTCCCTCGTCTGCTCTGAGGGGGCGAGTGGCATCGGACCCTTGTCCGAACCCGCTCTCCCTCTCGGTGCTTCGGCGCAGGTGAGCTCGGCTCCCACATCTGCCTCGGAGCCGTCTCCCTTGGTGCGGGGAGGGCTTTTGGTTTCGTCGGAGCCTGAGCCTTCTCTGCGTCCGGGCAGGGATGCCTTTGAGGTGATGAGGAGTGTACTGGCCCCTGAGTCAGTCCCACGATCGACCCCATCGGCTCCTCACCCTAGGGTGCCTGTGTCAGCCACTGCCCTTCTTCCAGACCCCAAGCATGGGGATCCAGTGCTCCAGGATACCCCTTTGGGTGTATCCTCCTCTTCCGAGGCCTCCCCTGATCTTTGAGCCACCTCACAAGAGGAAATGCAAGAGTAAGCATGTTGACTCCCCCGAGTCTATTACATCGTATACCGACTTAGAGGAGTCAGAAAGGGTCCCCAAGATCCCCCTCTGAAGATGTCTCCTTCTCAGACATCCTTGAGATGCTTAGGCTGAGGGGAAACTGGACTACCCTAAGCCCTTCCAAGAATGAGTCGGTATTCCTGGATGCGTTTGGATCCCGACCTTCCACTTCCTGGGTGTCTCCGCCTTTCGACCCACTGATGTCTATGGTGGCTCGAAAGGCGTGGATGGCTCCAGTCACAGTGGAACCGACCCCTAGAAGACCTGTAAAGTTCATTACTGCCCTGCAGGACAAACAGTTCTTGAACAAGGGTGTCCCCGTTGATGCCATGGTGGTAGCAGCGGCCACAAAGAAGGAGTTGGCTGAAACTTCATCTGTCCATCCCCCTAATAAGGAGTCCAGGATGATGGACAGATATGGGAAGCGGATGTTCTCTTCAGCAACCTTTTCCATGCGGTCCCTGAATTACCTGTGCCACTTTACCCATCTTCAGAGGGATCTCCTGAAAGAGCTTGGAGATACCCTCCAAGATCCATCTGCTGAGGGGGCCCAAGCTAAGGCAGCCTCCCAGCTGGTGACTCTTAATTCTGTGGTAAACTCCTCCATGCGGCTCATTTCGTATGCAGCCGATGGTGCGAGTAGAGCCGCAGGCACAGGTGTGGCCCTAAAGAGGCACGCTTGGATGCGGCTATGTAACTTTGCGGAACCTTTCAGAGTATCTTTCACTATCACCCCCTTTGATGGTTCCTCTCTCTTTGGATCACAGGTGAAAGATATCCTTACCAGGTGTGAGCAGGAAGGCAAGACTCTCTCTGCTGTAGGAGTCCGTTTTTCCACTCCCTCCAGACCATATCCTAAGGGTCAGAAGAGTGGGAAGATGTGGTTCCGGAAATCCCAAGGAGCATTGCCGGACACACATGGTGAGTTTCCCTCCAGGGGCAGAGGAGGGAACAATAACAGATGCCGACCTCATGGCAGAGGGGGTCCGCAAAACCAGGGCAGCAGAGAATCCTTCTCTGACAAGCCCTTCCAGCATCCCTGAAGGATTGCCCGGCTGCTCACCTCTGGAGGCAGTCGGGGGAAGACTATCACTGTACCCAGGAGCCTGGCAAGACATAACACAAGACAAATGGGTGCAGTCCGTCATATCCGGAGGCTACAGAATCCCCTTTGTTCACACCCCCTTAAAGTCATATAAGTCCCTTACAGGTGTTCCACCCAATCTAAGGGACCAAGCAGTGTAAGAAGTCTCAAAACTGCTAAGAAAAAGGGCCATCCAGCAAGTCCCAGCAGACCAACAAGGATCCGGAATTTACTCAAGGTTCTTTTTGGTACCAAAAAAGACACGGGACTGGAGACCCATTTTGGATCTCAGCAGACTAAACAAGTCTACAAAGAACGGAGTTCCGGATGGTCATGCTTCAGTCCATTTTACCCTTTCTGGGTCAGGACAATTGGATGTGCTCCATTGATCTTCAGGATGCATACTACCACATAAAAATGGACAGACGCTTCCAAAGATTCCTCCGCTTCCAGATGGGAGCCAGCCATTATCAGTTCAGAGCTCTGCCCTTTGGTCTCACCACAGCCCCCTGGGTGTTTACCAAATGTATGGCAGTAGTTACCGCTCACCTGAGACGGCAAGGATTCCAGGTGTTTCCATATCTCGACGACTGGCTCCTCAATGCTACCACCAGACATCACCTTCTGCGAGCCAGAGACTGCACCATCGACACTTGCTCCAGGCTAGGTATCACAATAAATTTCTAAAAGTCTGCATTGTCACCCTGTCAATCTATCACCTTTATAGGCGCAAATTTAAATACCAAAGACATGTTAGTGAGCCTCCCACCAGACAGGGTTTCAGTGATTCATCAGCATGTCAAGGTTTTATTAGCATGCAAAAGGATTCAAGCCAGGTTTGTCCTTCAAACGCTAGGTCTCATGGCAGCAGCTATCGTACTTGTTCCTGTAGCTCGTTTTCACATGAGGATTCCCCAGTGGCTTCTTTTCACCCAATGGTCCTTCCAGCAACTTCCCATGTCTTACACGATTATGATCACTCAGGCATGCAAGAAGCACCTTGCATGGTGGATGGTCTCCAAATCAGTGCCCCACGGCAGACCATTTGTTCTCCCCCCTCCAGTGGCTACAGTGACCACGGATGCCTCCTTGATCGGGTGGGGGGGCATTATCTGGGCAGAACAGTCCAAGGCACCTGGCAACCTCACGAGTATCATCTGCACATAAATGTCTTGGAGATGAGGGCCGTGCTCTTAGCGTTGCAGGCTCTTCAGGACTCTCTTCCTACCGGGACCATTGCAGGTCAAACCGACAATATGTCCATAGTATGGTACATCAACAAGCAGGGCGGAACCAGGTCCTACCCCCTATGTTGAGAAGCACTCAGACTCTGGCAGTGGGCGATCTCTTCCCAACGGTTTCTGATTGCAACGCACATCCCTGTGAAGTCCAACGTTATAGCAGACAGACTGAGCAGAGCAATTCTCATGCCTCACGAGTGATCTCTGAACCAGGTAGTTGCGGACCAAATCTTCCGCAGATGGGGCCAACCTTGCTGCAACCTTTTTGCAACTCCCTTCAACAGCAAGTGCAGCAATTTCTTCTCTCTCCTTCCACTCCCCGGGCATTCCCCCCAGAGACGCTGTAGTCCACGATTGGCCCCAGGGACTTCTTTATGCATTTCCTCCTTTCCCCCTCATACCGAAGTTGATTCAGAAGGCTACTGTTTCAGGTTGCAAAATGATCCTCATTGCTCCTTACTGGCCTCGACAAATATGGTTTCCGTTCCTGCACTGCTATCTTCTCGAACAGCCTTGGACTTTGGACCTAGTTCCAAACCTCCTGATTCATCAATCGGGCGGGCTACACCAATCCCTGCACACTCTCCAGCTCACAGCGTGGTTGCTCCACTTCCAACCCTAGCCAGGCTCCCAGATATTTCCCCATCTGTGCACAAAATCCTTTTGTCATCACACAAGTCTACGACCAGAAAAACTAACGCTAGTAAGTGGAAACGTTTTTCTTCCTGGGCAGAGGCAAAAATTATAGACACCTTTTCAGCCCCAGTGCTCTCCATTTTGGAATTTCTAGAAGAACTCTTCCATGCTGGTTCTGCTTAGCTACAATTAGAGTCCAGTTAGCGGCAATTTCAAATTTTCACATTGGCCTGTCGGAAAACAATGTCATGTCCCATAAGCTGTGTAAAGCTTTTCTCAAAGGATCCACTCTGCTCAGGCCCCCAGTGAGAGATTCTCCACCACCGTGGGATTTAAATTAGATTTTAACTTCGCTAATTTTGCCCCCTTTCGAACCTGCAGCTTCTTGTTCGCTCAAGTTCTTATCTTGGAAAACCCTCTTTCTGGTAGCTATTACTTCAGCCAGAAGAGTTTCGGAACTACAGTCTCTTTCTTGTCCGTCCCCCATACCTCGTGTTCCACAATCACAGGCTTGCTCTTAGGACTAATCCTTCCTTCCTTCCTTCCTAAGGTCTCTTCAGAGAGTAACTTGAATCAGTCCATAGACCTTCCTGTGTTTTTCCCTAACCACTCCAACAGGGCGGAATATAAGTTGCATCAGTTAGATGTTCACAGGCAGCTACACTTTTATTTGCATAGAACCAAGGACATTAGAAAATCAGATCAACTTTTCCTGTCTTATGCAGTAGGTAAGCAAGGTCTTCCGGTCTCCAAAGTAACCTTATCCAGGTGGTTGACTTCTATCATCGCATTCATATATCAACTGAGGAATAAAGAATTGCCAGTTAAACCAAAAGTTCACTCCACCAGAGCTTTAGCTACTTCAGTGGCCTTTCAGGCTAGGTTGCCCATGGAATCTATTTGTGCTGCGGCTACATGGGCCAACCCACATACTTTCATTTCGCATTACAAGTTGGATTTGGTTTCCAGGAGTAGAGCTGATTTTGGTTCCACTGTTCTGAAGAGTCTTTTCCGATGAGCCACCCAGGATTTTAGGTGCTAGGGACGCTGTCCCAACCAGCAAGAATGAAGGCGAGATAGACAACTTAACATAAAGAAGTTATGTACCTACCATAACGTTCCATGATAGTTGTCATCTTCTCACCTTCTTTCTTGCGTCCCACCCTCCATCCCCCTATCCTAGTCAACCGAGAAGAGGAGTTCTTGATTTTTCACTGGCTGAGTCTTCTCTGGCTATTCTTTTCTGACTAGTAGTCTCTCCAGTAGGATTTATGCATTCTAGGATAGGATTCCTTTATTATTATGTCTGCAGTTAGACTTACCAAATGAGATCTGGGTATCTAGCACCAGGCATCATGGGATATAGGGGGGCCTCGAGCCAGTAGGCAGCTCTCGAGCTTTTGAAGATGGCCAAGTCGGAGCCGAGGATCGGCTCCGAACCCAACCAGCAAGAAAGAAGGCAACTAACATGGAACGTTATGGTAGGTACATAACTTCTTTTTTTTTTTTTGCATTTAGCTTTAGTCCATGCTTCTGGCACCAGTTTTGGTTGGGCCATTCCTTTCTGCAGGATGGCTAAGTAACTTGCCATCATCTGAAAACAGTCAGCCAGAGTCCTTTAGTATTGGTTTTTACTTTGGAAAAATAGATGCCGTATAGGAGAGGTACCAGCAGAATGCCCTGGGAGGCTCCACTGGTGACTGAAGGTAACATACCTATTTTGATCTGTCATATTATGTCAATGAGCAAGCTGGTGATTCAGCAGATGCACAAGTGTGTCAAAGGCCTTAGCTAGGTTGAGGTAGGTGGTTGCATTGTTTACCTTCATCCTTTTTCTTGATGATTCTTTCAAAGACATCCCCCAGGTTGAGAAAATATGACCTACTTTTGATGAATTTGAACTAAGATGGGTCCTGTGGTTGGGGATTCCCTATGACCTAATCAATCAACTCCATGGTTTACACAAAAGAAGTCCCAACACAAGGGCACAAGCGAAAAAAAACAATCAAATCCAATGGCAAATGACCCCTCAAAACTGAAGAATCCAGCACAGCAACAGGAACAATTCAAGGCAGGACACCAGGATAATCCACCATAAAAAATTTATTAACAGACTTAGCGCTTTCACCATACCAGGCATCATCAGAGTCATATTGCTGTTACAAAAACCTTCTTATATACTGTGAACAATTCTTTGAATAATTAATTAATTTATCAATAAAACAATCAAACAATCTAACCACTCAAGACCTTTTTAAAACACACATACACTCACCCTAAAAAACCTAGTACATAAAACTTACTACCTTCACATTTTAATAATGCACTGAACTTTAAAAACTGAATTATATTGGATAACTTGTTGAAACAATATATACTAATAGAATAATAATAATTAAAACATCTATTAAGTACATATGTCATATACAATGTTCCTACCAAAAAACTGTCAATCTAATATAATTTTTAAACCTATATTTGTGTATATTTGTTTGTAAAAATATATACAATATTAATTTCATATTAATTATTTACAATATTCATTCTAGAATTTGTAATTTATAATATAAACATATATAAAAATGCCAAATTTATAAAACCTGTGATCGGTGTACCAAAAGAGGTTTTATAGAGATGTAATCATTAAGCCCAGGGTAGCACATAGCATTTAATCTAAATTGCCATTCCATTTCCTTTAAAGCTACCTTGTTTTTAATGTCACCCCCACTATCCAAGGAAACCTTGTCTATAACAAAAAACATGAATTTTTTGAAATTTTTGCACTCAACAGTGTGCAAATACAAAGCATTATGAATGTCTTTATTTTTAATAGATCTAAGATGCTCAGGAATCCTATCCCTTAATCTGCGGGTAGTCATCCTGACATAAAATGCCTCACAGGATATACAGTTGGCCACATAAACTAGATTTTTTGTATTACAATTACAGATTCCTGGACAAGACAAAGTAAATTTATATCCAGAAATTGCCACGTAGGGACCATCTGCTATAAACCTGCAGCATCTACAATTCCCACATTTACTCATCCTTGATCTACCATAACGCCTATTCCTTTCAAGCATGTCCTTCAAGTTTGGTCCCCTACTATACACTATTAGGTTCATAGGTTCATAGGTTCATACTAGGCTATCTGCCCGAGGGCATTTATAAGCCTAGCCCATAGTTTTGTGGCTTACGCCACCCCTTTAGTTTGGAGAAACTATGCCCATTATTTTGCTGTGCCTCTGTCGAGCAGTGACACTGAGGTAACCCCTGGGGTGTATCTGCGATCTCCCATCCATTGGTCAAGATTCCTCTTGAACAAGGCCAGCGAGGTGCTCTGCCTCACATAAACCGGGATTTTTTCCACAGCATAGGGAGTCTTTGGGTGATGAATCTATCCCTCCAGCACGCCCTATTAATAACCGTGTCGAGGTTTAAGTCTCCTGCCCTTGTGGCTCTGAGGGATCTAGATTTTTTGAGATGAAGCATGTTCATCAAATCTGGGTTTGACATGGCCTTGTATGTCAGGCATAGGTCACCTCTGAGCAAGCGGTAAGCAACTGAATATAACTGGAGTTCTTTCAGTCGGGCAGCATAAGACAGATTGAGACCCTTTATCCTTTTGGTGAGGAACTTTTGTGGCCTCTCCAGCTGCTGCAAGTGTCGGGTCAGATACATTCGAATGGGGCATTGTACTCGATCATTGGTCTGATGAGTGATGAGTATAGGGAGACTATGACTTCCCTTGATCTAGATGTGAATCCCTTCATGATAAGGTGGGCAATGTAGAAGGTCTTCCTAACTACTTTAGCAATATGAGTGTCAAATGAAAGGCTACTGTCAACCTGGGTTCCCAGGTCCCTAATAACTTCTTCTGTGTTCAGGGATTGCCACCTATATGGTAGCTAGGGGTAACCTTATTTTTCCCGAAGGGTATGACTATGCATTTCTTGGCATTTAACTTTAGGCCATGGCTCTGGCACCAGTTATCCGCTTCTGTGAGACCCTTCTGAAGGATATCTGTGTCGGATGTGTTTTCAACTACGGCCCAGTTTGCAGTCATCTGCAAACTTTGTCAGCCATAACCCTCCTGTGTTTGCTTGTACTTCAGAAAAGTAGATGCCAAACAAGAGTGGGCCCAGGACTGAGCCCTGTGGGACACCACTTGTGACAGGCTTTGAGTCTGACATGGCGCCAGCAACTCTGACCCTGTGGGTTCTGTCACTCAGCCAGTTTGCAACCCATCTTGTAATGTATGGGTTTACATTTAAGTTGATGAGTTTTCAATGATACCCGAGTGAGGTATTGTATCAAAAGCCTTCGCCAGGTCTAGGTAGGCTGTATGGACTGCCTTTCCTCGCCAATGGCCTTGGTGACTGTTTCAAAAAGTCAACCAAGTTTAGAAGGCATGATCTGCCTTTGACAAAGCCAAACTGGGTTGGATCCAAAGTCTGCAAGTTCCCTATGTCTTTATTTATGAGATCCATTATGATACTCTCCATGGCTTTGCAGATAAGGCTTGTCAAGCTAATGGGACGGTAATTTCCAGGGTCGGTGGAGGCACCGCCTTTGTGGAGTGGGACCACAGTCGCTGTGCCACTCCTGGCACGATCCGGAGGTGAGACTAAGATTAAACAGCTGTCCTAACTGTGGGTTTAATTCCTCGTTGAGTTTATGGAGCACACAGCCGGGGACACCATCAGGTCCCATGGATGCTGTGTTCTTTGCCTTTGAGAGAGCAATTCTCACCTGGGCGTTAGAGATGTTTGGGGGGCTACAATCATTTGTTATAGATATCTCTCCTTTAGGGGGGGAGGGGGGGGAGAAGTTTGCACTGAACCTTTCAGCCAGTATGTTGGCAATATCTGTAGGATCAGTAATCTTCACATCATTTTGAACTAATTCTGAGCATATCTGGGAGTTTCCTCCTAGGTTTCTGACATAGCTAAAGAATGCCTTATGGTTGTCTTTAGAGTCCTTACCTATTTTTTTCTCAAAATTAGCTTTGGATGATTTTATGAGAGCTCTTCGCTTTTTACTTATAGTGATCAGCGGTGTCTTACCTTTTAAGGATTTTGCTCTATCTTGTAGTAGCTTTCTCCTTTTGTTGTAGAGTTTGTTTATGGCTGGGGTCCACCAGACTGGACGCTTGCCTTTGGTACAAAGAGTCTTTGTTTTGCTTGGGATTGCCTGATCCATGCAGCCCTGCAGGTGCTGGTAGAAGGCATTTGTAAGTGATTCAGCGGTTTGAGTAATGTTAACCGCCGCTCAGGGGCCTTAAAGGAGACCACACACTAGTCTTTAGAAGTGTGAAGTCGGCTTTCGAGAAGTTCTTTACTGTGGTCTTTTTCATTTCGGGAGGGGCGGGATGAGGACCTCCAGCGAGATTAGTTTGTGATCAGATCTCACCAGTGAGGGGTATACTTCCGGTGTTGAACATTGTGCTCCCATGTTCGTGATGATGAGATCAAGTACGTTTTCTCCTCTTGTGGGGATGGTGACTAGTTGTTCCATGGCATTTGAGTTTATGAATTCCAGGAACTTTTGGGCTAGAGTGTTTGGGCTTGAGTAGTGTTCCCAGTCTATATTAGGGTAGTTGAAGTCACCTAGTATGATGGTGTTCGGGGATACATTTATCCCCTCCAGTGTTTTCAGGAAGGCCATATGAGGTTCCTGAGTTTGCGAGGGTGGCCTGTAACATGCTACAAATTGCAGAGCAGTCTTGCCTATGGTTAATTGCACCTGGATGGTTTCCGATGCATCATGCGATGCCACCAATCTTGAGGTGTGGGTGTCCTTGATGAATATGGATACCCCTCCTCCTTTCTTGGTATTGTCCAAGTTTTGGGGCCGGAACGCATGATATGAGGTAAAACCTGATAGTGCTGGGGTGCTCTCAGGAGCCTTGAACCAGGTTTCTGTCACAGCACAGACATTGATGTTCTCCATACTGAGAAGGGCCTCGAGTGCGTGCATCTTGAGGTTGAGACTTCTGGCATTGAGCAGCATTACCCTTAGTTTTTTTTCTTTGTTTTGTTCTAGGGTGGTAGGTTTAGAATTTGAGCCTTGCCTAAAAAAGGCACTATGGGGGTGGCAAGAGCCTTTTGCAGGTTTGTCCCCCACCACCTTCTTCAATTCAGTGTTCAAACAATAGTCCCATACATTCCTCACAACTGAACACAATTCCTTAGATTTGTCACTATACTTGACAATGAAACAAGGACCATCAGGATCATTAAGGCTGTTATCATCACTTAACAATTCAACTGCACTTTGGCTTTCCATCTCAACCACACATTCACCCTTTAAGATAGGGACATAAACACTACGTCTTTTTTTATATATTTCTTTCTTAACTCTCCTTAATAAACTAATGGGATAGCCTCGCTCCAGTAGCATTCCAATCAGTTTATAAATTTCTAGTCTAAATACCTCATCGTCACTCACTAGCCTAGAAATACGTGCCATCTGTCCTTTTATTAATCCTTTCCACTGATGGAAAGGATGGCAATTCGAAAAATGTAGTAAGGAATTTGAGTAGTTGTCCTTCCTATAAATTGTACTTGCTATCCCATTCTCCGTTTTTGAAATATTAATGTCCAAATAATTAATAATCTCCGAATTCCATGAAAAGGTAAATTTTAAGTCATCAGTGGTACCATTTAAGTATTCTACAAATTCCCTGGCAAGAACTTCACCCCCTTTCCATATGATCAAAAGATCATCCAAAAATCTATTGTACAATATGATATTGTTCATATATTCTGAAGCAAAAACAAAAGTTCTTTCCCAAGCAAGCAACACCAAATTGGCGTATATCGGAGCACACTTAGCCCCCATAGCCACACCCGAGCATTGCTTATAGATTTCACCTTCAAACTCGATGAAATTATTGTTCAATACACATTCCATCAAGTCACAATACAAATTCACTCTAGTTTTATCAATAAATCTACTAGAATTTAAACTAGCAGCAAACAATTCCAAACCTTCACTATGTGGAATTACTGAAAAAAGATTGACAACATCTATTGTCAAAAAACTGTAATTTTCGGTCATATTCTTTACCTCCCTTAGTCTTTCTAAGCAATGCCAGGAATCTCTTAATATATGGGGTACTTCAGTAAGAACTTTCTTAGTCCCATGATCAATAAACGCCGCCAGGGGCTCAGTCTTTGAACCCCTTGCAGCCACTATTGGTCTGAATTGTAAGTTATTAATACCCTTGTGTACCTTGGGTATTCCAAATATACATGGCAAAACTGGGTTCTTAACTGTTAAGTAGTCATACTCCATTTCACTTATCATAGCCTGGAAAAGTGCATCGTACAAAAACATATCAATTTTAGAGTACGCCCGATTCACTTCATTAATGGATGCCAGAGAATAAATACTTTGGTCATTTAATACCCTAGACATAGAAGTATAATAAACAATTTTATTCATAAGCACCATTCCACCCCCCTTGTCCGGTTTCATGCACCTCACATTGTTGGAATTCTTAAACTCATTAAGCAATATTCTTTCATTCTTAGACAAATTGTCAACCCCACTACAAGGAGATGCACAAATTCTCCTAAACTCAAACTCCAACAATTTTTCAAAAAATGCAAGTTCCGGACAAGTGGGTGGATTAAAAGTACTTTTTCTTCTTAATTTTGAAGATGCTACCATATCAAGGGTATTATTCACACCTATATTAAAGTTTTGCTTATCACAAAAGTATTTCTGAAGGTTCAACCTCCTCACAAATAGTTTTAAACTGGATAAAGCATGTGCAACATCCAGCTTAAAGCTAGGAACGAAACTTAAGCCCTTCGCAAATAGTTCAAAATGAGTAGCCCCTATCTCAACTTCTGTATAGTTATAAATCGTAAAGCCTTTTTGCTTAACAATAGTACAATGTAAATTGCCATGCATGACATGACTATCCCTGACCTCTTGCACACCTATATCACCACCTAAGATGTTATCAACAACAACCAGTTCAGTACAAAAAAAACACTCTTATTGGTGTCTATATTCAAAATTGCATTACTAGACAAGGCCAAATCATCACCAGTGTTGGATAAAAACACATCCAAAAAATCATATGTAGCATCACTATTATACTCATTAAAATGCAAATGAATAGACTCATCAAAAATCTCATTGTTGTTACATCCATAAAAAACTTCATTAATTTGCAATTCATCAGTTTCCCCCACCAAACATTCATGCATAACATACATTTCCGATGAGCCACCCAGGATTTTAGGTGCTAGGGACGCTGTCCCAACCAGCAAGAATGAAGGCGAGATAGACAACTTAACATAAAGAAGTTATGTACCTACCATAACGTTTCATGTTAGTTGTCATCTTCTCACCTTCTTTCTTGCGTCCCACCCTCCATCCCCCTATCCTAGTCAACCGAGAAGAGGAGTTCTTGATTTTTCACTGGCTGAGTCTTCTCTGGCTATTCCTTTCTGACTAGTAGTCTCTCCAGTAGGATTTATGCATTCTAGGATAGGATTCCTTTATTATTATGTCTGCAGTTAGACTTACCAAATGAGATCTGGGTATCTAGCGCCATGCATCATGGGATATAGGGGGGCCTCGAGCCAGTAGGCAGCTCTCGAGCTTTTGAAGATGGCCAAGTCGGAGCCGAGGATCGGCTCCGAACCCAACCAGCAAGAAAGAAGGCAACTAACATGGAACGTTATGGTAGGTACATAACTTCTTTTTTTTTTTTTGCATTTAGCTTTAGTCCATGCTTCTGGCACCAGTTTTGGTTGGGCCATTCCTTTCTGCAGGATGGCTAAGTAACTTGCCATCATCTGAAAACAGTCAGCCAGAGTCCTTTAGTATTGGTTTTTACTTTGGAAAAATAGATGCCGTATAGGAGAGGTACCAGCAGAATGCCCTGGGAGGCTCCACTGGTGACTGGAGGTAACATACCTAATGTTAAGTTGTCAATCTCGCCTTCATTCTTGCTTGATGGGTTCGGAGCCGATCCCTCGGCTCCGACTCGGCACTTGCTAAGCTCTAGAGTCACTTTTACCAGCTCGAGGCAGCCCCATATCCCATGATGCAAGGCGGTAAGTACCCAGATCTCGCTTGCTCGCTTATGAGGTCCTCCTTTTACCAGCTCCTGGTAAGTGATTTACTACTTTGATATTTTAGCCCCGTTTTACTAAAAACCCTTTAATTTTTAGTTTTAAGTTAATTTTAAAGATTTTTTGACAGAAATTTCCCTGTCTCTTCTTTTTTTTTAGTCAACTTTACCCATCCCATCCCCCCCCCTGTTAGGGTGTGTGTGTGTTTTTTTAGTTATACCTTTTTGGTGTATCTAATTTAATTTAATTCTTTGACTGGTGTGTGTGTGTTGTGTACACCATGTCAAAAGAGAGGGTCTCAGGCTTTAAGAAGTGTGACTCGTGCTGTCAGAAGATGTCTCTGACAGACGGTCACACTTCTTGCCTGTATTGCCTGGGGCCTCTTCACCTGCAGGACTCCTGTGCTATATGTCATTCCTTCAGCCAGAGAGTCCTGCAGGAAAGAAGAAACAAACTAATTCTTAGGGGCCTTCTTAAGCCGGAGGGCTCTCCGGATAAGTCGGCGCCATCCAAGTCTGCCAAATCTTCCAAGGCCCAGGCTTCTGTGTCAAAGCCTGCGGCCTCGGCTCCGACTCGTTCTGAGTCGAGATCGGCTCCGGCTGGAGCCGATTCTGGCTTATCCAGCCTTCGCACCGATGGCTATCGGTGCCGATTCTGCATCGACCACTTCGGTGTCGGCTCCGATCGGTTCCGACCACCATGTGGCACAGGCATCGGTGTCTGCTCCGATCGGCTCCGACACCGTTACTTTTGTGGCTGTATCGGCTCCGGCTGGAGCCGATGCATCGAGGCTTCCTGTCGGCTCCGATAAGTTGTCGGCTCCGACAGGTTCTATAGTTTCATCGGTTCCGATGGCTCCTTCCAGGAAGAGGTCGAGGTCTCCTTCTTTGGAGCCGATACTTTCGGCTCCGGCTTCACCTCTCCTTTCGGAACGGAGCCATCGGAGCCGATCTTCAAGGTCATCTAGGCTTTCTGACCATGACTTAGAGAGAGTGGTCAGTAGATTACTTAAGTCACAGGCACTGGCCCAAATGTTACATAGTCCGTCTCAACAGACGACTATTGGTCCACACCCCGTTACAGTTCCTCCTTCAACTCTACCCCAGAGCTTGGAGTTGGAGTCTTCGGGAATGGTTACTGCTACGGCTGGAGGACAGATACCCCCTTCTGTTCCTTCAGCCTCTACTCTTATCTCCTCTTCGAGACCTTCCTTAGAGGGATTCGGTGGCCGGGCTTCCATGGTCTCCTCCGAGGGGGTGAGTGGCATCGGACCCTTGTCCGAACCCGCTCTTCCCCTTGGAGCCTCGGCCTTGGTGAGCTCTGCTCCGACATCTGCCTCGGAGACTTCCCTTTCGGTGGTCCCTGGAGTTCCTAGTTCTTTGGAACGGGTTCTCTCGGACCTGCCTGGGAGGGGAGCATTCGAGGTGATGAAGTGTGCTGGCCACTGGTATCAGTCAGCAGTCTGTTCCCTTAGCTCCTCCCTCTATAGTGCCTGTTGACATCTCTGCCACTTCTCTTGCTACAGGACCCAGAGATCCTCCGCCTCAGGTTTCCCCATTGGGAATTTCCCCCTCTTCCGAGGATTCTCCTGATGTTTCGGGAGATCCTCCTAGGAAGAGGACTTGTAGGAGGAAACATGTAGACTCCCCCGAGTCTATCACTTCAGATACTGACTTTGATGAGTCAGAGGGATCCCCTAGATCCCCCTCTGAGGATGTCTCCTTCTCAGACATCCTAGAACTCCTTAAACAGAGGGGAAACTGGCCCACCAACAATCCCTCTGAGGATGAGTCAGTATACCTAGAGGCGTTTGGATCTCGGCCCTCCACCTCCTGGGTGTCTCCGCCTTTCGACCCCCTTATGCAGGTTATTGCCTGAAAGGCGTGGGCAGCTCCTGACTTTGTAGAGCCAGTCCCTAGGAGGCCTTCAAAATTTATCACTGCCCCGTGTGACAAGCAATTCCTCACTAAGGGTGTCCCCGCTGATGCCATGGTGGTGGCTGCTGCCACCAAGAAGGAACTTGCAGATCCTTCCGTCCCCGTCCATCCTCCTAATAAGGACTCTACGCTCATGGATAGGTAGTGGCGGATGTTTTCCTCAGCGACCTTTGCTATGCGTTCGCTGAATTACCTATGTCACTTCACCAGACTCCAGAGGGATATCCTTAAGGAGCTGGGTGAAGTAGTACAGGATCCTACAGCTGCAGGGGCTCAAGAAAAAATTGCTTCGCAGCTAGGAACCCTTAATTCCATTGCAAACTCCTCCATGCGGCTAATATCATATGCTGCTGATGGAGCAAGTAGAGCCGCAGGTACAGGTGTGGCTCTTAGACGCCAAGCCTGGATGCGGCTATGTGACTTTGCAGATCCCTTTAAGGCGTCCTTCACAAATTCTCCCTTTGATGGGTCAGCTTTGTTTGGCCCTCAGGTGAAGGAAACTTTGACCAGGTGCGAGCAGGACGGCAAGACTCTTTCTGCTGTAGGAGTCCGTTTTCCACCCTTCTAGACCTTACCCCAAAGGACAGAAAGGTGGCAAAATGTGGTTCCGAAATCCCAAGGAGTCACGCCGGATTCACGTGGTCAGTTTACCCCTAGAGGCAGAGGGGTAACAACAACAGACGCCTCTAGAGGCAGAGGGGTCCAAAAACAGGGAAACAGAGAGCCTCTCTCTGACAAGCCCTTTCAGCATCCCTGAGATGTTGCCCGGCTGTCCCTCCTTGGAGGCAGTCGGGAAGATTATCACTGTACCCAGAAGCCTGGCATTCCCTCACTCAAGACAGATGGGTACAGTCGATCATATCCAAGGGTTACATAATTCCTTTCGAGGAAAGTCCTTTTCCCTCAAATTCCCTTCCAGATGTACCACCCGGTCTAAGGGAAATTGCAGAGTTAGAAGTCTCAAAACTACTGCAAAAAAGAGCCATTCAGCCAGTTACAAAAGACCATTCAGAGCCCGGAATCTACTCAAGGTTCTTTTTGGTCCCCAAAAAGACGGGAGACTGAAGACCAATATTGGATCTCAGCAGACTCAAGAAGTCTGTGAGGAAGACAAGATTCCGAATGGTCACTCTTCAGTCAATTCTGCCCTTCTTACAGAAGGACAACTGGATGTGCTCAATAGATCTTCAGGATGCGTACTATCACATCAAAATTCACAGACGCTCCAGGAGATTTCTCCGCTTTCGGCTGGGGTCCAGTCATTTCCAGTTCAGAGCCCTGCCCTTTGGTCTCACTACAGCCCCCAGAGTGTTCACCAAATGCATGGCAGTGGTCACGGCTCACCTGAGACGCCAGGGATTCCAGGTGTTTCCGTATCTCGACGACTGGCTCCTTTCAGCCACCACCAGGCATCAGCTTATTCAAGCCAGGGATTACACAATAAAGCTTTGTACTCTTTTGGGCATCTCGATAAACTTCGAAAAATCATCCTTATCGCCCTGCCAGTCTATTACTTTCATAGGCGCAAACTTAAACACTGTTCGGATGTCAGCTACCCTTACAGATCAAAGAGTTTCAGACATTCAAAGTCATGTCAGGATCATTCTGGCCAACAAGAAAATACAGGCCAGAATGGTTCTAAAGGTATTAGGCCTCATGGCTGCGCCATTACTCTTCTTCCCTGGCTCGATTCTACATGCCTTCTTCAGTGGATGCTGTTCACACAGTGGTCGTACCAACAACTTCCAATGCGTCACCAGATTCTGGTGACACAGACTTGCAAAGATCATCTTGCTTGGTGGATCACATCTCCTCAGGTTCACCAAGGCAGGTACTTTGTACCCCCATCCCCGATAGCCACTGTCACCACGGATGCCTCCCTGATCGGGTGGGGGGGTCATTATCAGGGCAGGATGGTTCATGGGACATGGCAGCCGTTCGAGTACCATCTGCACATAAATGTCCTGGAGATGAGAGCAGTGCTTTTAACGTTGCAAGCCCTCAACGACTTTCTTTCCATAGGGACAATTGCAGTCCACACAGACAACATGTCTGTAGTTTGGTATATCAACAAACAGGGCGGAACCAAGTCCTACCCCTTGTGTTGAGAAGCGCTCAGACTATGGCAATGGGCGATCTCCTCTCATCGGTTTCTGGTAGCAACGCATATCCCTGGGAAAACCAACATTGTAGCGGACAGATTGAGCAGAGCTATTCTCATGCCTCACGAGTGGTCTCTCAAGCAATCTATAGCGGAAGAGATATTTCTGGAATGGGGTCGCCCATGTTGCGATCTTTTTGCTACTCCCCAAAACAGCAAATGCCCAGACTTCTTCTGTCTCTTCCCTCTACCAGGCCATCCCCCCAGAGACGCTCTGACCCAGGATTGGCCCCAGGGACTTCTTTATGCCTTCCCTCCATTTCCTCTGATCTCTCAAGTTATCCAGAAAGCTACCGTTTTGAGAGCCAAATTGATTCTCATTGCCCCTTACTGGCCTCGACAAGTTTGGTTTCTGTTCCTCCATCGTCACCTTTTGGTGCAGCCGTGGCATCTGGACCCAGTGCCAGATCTTCTGATTCACCAATCCGGGCAGCTGCACCGGTCTATTCCTTCTCTCAACCTCACAGCATGGTTGCTCCACTTCCTTCCTTAGCCAGGCTTCCTTTGATCTCTAACCCAGTTAGAGACATCATAGTAGCTTCTTTAAAATCCTCTACCAGGAGGATTTATACAAGCAAATGGAAACGTTTCTCTTATTGGGCTAAGGCCAAGAATATTGATCCTTTCACTGCCCCTGTTCAGGCAGTTCTGGACTTCTTAGCAGAGATTTTTCATGCAGGCTCCTCTTCTTCCACAGTCAGAGTTCAATTGGCTGCTATCTCCAACTTTCATGTCGGAGTCGCAGATCATAATATTATGTCCCATAGGCTCTGCAGAGCCTTCTTGAAAGGAATTTTCCTACTAAAGCCTCCAATCAGGAATCCTCCTCCTCAGTGGGATCTAAATTTAGTGCTGACATCCTTGATTCTTCCCCCCTTCGAGCCAGCTGTTTCTTGCTCCCTGAAATTTCTTTCTTGGAAAACTTTATTCCTAGTGGCTATTACATCGGCCAGGAGGGTGTCTGAACTTCATGCTCTATCGGTTCGACCCCCCTATTTGGTTTTTCACAAGGACAGAGTGTCATTGAGAACTAATCCGACCTTTCTGCCTAAGGTCGCCTCAAAAACCAATTTGAATCAATCCATTGATCTCCTGTATTTTTCCAACTATTCAGACAGAGCCGAACAAAAATTACATTATCTTGATGTCCACCGTCAACTCAGATATTATTTGGACAGAACAAAAAAATTTAGGAAATCTGATCAACTTTTTGTTTTCTATGCGGATAATAAGAAAGGCCTTCCTGTTTCTAAAGTAACCTTGTCTAGATGGCTTTCTTCGGTCATCTCTGAAATTTATCTGCTCAGGGGAAAACAGCTGTGCTCAAAACCTAAAGCACATTCAACTAGGAGCTTAGCTACTTCTACAGCCTTTCAAGCTAGACTTCCTCTAGACACTATTTGTGCAGCGGCCACTTGGGCCACTCCTCATACTTTTGTTTCCCACTACAAATTGGACTTGGCCTCCAGGGACAGAGCCAGTTTTGGCTCTACAGTCCTCAAGAGTCTGTTCCATTGAGCCACCCAGGATAGAGGTGCTAGGGACGGTCCCATCAAGCAAGAATGAAGGCGAGATTGACAACTTAACATTAAGAAGTTATGTACCTACCATAACGTTCCATGTTAGTTGTCTTCTCTCGCCTTCTTTCTTGCGACCCTCCCTCCTTCCCCCAGGCCTGGACAGACCTTTTTATAAGAAATTATTATGCTGAAGACCATTCAGACCTGGTCTTTCTTCCATCCTGTAAGTTTTCTTTCTTCCTTTGGAAGTGTTTTATGCTTGGTGCTATTGCCCTTTGTCATCAAACGAGATCTGGGTACTTACCGCCTTGCATCATGGGATATGGGGCTGCCTCGAGCTGGTAAAAGTGACTCTCGAGCTTAGCAAGTGCCGAGTCGGAGCCGAGGGATCGGCTCCGAACCCATCAAGCAAGAAAGAAGGCGAGAGAAGACAACTAACATGGAACGTTATGGTAGGTACATAACTTCTTATTTTGATCTGTCATATTATGTCAATGAGCAAGCTGGTGATTCAGCAGATGCACAAGTGTGTCAAAGGCCTTAGCTAGGTTGAGGTAGGTGGTTGCATTGTTTACCTTCATCCTTTTTCTTGATGATTCTTTCAAAGACATCCCCCTGGTTGAGAAAATATGACCTGCTTTTGATGAATCTGAACTAAGATGGGTCCTGTGGTTGGGGATTCCCTATGACCTAATCAATCAACTCCATGGTTTACATATGAGGCTGGTCAGTTTATGGTCCTTCTTGTGCAGAGGTATGACAGTTGCTGTTCCCTACTCTCTTGGTACAAAGTCTGTGTTGATGCTGAGGTATAAACAGTATTACATTCGTAGCTAAATTATACTTCATGCTATTTAGATTGCATCCAGGGATATTGTCAGGATCCATCGATGCAATATTTTTAGTCTTTGAAAGTACTTTTAACACTTACTCGTGTGGTAGCTGGGGGGTGCCAGTTTTCAGGTATTTCTTGTAGGATAGATGGGGATGATAGTGTGAGATGAATTTGTCAGCCATTAGGTTAGGTATAGCGCCACATTCAGTGAAAATAGCATTGTTCACAATCAGTTCAGCACATTGCTGTATTGTTTTTCTGAGTTTAAAAATGTGACTTAAGGCCTTGTGATTAGCTTGGGTGGCTATCTGCCTCAGACAGGACTTTGATGGATTTAACTAGGCACTTGTTTTTTTTTTTTAATTTATTGAACACTCTTTTTTTTCTTTTGTAAATAGTATTTCTTATTTTTGGCCAATAACTGTGTAGTTTATTGACATTGTAGATCCACCATGGGTGTTTGTTTCTGGGGTTTGCCCTCCACTTTGCCTGGGAGTCTTTCCGTGCTTTAAATTTGGCTTTAGTCAGCTTCATTTCTCCTGTTGTTGAGATTGAAGAGAGAGTATTTATTGTGGTAGGCGTAGCACTTCCTAATCTTGGGTATGACTTTTTCCTTCTGTTGTACAACCTGGTCATGTTTGGATTCTACCAGGGTGGTTTGTTTTTTGTTAGTTCTGGACGTATTTCAGATAGGCACAGCTTATCTCTCTGCATTTAATAAAATAAAACAAAGCTAAACGGTGCAAAGAGCAAAACTGGTCTAGCGTAATAAAACTTTTTATATGTGGATATAAAAAGTTTACACACACCTGTTAAAAATGCCAGGTTTTGTGATATAAAAAAGAGACCACAATAAATCATTTCAAAACTTTTCCCTCCTTTAATGTGACGTATAACCTGTACAATTCAATTTAAAAACATAAAAAATAAAAAAGCGTACAATAAGCTTGTTGTACAAGTATGTACACCTTTAAATTAATACTTTTTTGAAGCACCTTTTGATTTAATTATAGCATTCAGTCTTCTTTGGTAGGAGTCTATCAACATAGCACATCTTAACCTGGCAATATTTGCCTACTCTTCCTTGCAAAAGTGCTCCAAGTCTGTCAGATTGCGAGTGCATCTCTTATGCACAGCCGTCTTCAGGTCACCCCACAGATTTTCTATTGGATTTAGGTCTTGGCTCTGGCTGGGCCATTCCACAAGTTTAATTTTCTTATGGTGAAGCCATTCTTTCCTTGATTTGGATGTATGCTTGGGGTCATTGTCATGTTGAAAGGTGAAATTCCTCTTCTTCTTCTGCTTTCTAGCAGATGACTGAAGATTTTAGGCCAAAAGTGATTGGTATTTGGAACTGTTCATAATTCCCTCCACCTTGACTAAAGCCCCAGTTCCAGCTGAAGAAAAGCAACCCCATAGCATGATACTGCCTCCATCATGCTTCACTGTGGGGATAGTGTTTTTTTGGTGATGTGAAGTTTTGTTTTTGCGCCAAACGTATCTTTTGGAATTGTGGCCAAGACATTCATCCTTGGTCTAATCAAACCATAACACATTTTCCCACATGCTTTTGGGAGACTTGATGTTTTGTTTTGCAAATTTTAGCCAGGCCTGGAAGTTTTTCTGTGTAAGAAAAGGCTTCCGTCTTCCAACTGTACCCCATAGCCTAGACATATGGAGAATATGGTAGATTGTTGTCACATGTAATACACAGCCAGTACTTGCCAGAAATTCCTGCAGCTCCTTCAGTGTTTTAGGTCTCTTGGCAGCCTCCCTGACCAGTTTTCATCTTGTCTTTTCATCAATTATGGGGGGACGTCCAGTTCTTTGCAGCGTCACTGTTGTCCCCTATTTTCTGCACTTTTTGATCACTGTTTTTACTGTGTTCCATGGTATATCCAGTGCTGTGGACATTTTTTTGTACCCTTCTCCTGACTGATAACTTTCAACAATGATATCCCATTGATACTTTGTAAGCTCTCTGCGAACCATTGGTTTTACTGTAGCAGGCAACTGAGTAAATGTCATGAAAATCCTACTAGAACAGCTGAACTTTATTTGGGGTTAATCAGAGTATCTCTAATTGATGGCAGGTGTGTACCCAAGAAGACTGAATGTTGTAATTAAATCAAAAGGTGCTTCAACAAAGTATTAGTTTAAGGCTATGCATACTTGTGCAACCAGCTTATTGTACGTTTTTTTTATTTTTTTTCCCCTAGCAGAGTTTTTTCAATTGAATTGTACAGGTTATAGGTCACACTAAAGGTGGGAAAAGTTTTGGAATGATTTATTGTGGTCTCATTTTTTATATCACAAAAAACTAGCATTTTAACAAGAGGTGTGTAAACTTTTTATATCCACTGTATATTGCTCTAATCAGTTAATAAAAGTAATTAACACTTAAAAAGTAACCAGTCACTGTTGAGATATAAAACCATAACTAGATCATTCCATTAAGGCAAATTAAAAATCACTAGCAACTATTATTTACTTACTGAGCCTCCCCTTATACTCCTTCCTTTAAAAAAACACTTAATATTTGTAGATAAGAGAGTAGCATGTGGACTATAGCTTTAAGAAGCATGCGAGGCTGTGCATGCATGTATAAATCCCAGACACATACTATCCCTGTGCCATTTTATAGAAGCAGCCAGTGAGTCAGCATGCATGATCGCAGCAGTTAGTTTGTATGCAAGTTACTTATTCATAGTTAATAAATCTCTACAGTGATGTGTTGGTATAGAATAAAGCTGCTTAAATAGAACCCACAGAGTTGTTTTTTCGTGTACCAACATGAGAGTGACACGGTGTCAGAAACGGGATGGCCGAGAAGAAAAGATTTGTAGCCATGAGATGTAAAGGCAGCAGCGAAGGTAAAACTGAGAGAAAATAGTGCAAACACAACCAGAAAGAATTAAAGGTAATGAAAAGCAATATGAATTATTTATTTGATGCAAAGAGTCAAGAAAAGTCTTTACAAGAGCATAAACCAGATTATCAGGCAAGCGGAAAGCACAAAAAGTTAAACTAAAGAAAGGGTTCAAGATAAAAGTATTTAATGAAATGAATGTGTTTAAAATACAAAATGAGCATGTTTAAGGTAAAATGTCTGTGTTTAAGGCAGAATTGGGTGTTTTTAGAGTAAAATGAGCACAAAGAAAGTATGCTGGGTTTAAAAACGAAAAAGGATTTAAACAAGCACAAAGAATATAAGAAAAAGAAAGGGGCACAGTAATAAAAATAAAGCAAGCTGACTGCTATGTTGGGCAGAGTGCTGTGTTTGGCCATAGCTATGACTTTGTATACTATCAAAAGTGTAATTTAACTTATTCGAAATATTGCACGGTGTGTAAAAGTTCTTAGCGTGTGTTTATCACAGTGCATATGTTTGAGAGTCATCAAAAGTGTAGTTTAACTTATTCGAAATATTGCACGGTGTGTAAAAGTTCTTGGCGTGTGTTTATCACAGTGCATGTGTTTGAGAGTTATCAAAAGTGTAGTTTAACTTATTCGAAATATTGCACGGTGTGTAAAAGTTCTTAGCGTGTGTTTATCACAGTGCATGTGTTTGAGAGTTATCAAAAGTGTAGTTTTAACTTATTTGAAATATTGCACGGTGTGTAAAAGTTCTTAGCATGTGTTTATCACAGTGCATGTGTTTGAGAGTTATCAAGTGTAGTTTAACTTATTCGAAATATTGCACGGTGTGTAAAAGTTCTTAGCGTGTGTTTATCACAGTGCATGTGTTTGAGAGTTATCAAAAGTGTAGTTTAACTTATTCGAAATATTGCACGGTGTGTAAAAGTTCTTAGCGTGTGTTTATCACAGTGCATGTGTTTGAGAGTTCACTGTGTGTGAAATGCAACTGTCATTTGTATAATTCAGTCAAATCATGGTTATTTGAAAGAAAGTTCTTGTGCTGGGTGTGTCGGTTTGCAAAGTGCCGCCATTACAGAGTGCTTCTTGTACTGTAAGTCGTTGCTTAGCAAGGTACCGCCATTTTGGGAACATTTCAGTGTATTGCATCTAGTCATGTACAAAGTGCAGATACATCAAAAGGCATTGAATTTGGGCAACAAAAGTCTGAATATTCACATTGTGCAGTTGCTTCATGAGTTTATTGTATTAAAGAAAAGCGTTTTTACAAAAGATTACGAGAGTTTCACAGTACTCATGAATTGCTCAGTTGCAGTGCAAAGTTCTCAAATGTTTCTTAAAGTGACGACTTTAACAAGTGATGGTCCATGACTGTAGCATGCCTGCCTTTATCGATAAAAAATTCAAGCAATTACTTTAGCATTTTTGCCTTTACCAATTCCGAAAGCCAATGATTTTTAGCATTTCTGCCTTTACCTATTGAAAATTTCATAAAGCACTGGAGAGTTTGAGAAACTTTTCTGTTAAGCATTAAAAAGTTTGAAAAGGTATTCTGCAGAATTTCGTAAAGCATTGATAAGTCTAAAAAGTTATTTCGCAAGACACAGTAAAGCATCAAGAAAGCTCAAAATTTATTTCACAAAGTACCATAAAGCATTGAGAAACCTAAAAAGCTATTTCGCACAGCACAGTAAAAGATTAAGAAGTCAGTCCAACTTATTTTGCAAAGTGCAATAAAGCATCGAGGAGTCAGAGAGGTTTATTTGACAAACGCCAGTTAATTGAAAGCACTACTTGGTTATTCATTCGCATAGTTCTGGTAAGCTAAAAGAAAGTAAGTACAGGTATAGTGCCCAAAAGCATTGACCAAAGTGTATTTATGCCAGTTACTTATGCAAGTATGTGTGTGTATTTGTACGTATTTTCAAGACCCTTCACTGGTATATGTTAATATGGTAGACTGAGTTTGGAAACCTCAACCACTTGTGTTTGTCCAGAATATTGCAGAGAACTTGGGAATATTTGAACAGGAGTACGATAATTTTATACAAGCAGCTTATGCTGATAGAGATGCACGCACCAGGGCATTTATTTTTCTAAATCTATCAGGATCCGAGGCTATAGAAAGAGCAGTCATTTGTATATGCACTGGCAGTATATAAAGGTGAGGGTGCAGACCGTCATAGGTTCATAGGTTCATACTAGGCTATCTGCCCTAGGGCATTTATAAGCCTAGCCAGAGTGTGTGTGGCTTTCACCACCCCTTAGGATGAGAATACTATACCCATTAGTTTGCTGTGCCTCTGTCCAGCAGTGACACAGAGATGATTCCCGGGGTAAACCTACGATCTCCCATCCACTCGTCAAGATTTCTCTTGAACAGAGTCAGTGAGGGGCTCTTGCCTCACATGGACAGGGATTCTGTTCCATAGTGTAGGGAGTCTCTGGGTGATGAATCTGTCCCTCCAGCACGTTTTATTTATATCCGTGTTGAGGTTTAAGTCTCTTGCTCTTGTGGCTCTGGTGGATTTGGATTTTTTGAGGTGGAGCATGTCCACTAACTCCGGGTTGGACATGGCCTTGTATGTCAGGCACAGATCACCTCTGAGCAGACGGTATGCGACTGAATAGAGCTGGAGTTTCTTCAGTCGGGCATCGTATGACATATGTTTGAGCCCCTTTATCCTTTTGGTGAGGAACTTTTGGGGTCTTTCCAACTGCTGCAGGTGTCGGGTAAGGTACATTCCGAATGGGGCGTTGTACTCAATCATTGGTCTGATAAGTGAAGAGTACAGGGTACAATGACCTCTCCTGATCTGGATGTGAATCCCTTCATGATCAGGTGGGCAATGTAGAAGGTCTTCCTAACCACTTTGGCAATGTGAGTGTCAAAAGAGAGGTTACTGTCAACTTGGGTCCCCAGGTCCCTGATAACTTCTTCCGTGTTTAATGAATTACCACCTATGTGGTAATTAGGTGGTACCTTGTTTTTCCCAAAGGGTATGACTATACATTTTTGGCATTTAGCTTAAGGCCATGGCTCTGGCACCAGTTATCCATTTCTATGAGACCTCTCTGGAGGATGTCTGTGTCTGATGGAGTGTCAATTATGGTGCCCAGTTTGCAGTCATCTGCAAATTTTGTCAGCCACAATCCCCTATGTTTGCCTGCACTTCAGAAAAATAAATGCCGAACAAGAGGGGGCCCAGGACTGAGCCCTGTGGGACACCGCTCATGACCGGCTTAGAGTCTGACATGGCACCAGCAACTCTAACCCTGTGTGTTCTGTCCTTGAGCCAGTTTGCAACCCATCTTGTGACATATGGGTTTACATCTAAGCTGGTGAGCTTTTCTATGATGCCTGAGTGGGGTATTGTGTCGAACGCTTTTGCTAGGTCAAGGTAGGCTGTGTGAACTGTCTTACCCTCATCAATGGCCTTAGTGACTGTTTCCAAAAAGTCGACCAAGTTCAAGAGGCAGGATCTGCCCTTGACAAAGCCATATTGGGTAGGATCCAGTGTCTGTAGGTCCCCAATGTCTTTATTTATGAGTTCCATTATGATCCTCTCCATAGCTTTGCAGACAAGGCTCGTCAAGCTTATGGGGCGGTAATTTCCAGGGTCCATAGAAGCACCGCCTTTGTGGAGTGGGACCACAGTTGCCATACGCCATTCTTTGGGTACGTATCCTGTAGTAAGGCTAAGATTAAACAGCAGCCTTATGTGTGGGTTTAGTTCCTCATTGAGTTCATGTAGCACACAGCCGGGGACACCGTCCGTTCCCATTGTTGCTGTGTTTTTTGCTTTAGAGAGAGCAGCTCTCACCTGGGCATCCGAGATGTTTGGGAGGCTAGACTCTGGTGGGATAGATATTTCTCCTTTTGGGGGGGAAGGAGGAGAAATTTGCACTGAACCTGTCTGCCAGTATGTTGGCAATGTCTGTGGGTTCAGTGATTTTTTTTATCATTTTGGACTAATTCTGAGCATATCTGGGAGTTTCCACCCAGGTTTCTAACATAGCCAAAGAAGGCCTTATGATTGTCTTTTGTGTCATTAGCGATTTTTCTCTCAAAGTTGGCCTTGGATGATTTTATGAGTGATCGTAGTTTTTGCTAGTATTGATCAGAGATGCCTTCCCTTTAGGATTTTGCTCTGTCATGTAGTAGCTTTCTCCTCTTGTTGTAGAGTTTGTTTATGGTTGGGGTCCACCAGACCAGACGCCTGCCTTTGGTGGAAAGGGTCTTGATTTTATTAGGGATTGCTTGATCCATACATTCCTGGAGGTGCTCGTAGAAGGCATTTGTAAGGGTTTCAGCAGCGTGGGTTGTGGTTTCCACTGGCTCGGGGCCTTGAAGGATACCACTCCAGTCTTAAGAAGTGTGAAGTTTGCTTTTGAGAAGTTCTTCACTGTGGTCTTTTTTGCTGGGGATGGGGGCGGGATGTGGATCTCCAATGAGATTAATTTATGGTCTGATCTCACCAATGAGGGATATACTTCCGGTGTGGAGCATTTTGTCCCCATGTTTGTGATGATCAGGTCTAGTATATTTTCTCCTCTTGTGGGAATGGTGACTAGTTGTTCCATAGCATTTGAGTTTATGAACTCCAGGAACCTTTGGGCTAGGGTGTTGGGGCTTGAGTAATATGTTTGGGTAATTGAAGTCAGCCAATATGATGGTGTTTGGAGAGACAGTCATACTCTCCAGTGTCTTCAGGAAGGCTGTGTGGGTTTCCTGAGTTTGAGAAGGTGGTCTGTAGCATGCTACAAACTGTAGGGCAGTTTTACCTATGGTTAATTGCACCTGGATGGTCTCCGATGCTTCGTGCGTTGCCACTAACCTGGAGGTGTGGGTATCCTTTATGAATATGGATACTCCCCCTCCTTTTGTGGTTCGGTCCGGATTTTGGGGCCGGAACGCATGATATGAGGTATAACCTGATAGTGCTGGGGTGCTCTCAGGAGCCTTGAACCAGGTTTCAGTCACAGCACAGACATCGATGTTCTCCATACTGAGGAGGGCTTCGAGGGCGTGCATCTTGAGGTTTAGACTTCTGGCATTGAGCAGTATTACCCTTAGTTTTTCTCCATTTTTGTTTTCTAGGGCGGTAGGTTTATCATTTGAGCCTTGCCTAAAAAAGGCACTATGGGGGTGGCAAGAGCCTTTGCCAATATCCGGAAGCCCACGGGTGACAGGTGCAAGCTGTCCTTTGCGAAGCAGCGTGGCTTGTCAAGCATGTCATCCCAGGCAGACAGACATTGGATCCCCTTAGAATGACACCAGTAATTAAGCCAATTATTAAAGCTGATCATTTTGTCTCTGTATTGTGGCATCATTCTTGGTGAGGGTAGGATACTGCTCAGGGTCAGGGTCATGCTGTGCAAGCTGAATCCAGAGAAGACCCAGAGTGTTTAAAGCATGACTTTAGGGAAATGTGCAACCCCCAGATGAACATTACATTAGAGAGGCATTTCTTTTACACAAGAAATCAGAAACTAGTGGAAACATTTGTAACTTATATAACTGTCTTAAGGAACAAGGGTAAAACGTGTGTTTGGTGACTTGAAAAATGAGCTGATAAAAGGATGGACTTTTTTGTGGTATTAATAGTAACTGAGAAAGATTTTGCTTCATGACAGTGATTTTGACATTAAGCAAAGCAGTAGAGATAGTCAGATCCATGAGGTGACAGAAAGGCGTATCAACATGCTTACAAGTGACAAAAGTATGGTTTCAGTAAACTCCAGAGCAAACGTAGACAGTATGCAACACGTGGCAAGCAGAAACAGGCAGCCACAGGGTTTTCAAAGGTGCCGAGTTTTCCAGAGAGTTCCAAGAAAAGTGCAAGCTCCACCGCAAGCTCAGTGCCATACAAGTGTGAGTCAGCAAAACCTAAGTTTAGCTTTATTATTAACTGTCTAAATTGTGGTGCAGATCATGAGTCTAAGAGAGAAATGTTTAGCTTATGGTCAGCAATGGCATAAGTGCAAGAAATGGAAGCAATTTCGTGTTTTGTACAGTTTGGATCAATGGGAAATCCACAATGGTCAAAGTAGACAGTGGATCAAAGTGCAAAGTTTTATATCAGTGGACACATTTGCAAAAGTGCGACCCAACGAACAACTCAATGTAACCAGCAGCGCAAGACTTGTTGCGTATGGAGGTGAAGAAATTCAGACCAAAGGTTCAGTAATACTTTCATGTTATTTGGCTCAGAACCGTTGCAACTTACTATTCTTTGTAGTCTGACCAGTGCAATCTTAATTAGGTCTCAGACAGTTTGAGAATGAATCTGCTTTCATTTGCTGAAGAAGTTCATCATGCGAGTGCGGTTCCAAGTTCAAGTTTTTCAGAAGCCATTTTCTCAGAGTATGCTGATGCTTTCAATAAGTTGGATAAACTTCCAGTTGTGTATTCCATGAAATTAAGTCACTCCAGAGGTCAGACCGGCAAGAAAAGTTCCAATAGCAGTGCAAGACAAAGTCAAAGCTCAGTTGGATAAGATGGTGCAGCAAGGTGTGATTTGTCCAGTCACAGAAGCAACTGAATTGGTATCATCCATAGTAGCCGCTCATAAGAAAGGCTCAGGTGAAATCAGAATATGCCTTGACCCTAGAGATTTGAACAAATCATTAAAGAGGTCATATCATCCAATGCGCACAGTTGAAATTGCAGCTCTAATACCAAATGCCACTGTATATTTTGTTTTTGATGCAGAAAGTTCATTTTGGCAAGTGATGCTTGATCGCAGTTCTATCCACTTTCGTTGCCCGTTTGGCAGATACAGATTCCTAAGGATGCCATTTGGAATGAATTCTGCATGTGAAATCTTTTATCGTGTAATGAAACAAATTATGTTAAGTTGTCTATCTCGCCTTCATTCTTGCTGGATGGGTTCGGAGCCGACCTCGGCTCCGACTCGGCCACTCTAAAAGCTCGAGAGTTGGTTCCACCGGCTCGAGGCTCCCCTTATATCCCACAATGCTAGGCGAGAGTTACCTCAGATCTCGATTGCCGCTACAGCTTCGAGGTTGGTTGTTTCTACCGGTTCCTGGTGAGTGCTATTTTTCTTGTAAAAATTACTTTTTAAAACCCCCTTTAAGTTAATATTCTTACTTAGTTAGTGTAGGTTAGAAAACTTTATTCCCGACCCTAAATATTTTCCGTTTCTTTCCCCAAGAACCTTTGGTTCTTCCATTGGGCCTTTAGGCCTTCCCTTCCCTAGTGGAGTGTGTGTGTTTTTTGGTAGTTTATTCTAGTTTATTGTAGTTTTAAATACTAGTATTACTACTAATTTTATTGTGTTTTCCTGACAGGGTATAACTTGTGTGTTTGTGTGCGTGTTTGTGTACACCTGTCAGTCAAAAATGTCTAAAGAAGCAAAGGTCTCCGGATTCAAGAAGTGTGATGCGTGCTGTCAGAAAATGTCTCTGACAGACGCTCACACTTCTTGTGTCTATTGTCTGGGGCCTTTGCACCTGCAGGACTCCTGTGCTGTGTGCCATGGCTTCAGCCCCAGGATCCTGCAGGAAAGAAAAAATAAATTAATTCTTAGAGGCTTACTGAAGCCAGAGGATTCCCTGTCTGTCTCAACAGGGAAGCCCTCTAAGGCATCGAGGTCTTCGGCTCCGGCTTCTGAGCCGAGACCTCAGGTTGCTCAACCTTTGCCTTTATCGGCTCCGGCTGGAGCCGATAAGTCTCAGTCCACAGTTTCTGTGGCTCCCTCGGCTCCGGCCGGAGCCGAGGTTATTGAGGTTCCCGTGTCGGCTCCGACCAGACCTTCGGAGCCGACAACCAGGAAGAGGTCCAGGTCACCATCTCTTGGCTCCGTTCATTCGGCTCCAGGATCTCCCCTGCTGTCTGAACGGAGCCAAAGGTCTCACTCCTCTAGGTCATCGAGGCTGTCGGATCATGACCTTCAGAGGGTAGTGAGTCGACTACTTAAGTCCGAGGCACTAGCCCAGATGCTTCAGAGCCCGACTCATCAGTCGATGCCTGCCCCGGTCCATCAACATTTTCCTCCTTCGACTCTCTTGAGTTCGGAGCCGGGTCGCCGGAACCGAGACTGTGATTACGCCGGAGCCGATACAATTGTCTTCGCTCCGTCGTCGGTTCCGTTTTCTTCTTTGGAAGAATCTCGGCGCCGGACTTCGTCGGCTCGAGGGGTGAGTGGCATCGGACCCTTGTCCGACCCCCCTCTCCCTCTCGGGGCTTCGGCGCTGGTGAGTTCGGCTCCGACATCGGCCTCGGTACCATCACTGTCGGTGCCGGGGGGGGTTCTTAGCTCCTCGGAGCGGGGACCTCTGGCTCTGCCTGACAGGGGTGCATTCGAGGTCATGCGGAGTGTGTTAGAGCCTGGCTCTACTCCACAGTCGGCTCCGTCCGCCCCTCCCTCCATGCTGCCTCAGGGTAAGTCGACTCACTCCCTCATCCCGGACCGCAGAGAGCCAGCTCCTCAGGAGCCCCCTGTGGGGATTTCATCCTCTTCCGAGGCCTCTCCTGATTTGGCAGAAGAGCCCCCTCGGAAGAGGAAGTGTAAGAGGAAACACATTGACTCACCTGAGTCTATCACGTCAGACACAGATTTGGATGATTCTGAGGGTTCCCCCGTTCCCCTTCTGAAGATGTCTCATTTGCAGACATTCTGGAGATCCTGAAACAGAGGGGAAATTGGCCAGCCCTCAACCCTTCGGAGGACGAATCTGTGTATCTTGAGGCGTTGGCTCTCGTCCTTCCACCTCCTGGGTGTCCCTCCCTTCACCCCCTCATGCAGGTGGTTGCTAAGAAGGCATGGACGGCTCCTGATTCAGTGGACCCCACTCCCAGGAGACCCTCTAAGTTCATCACAGCTCCAGCAGACAAGCAATTTTTATCAAAAGGAGTTTCTGTGGATGCTATGGTGGTAGCTGCTGCCACAAAGAAGGAACTGGCTGATCTTCAGTACCTGTCCATCCACCTAACAAGGAATCTAGGTCCATGGATAGGTACGGGAAGCGGATGTTCTCCTCAGCGACATTTACCATGCGTTCGCTGAACTACCTGTGCCATTTCACTGCCTTCAAAGGGACTTGATCAAGGAAGCGAGTGAAATGTTAAAGGATCCTACAGCTGCGGGTTTCCAAGACAAGATGAACACGCAGCTGGCTACCCTTAATTCCATATCCAACTCCTCCATGCGCCTCCTTTCTTACGCGGCCGATGGAGCGAGCAGTGCCGCAGGGACAGGTGTGGCCTTACGTAGGCACGCCTGGATGCGGCTATGCAATTTTGCGGACCCTTTCAAGACGTCTTTCACAAACTCCCCTTTTGATGGATCATCTCTTTTTGGTCCTCAAGTGAAAGAAACCCTGACTAGGTGCGAGACTGATGGCAAGACCCTTTCTGCCGTCGGAGTCCGTTTTTCGACTCCTTCCAGGCCTTACCCCAAAGGCCAGAAGGGTGGAAAGATGTGGTTCCGTAAACAATCTCAAGGGACTTAGCCTGACGACAGAGTCGCTTTTCCTACCAAAGGCAGAGGTGGAATAACAATGGTAGACGCCGCCCTAGGGGCAGGGGGTCCGCAGAACCAGGGCAATCGGGAAGCCTTCCTGACAAGCCCTTTCAGCTTCCCTGAGGTGTTGCCCGACGGCCCATCTTCGGAGGCAGTCGGGGGAAGATTGTCACTGTACCCAGAAGCCTGGCTATCCCTGACTCAAGACAAATGGGTACAGTCCATCATTTCCGAAGGCTATTCTATCCCCTTTCTTCGCTTTCCAAATCAGTCAAAAAAATCCCTTCCAGATGTTCCACCCGCTCAAAGGGATCTAGCAGCTTTGGAAATTTCAAAACTGCTTCCAAGAAGAGCAATTCAGCCAGTGCCAGCAGACCAACAAGGATCCGGAATCTACTCAAGGTTTTTTAGTTCCAAAGAAAACAGGGGACTGGAGACCGATTTTGGATCTCAGTGTCTTGAACAAATCAGTCAAGAAAACAAGATTTCGGATGGTCACGCTGCAGTCCATTCTTCCCCTTTTGGGCAAAGGAAACTGGATGTGCTCTATAGACCTTCGGGATGCGTACTATCACATAAAAATGAACAGACGCTCCAGAAGATTCCTCCGCTTCAGGCTGGGAACCAGTCATTTTCAGTTCAGGGCCCTGCCCTTTGGTCTCACCACTGCCCCCCGGGTGTTTACCAAATGCATGGCAGTGGTAGCTTCTCACCTGAGACGACAAGGATTCCAGGTGTTTCCATATTTGGACGACTGGCTCCTCACAGCTCCCACCAAGCATCTCCTTCTGATGGCCAGAGATTATACTTTTCGCGTTTGTCAAAAACTGGGTATTTCAATAAATTGCGAAAAGTCTGTTTTGTCGCCTTGTCGTACTATTACCTACATAGGCGCAAATTTAGATACTATAAACATGTCTGCAAGGCTAACACAACAAAGGATATCAGACATTCACAAATTGGTGTCACTCCTTCTCAACAACAACAGAATCAAAGCCAGGTTAGTTCTAAAGGTGTTGGGAATCATGGCAGCGGCCATACCTCTCCTTCCATTAGCCAGATACCACATGCGGATCCTTCAGTGGATGCTTTTTACTCAATGGTCATACCAGGAACTTCCAATGTCTCACACCATTGTGATCACGCAGGCGTGCAAAAAGCATCTCATGTGGTGGATGTCTTCCCCCCAGCTCCTGTCGGGAAGACCCTTTGTTCCACCTCCTCCGGTTGCTATACTGACAACGGATGCCTCCCTGATTGGGTGGGGGGGGCATTATCAGGGCAGGACAGTCCAGGGCACATGGCAACCAAACGAATGCCACTTGCACATAAATGTTCTGGAGATGAGAGCAGTGCTTTTAGCGTTGCAAGCCCTTCAAGACTCTCTTCCCTTGGGAACAATTGCAATCCAGACAGACAATATGTCTGTAGTGTGGTACATCAACAAACAAGGCGGAACCAGATCATACCCCTGTGTCGAGAAGCACTCAGACTGTGGCAGTGGGCGATTTCTTCTCAGCGTTTTCTGATAGCAACGCACATCCCCGGGAAGTCCAATCACATTGCGGACAAGTTGAGCAGAGCTATTCTCATGCCTCACGAGTGGTCTCTCAAAGACTCGGTAGTGAGAGAAATTTTTCTCAAGTGGGGTCAGCCTTGCTGCGATCTTTTTGCTACTCCCCAAAACAGCAAGTGCAGAGAATATTTCACTCTATTCCCTTTACCAGGCCAACCCAGCAGAGATGCTCTAGTCCAAGTTTGGCCCCGGGGACTTCTGTATGCATTCCCTCCTTTCCCACTGATCTCTCAAGTAATTCAGAAAGCTATCGCTCAGAAGGCATCCTTGATCCTCATTGCTCCTTACTGGCCTCGACAAGTGTGGTTCCCCTTTCTACATCGTTTTCTCTTGGAGCGACCATTGAATCTGGACCTAGTTCCAGATCTTTTGATCCATCAGTCGGGTCAGTTTCATCGCTCCCTCCCCTCTCTGAACCTCACTGCTTGGTTCCTCCAGTTCCAACCGTAGCCAGGCTTCCTCAATTATCTCACTCTGTTAGAGATATATTGATAGCTTCCCATAAATCTTCCACTCGAAAGATTTATTTGAGTAAGTGGAAACGCTTCTCATATTGGGCACAAGGGAAGGACATAGATCCTTTCACCGCTTCCATCCAACTAGTCCTTGATTTTCTAGCTGAACTCTTCCATGCAGGTTCATCTCCATCTACACTTAAGGTTCAATTGGCAGCTATTTCTAACTTCCATGTGGGTATTTCTGAATCTGCCCTAATGTCCCACAAACTTTGCAAAGCCTTTTTGAAAGGAGTTTTTCTTCTCAGACCTCCTATAAGAAATCCTCCTTCTCCTTGCGACCTAAATTTAGTTCTTGCTTCTTTGATTCTTTCCCCTTTCGAACCTGCAGCTTCCTGTTCCTTGAAATTGTTATCATGGAAAACTCTCTTTCTGGTAGCTATTACATCAACTAGAAGAGTTTCAGAACTTCAAGCACTCAGTTGTCGTCCTCCTTATCTTTTGTTTCATAAGGACAGGGTATCCTTACAAACTAACCCGTCCTTTTTGCCTAAGGTGGTCTCGACATCAAATCTAAACCAAAGCATTGACCTCCCTGTCTTTTTTCCAGAGTATTCCAATAGGTCTGAACAAAAATTACACTGCCTGGATGTTCATCGTCAATTGAGGTACTACTTGGATAGAACAAAACAATTCAGAAAATCTTATCAGCTGTTTGTCTCCTATGCGGAAAGCAGAAAGGGACTTTCAGTTTCAAAGGTATCATTATCCAGATGGCTAACATCTTTGATTTCCCTGGTATATGAAATTAGACAACAAAAATTGTCTAATAAACCTAAAGCCCATTCCACCAGAGCTTTGGCTACTTCTTTAGCCTTCCAAGACAGACTGCCTATTGACACCATTTGTGCAGCGGCTACTTGGGCTACTCCTCACACTTTTATTTCTCATTATAAGTTGGATTTAGCTTCTAGGCATAGAGCTAACTTTGGTTCCACTGTTCTCAGGAGTCTGTTCCGTTAGGCCACCCGGGACAAGGTGCTAGGGACGCGGTCCCATCCAGCAAGAATGAAGGCGAAATAGACAACTTAACATATAGAAGTTATGTTCTTACCATAACGTTCCATGTTAGTTGTCTTCTTCTCGCCTTCTTCTTGCGCCCCACCCTCCTTCCCCCTGGCCTGGACAGACCTAGAGGAGTTGTGATTGTGACCTCTCTTTCTACCACCTCTTTCTTAGACATATGCTATTATGCATATTTCCTGGTTCAGGATGTAGGTCACCCTTCTTTCCTCCTGTTGTTAGAGGTGGATTCTGTTTTACAGTTATACTGTTACTATTATAAGCTGGGGTTAGCTTACAAACGAGATCTGAGGTAACTCTCGCCTAGCATTGTGGGATATAAGGGGAGCCTCGAGCCGGTGGAACCAACTCTCGAGCTTTTAGAGTGGCCGAGTCGGAGCCGAGGTCGGCTCCGAACCCATCCAGCAAGAAGAAGGCGAGAAGAAGACAACTAACATGGAACGTTATGGTAAGAACATAACTTCTATTTTTTGAATTATCCTTGTGCCATAATAGTAGCCAATTTATTAATGGGAGGCAGTGGCGAAGCAGAGCATGACAGAAATCTCAAGAAATTTCTAGACAGAGCACGTGAAGTAAATTTCTGAAGCTTAATCCTATGACATGCAGATTCAGACTTCCAGAAGTAACCTACATAGGACATTTGTTTACAAGTACAGGATCGAGACCTGACGCAACCAAACAGCTGTTTTAGAGATGGCAGCACCAGCAAATGTGCAAAGTTTACAGTGTGTTCTGGGCATGGTCAAATATTTGGGCACGTTTATTCCAGATTTCAGTGAATTGACAGCACCTTTGAGAGAACTAACACGCAAAGATGTTGTTTGGTCATGGTTACATCATCAGAAGGTGTTTGGCCTTAAGCAGAAAATTGTTAGGGTACAATGATGTGAATAAGCCAGTTCTGTCCCATAATGCTTCTGATGTTGGTCTTGGTGCAGTTACTCTACAATAAGGCAGACTAGTAGCCTATGCATCTGGGAAGCTTACTCAAACTGAGATGCATTATGCTCAAATTGAAAATGAGCTTTTATCAATAGTTTTTGCATGTTCCAAGTTTCACGACTATGTTTATGGTTGAGCTATTCAAATTGAAACTGATAATCAGCCTCTGCTTACTGTTCTAAAGAAATCCATGCGTTCTGCCCTTTGAAGATTACAAAGAATGATGGTCAAACTGCAAAAGTATCATTTCAAAATGGTCTGCACTAAAGGTAAATTGCTCTGACTGGCTGATACTTTACCCAGATTGCCTAGAAGTACAACATAACAGCTTGATGCTGAAACTTTTGACTTTTTTATGTAATGTCAGTGCGTAATTTATCCATCACTTGACTTGAGTGGAGAGCTCACACTATGACTGATCAAAATTCACAAAAGCTTAATCATTTCATCAATATTGGATCACCGTCAAAGCAGTCAAGTGCATCACCTGAGCTGCAATCGTATTATCCTTACCGAGATGAATTGTTGATGGAAGATGTTATCATTTTTAAAGGTCCTAAAATTGTTCCTGCTTCCTTACAGCATGACTATATTCAGATTTTGCGTTGTGGTCACCCAGGTTTATTGTCCACTAAGAGAAGGGTGAGAGAACTAGTATTTTGGCCCTCAGCAAAAGACATTTATAGAGTTCGTTCTTCAGTATGAAATAGTGCCAGGACGCATTTGCAAAGATAGACACTTCAGCTAAATCCAAAACCTGAACAACCTTGGTCTACTGTAGCAACTGATGTCTTTGAATGGAATAATAAACTCTCTCTGGTTTTGGTAGACTCTTACTCGAACTGGTTTGAGATTTATCTGCTACCAAACAACCTCCACAGCTGTTTATCACTAAGCTAAAACGTCATTTTTCAGTTCACCAGATTGGCTTCCTTTTTTTGGAGGCTAGCATCTTGGTTCTATTAGGGATAGCATGATCCAAGCACTCCTGTAAGTGCTTATAAAGTGCATTTATGTAGGATTCAGCAGTCGTACCTCTATTGTCTGTCTGCATGAGTGTCATGAAGTTTGCCATTTCTGTCTTAAGAAGTGTGAAGTTGGCTTTGGAGAAGTTTTTTACGGTGGTTTCCCTAATTGGGGGTGGGATGTGGATGTTTAGGGTGATTAGCTTGTGGTTGGATCTGACCAACGAGGAATTGACCTCTGGTGTGGAACACCGGTTGCCCATGTTGGTAATGACCAGGTCTAGGATATTGCTGCCCCTGGTGGGGGTGTGAATAGGTTGATTCAAGGCGTTGGAATTTATGAATTCCAGAAAACGTTAAGCAAATGAGTTGGCACATGAGTAGCTTTCCCAGTTAATGGTGGGGTAGTTGAAATCGCCCATTATTAGGGTGTTGGGTTGTACCCTAATACTTTCCAGTGTATCAAGAAATGCGGCGTGGGAATCCTGGGGCATGGTGGGGGGTCCTGTAACAAGCTACAATTTGGATTGCGGTCTTGCCCAGAGTTGCACTTGGATAGTCTTGGATGCATTATGCTGTGCAACTAGCCTGGAGGTGTGGATATCCTTAATGAATATGGACACGCCTCCACCTTTAGTGCTTTGTTCCGGGTTAGGTGGCCGAAAGGTGTGGTATGAATTTTAGCCTGGTAATGCAGGGGAGCTCTCTGGACTTTGAACCAGTTCTCTGTCACTGCACAGATGTCTATGTTCTCCATTTTAAGGAGTGCTTCGAGTGAGTGCATTTTGAGGTTTAGACTTCTAGCATTGAATAACATTACCCTCAGATTTTGCTTGCTTGTACCTGTTACAGTGGTGAATTTGTCATTTGAACCCTGCCTAAAAAAGGCACTGTAAGGGTGGCAAGAGCCTTAGCCAGTATCCGGAATCCCAAGGGCGACAGGTGTAGGCCATCTCTGGCAAAGCATTATGGTCTCTCGATCATGTTGTCCCAGGCAAACAAATACTGGATCCCCTTTGAATGACACCAGAAGCTTAGCCAATTGTTGAAGTCAATCATTTTGTCCTTGTAGTCTGGTATCGTTCTGGGTGATGGCAGGATGCTACTCAGGGCTAGGGTCATACCTGTCTGGGGCTACAAGGTCGGAGAGCTCCTCCATGTCTCTTTTCATGTAGTCCAGGGAGGTACATCTTAGGTCATTCACACCAACATGGACAATGACAGTGTCATATTTGTACTTGTGAAGTGACCTGAGTGCATGCGTTATGTGGCGGATCCTGGTACTTGATAGGCAGCTGACAGTATCTTTCTCCTTGTTTAGCCTGGTGAGTGGACCATCAGTGTGCCTGACTGTAGAGTCACCTATGACTAGAGTGTTGGGTACGTTGTTATGCCTTATGGGCTGTGGTTAAGTGGCACACTGAGTTTGTAGGCTGTGCGTCATTTGGGTTGTGTTGGGGGGTGGAGTTTGCTTGCGTTTCTGCTTTGGAGGTCCCTGATGCTTGGGCAGGTTTTTATTGAGAGCCTCCGCGAATGTAGGTGTGTGTTTTGTGTTTCTGTGTGTGTGTTTTGGTGGTGTAGGTTTTGTGGGGGAACTATGTGATGAGTGTGGTGTGGTGCAAGTGTTTACCTTCTCCTCTTGACTTGTCTAGTCCAGTCTTGGGTGAAGAAAGCATTGCTTCCAGTTTGGCTATATAAGTGCATTTCTCACAGGTTGTAGTGTTGGGTGGTAGGAGGAGAAGGTTGTCTGTGTACATGAGGCAATTTTATTGCCCCAAGATACCCAGATTCATCAGGTAGACAGGAGAAATCAACGGGAGCTGACCCTTAGGCATGCCTGGATAGGTGCTTATTTATTAAGTACTAAAAACTGTTTTCCTCTAGACAGTGAGGAAAGTTGAGTGCTGTAGTAATTTGCAGCTTATTTAGTGCTTACAATAAGTTCTGAACAAGTGCTGAGCTCAAAGAAACAGATTTGAGTGCTGAAACTAGAAAACTGGCTAGTTCTAAGAAACAAAATTAAGCTAGAAGGCTTCCTTCCAACACAGGAAGGCTTGGGGGCTCAGAAGCCTGCAAACAGTCTAGACCACTTACAGGAAAGGCAGGAAACAAGCTTAATTTTTTCCCCCTCAAATGCTCTCTTTGTACACAGCAGCAGTGTTTGAAATCAGAATATGATATCACTGCACTCAGTTGAGTGAGCAAATGAGATGGGCCCAGAAGGAGTATCCAAACACAAATTTACAAGAGGGGGGCGGGCAGTTTCAAAGCCACCAAGATTAACATCAAAACAAAAACACGGAGGGTGGGTGGGGCACTAATTGAAAAAACAGTGTCTAAACTTCCAGTTCAGTTAATATTCAATGCAACGCAAATAAATCAATTAAAATGCTGTATTTGAAAAAAGTGCAGATAAAAGGTACTTAAATTCTCTTATATGTCCAGATGAATACAGCTAGATCTTAGCCGACCAAAGCTGAGAGTTTAAGCAGGAAAATATTCCAAAATGTACCACTTAAATAGGCAGTGACAGGATATCAGTGAATGGTGCAGTAGTTAACGTGGTTACCTCACAGCAGGAGGTTCTCTGATTCGATTCTCGGCTGTGGTGCCTTCTGAGCAGAGTCTACATGTCCTCCGTGTTTTCGCATGGGTTTCCTCCCGCATTCCAAAGACATGCATCTGGAGCGTTTTTCCCTGGGCCTTCGATGAAAATAGTCTCTGTCCTAGTCGTACTTTCCCAGTCAACAAATGTTAAAGAAATTGTTGATTTGCAGTTGCTGGCCTGAATGTGTAGAAGGCATTCTAGCCCTGCACTGCTTGGGTGCTTTCTGTGGCTTTAAACCACTTTGCAGTAACTGTACAGATGTTCACATTCTCCAGAGTGAGGAAAGCTTTGAGTGAGTGAAGTTTCTTGTTTAGGCTCCTGGCATTGAGCAGTAGCACCTTTAGATTCCCTTTGGATGTTTTTTTCATTAGTTTTGCCAGTCTTCATTCCATAAATAAAGGCACTATGGGGGAAATACAATGTTTAGACTACATTTAAAAACTTAGTGGGGGTGGTGTAGACAGTCTTTTGTCAAAGCAACATGGTCTTTTGACTATATCCTCCCAAGCTGACAGATGTTATACTCCA
This sequence comes from Protopterus annectens, assembly GCF_019279795.1. Classification (NCBI taxonomy): domain Eukaryota; kingdom Metazoa; phylum Chordata; order Ceratodontiformes; family Protopteridae; genus Protopterus; species Protopterus annectens. Next base: position 1,715,988,170 of record NC_056729.1, on the reverse strand, counting down.
TTAGAATAACACCAGAAACTAAGAAATTATTGATGTCCTCCATCTTTTGTTCATATTGTGGCATCATCCTTGATGTAGGTAGAATGCTTCCTAATTCTGGGCATATACTAGCCTGGGGGAGAGAGAGGTCCATAATGTCTCTCTTCATATAGTGTAGAGAGATATGTCTCTGGTCATTTACACTCAATTGGACTATGGCTAAGTCATACTGCTACTTGTGGGCAAATGATGTGAGTGTGTGGGTGATTTGGTGGATCCTAGGATATGACAGACATCGTATTTTTCTCCTTATCCTGCCTAGTAAATAGGACATCTGTATGCCTCTCAGTGGAGTCACCTATGATTAAAACGGGCTTTCCTTATAGGTTTTGTAGCTGAGGGTCCAAATGATGCAGCTTTATGTGTTGTGTTGGGTGTTATTTTGATGGAGTAATTATGGGGCTCTGCTGTGAGTTCTTTGTGTTGGATGAATGTCTAGGTCATCTTTGGAGTTCAGAAACATTGCATTTAAGTGCATATTGCTGTATGTGTTGGGTCAGTAGCATGTGTGGTGGATGTAATGTTTGTTACATACAACCTTATTATTTTGAGTGATTTTTGAGTTTTGACTCGTTTAACATTATGTAGTTACATCTCTTACATGCTGTATACTTTTCTATAAGTATTAATTGGTTTTCAGTTAACTTGAGACCTTTTCTACATTGTGTTGTGATGCCCATAATCTACCAAGCTGCCAGCTGAGAAATTGGGGAAGTTCCCATCAAGAGAGTCAGATCTTATTTTAGGTGAACTACATAGGGGTTCTACAGCAGGCTAACATGGGAGCTGTGAGGGTAGAAACTACTACTGTGCTACACGTTTGTTTATTTATTGACATTTGATTACTGGGAAGGTTTGACTGGGTACGAGCCCATTTTCAGTGGAGGCCCAGGGAGAACAGATCCAAAGTACAATCTTTAAATATAGTACAAAAAAAGCGACTATATAGTTTAATTTTACTAAACTAGACATAATATGAAAACATTGGTAAAGAACTGATAACAAGTTACATGACAATTATTTAATATTAATCTAAAAACCAGAATAGGACCTGGAATGCTAAAGGTTCGAATTCAGCAGCCAGAATAAGTGTAGAAAATAAAAATAAAACTCTAACCACCACGCAATAAAATACCAGTTATTTATTAAGACACTCTGCATAAGCACTTTCAGGTGAAGTTCCCTTCATCAGACAATTTACAGATGAACTGAATCACATTTAAAACACAAAGTAGCCAATCACAGTCAATATTGGGCCCTCCTCATTCTGAGAGCAGGTTTAATGGGAATAGCCCTATTCATCCCAGGTGGTCTGTGTGCACGCATCTCTATAATCCATTTACTTCCATAATATTTTGTTAAATTGCCTATATCACCCCTCTCTTGGATAGCTTGACAATCTGTAACACCATAAAATCAAAGGTATTATGTTCACTTACATGCTGATATAAAGCATTATGGATGTTATCTGTACATATTGCAGATAAATGTTGCAATATCCTGTTTTTTAATTTATAGTTAAGTTTGACCCACATAGAACAACTGACCGTCCTTACACTGAGCTAGATAGACAATGTCAGTTGTATGACAGTCTGCATATGATGCCAATGAATGTTGTTTACTGGTAACAGGATAGAAAAACAAATTGTTCTTCCTAATATGCTTGCAAGTTTTGCAATGTCTACATGGGAAAGTTCCCTGTCGTATCAAATTGTTGGTAGATCTCCTAGGTGTCTCATTACATAACAGATCTTTTAAGTTTTTGTTTTATTTAAAACAAAAGAATGGTTTATTAATATTAAATAATTGTCATGTAACTTATCAGTTCTTTACCAATGTTTTCATATTATGTCTAGTTTAGTTAAATTAACATCTGTACAGTTACTGCAAAGTGGTTTAAAGCCACAGAAAGCACCCAAGCAGTGCAGGGCTAGAATGCCTTCTACACATTCAGGCCAGCAACTGCAAATCAACAATTTCTTTAACATTTGTTGACTGGGAAAGTACGACTAGGACAGAGACTATTTTCATCGAAGGCCCAGGGAAAACACTCCAGATGCATGTCTTTGGAATGTTGGAGGAAACCCATGCGAAAACACGGAGGACATGTAGACTCTGCACAGAAGGCACCACAGCAGAGAATCGAATCAGAGAACCTCCTGCTGTGAGGTAACCACGTTAACTACTGCACCATTCATTGATATCCTGTCACTGCCTATTTAAGTGGTACATTTTGGAATATTTTCTGCTTAAAACCTTAGCTTTGGTCGGCTAAGATCTAGCTGTATTCATCTGGACATATAAGAGAATTTAAGTACCTTTTATCTGCACTTTTTTCAAATACAGCATTTTAATTGATTTATTTGCGTTGCATTGAATATTAACTGAACTGGAAGTTTAGACACTGTTTTTTCAATTAGTTCCCCACCCACCCTCCGTGTTTTTGTTTTGGTGTTAATCTTGGTGGCTTTGAAACTGCCCACCCTTCTTGTAAATTTGTGTTTGGATACTCCTTCTGGGCCCATCTCATTTGCTCACTCAACTGAGTGCAGTGATATCATATTCTGATTTCAAACACTCCTACTGTGTACAAAGAGAGCATCTGAGGGGGAAAAAAAATAAGCTTGTTTCCTGCCTTTCCTGTAAGTGGTCTAGACTGTTTGTAGGCTTCTGAGCCCCCAAGCCTTTCTGTATTGGAAGGAAGCCTTCTAGCTTAATTTTGTTTCTTAGAACTAGCCAGTTTTCTAGTTTTAGCACTCAAATCTGTTTCTTTGAGCTCAGCACTTGTTCAGAACTTATTGTAAGCACTAAATAAGATGCAAATTACTACTGCACTCAACTTTCCTCACTGTCTAGAGGAAAACAGTTTTTAGTACTTAATAAATAAGCACCTATCCAGGCATGCCTAAGGGTCAGCTCCCGATGATTTCTCCTGTCTACCTGATGAATCTGGGCATCTTGGGGCAATAAAATTGCCTCATGTACACAGACAACCTTCTCCTCCTACCACCCAACACTACAACCTGTGAGAAATGCACTTGTATAGCCAAACTGGAAGCGAAGCTTTCTTCACCCAAGACTGGACTAGACAAGTCAAGAGGAGAAGGTAAACACTTGCACCACACCACACTCATCACACAGTCCCCCCTCAAAACCTACACCACCAAAACACACACACACAGAAACACAAAACATACACCTACATTCACGGAGGCTCTCAATAAAAACCTGCCCAAGCATCAGGGACCTCCAAAGCAGAAATGCAAGCAAACTCCACCTCCCAACACAACCCAAATGACGAACAACCTACAAACTCAGTGTGCCACTCAACCACAGCCCATAAGGCATAACAACATACCCAACACTCTAGTCATAGGTGACTCTACAGTCAGGCACACTGATGTTCCACTCACCAGGCTAAACAAGGAGAAAGTTACCGTCAGCTGCCTATCAAGTACCAGGATCCGCCACATAACGCATGCACTCAGGTCACTCCACAACAAGTACAAATATGACAGTGTCATTGTCCATGTTGGTGTGAATGACCTAAGATGTACCTCCCTGGACTACATGAAAAGAGACATGGAGGAGCTCTCCGACTTTGTAGCCCCAGGCAGGTATGACCCTAGCCCTGAGTAGCATCCTGCCATCACCCAGAATGATACTACAGTACAAGGACAAAATGATTGACTTCAACAATTGGCTAAGCTTCTGGTGTCATTCAAAGGGGATCCAGTATTTGTCTGCCTGGGACAATATGATCGAGAGACCATAATGCTTTGCCAGAGATGGCCTGCACCTGTTTCCCTTGGGATTCCAGATACTGGCTAAGGCTCTTGCCACCCTTACAGTGCCTTTTTTAGGCAGGGTTCAAATGACAAATTCACCACTGTAACAGGTACAAGCAAGCAAAATCTGAGGGTAATGTTATTCAATGCTAGAAGTCTAAACCTCAAAATGCACTCACTCGAGGCACTCCTTAAAATGGAGAACATAGACATCTGTGCAGTGACAGAGAACTGGTTCAAAGTCCAGAGAGCTCCCCTGCATTACCAGGCTAAAATTCATGCCACACCTTTCGGCCACCTAACCTGGAACAAAGCACTAAAGGTGGAGGCGTGTCCATATTCATTAAGGATATCCACACCTCCAGGCTAGTTGCACAGCATAATGCATCCAAGACTATCCAAGTGCAACTCTGGGCAAGACCGCAATCCAAATTGTAGCTTGTTACAGGACCCCCCACCATGCCCCAGGATTCCCACGCCGCATTTCTTGATACACTGGAAAGTATTAGGGTACAACCCAACACCCTAATAATGGGCGATTTCAACTACCCCACCATTAACTGGGAAAGCTACTCATGTGCCAACTCATTTGCTTAACGTTTTCTGGAATTCATAAATTCCAACGCCTTGAATCAACCTATTCACACCCCCACCAGGGGCAGCAATATCCTAGACCTGGTCATTACCAACATGGGCAACCGGTGTTCCACACCAGAGGTCAATTCCTCATTGGTCAGATCCAACCACAAGCTAATCACTTTAAACATCCACATCCCACCCCCAATTAGGGAAACCACCATAAAAAACTTCTCCAAAGCCAACTTCACACTTCTTAAGACAGAAGTGGCAAACTTCATGACACTCATGCAGACGGACAATAGAGGTACGACTGCTGAATCCTACACAAATGCACTTTATAAGCACTTACAGGAGTGCTTGGATCATGCTATCCCTAATAGAACCAAGATGCTAGCCTCCAGAAAAAGGAAGCCAATCTGGTGAACTGAAAAATGACGTTTTAGCTTGGTGATAACAGCTGTGGAAGTTGTTTGGTAGCCGATAAATCTCAAACCAGTTCGAGTAAGAGTCTACCAAAACCAGAGAGAGTTTATTATTCCATTCAAAGACATCAGTTGCTACAGTAGACCAAGGTTGTTCAGGTTTTGGATTTAGCTGAAGTGTCTATCTTTGCAAATGTGCCCTGGCACTATTTCATACTGAAGAACGAACTCTATAAATGTCTTTTGCTGAGGGCCAAAATACTAGTTCTCTCACCCTTCTCTTAGTGGACAATAAACCTGGGTGACCACAACGCAAAATCTGAATATAGTCATGCTGTAAGGAAGCAGGAACAATTTTAGGACCTTTAAAAATAACATCTTCCATCAACAATTCAACTCGGTAAGGATAATATGATTGCAGCTCAGGTGATGCACTTGATTGCTTTGACGGCGATCCAATATTGATGAAATGATTAAGCTTTTATGAAATGTGATCAGTCATAGTGTGATACATGTTGCAGATAAATGTTGCAATATCCTGTTTTTTAATTTATAGTTAGTTTGACCCACATAGATCGAATGACCGTCCTTACACTGAGCTAGATAGACAATGTCAGTTGTATGACAGTCTGCATATGATGCCAATGAATGTTGTTCACTGTTAACAGGATAGAAAAAACAAATTCTTCCTAATATGCTTGCAAGTTTTGCAATGTCTACATGGGAAAGTTCCCTGTCGTATCAAATTGTTGGTAGATCTCCTAGGTGTCTCATTACATAACAGATCTTTTAAGTTTTTGTTTTATTTAAAACAAAACAATGGTTTGAGTTATAATTTCCTTTAGCCTGTCATCTGTATGTAATATGCCCTAGTTTTTTTCTGATGATATCACAAATACCTCCTATACTACCCGCGGTAGTGGTGCTGCGGTAGTGTTGTCGCCTCACAGCAAGACGTTGTCCCATTCAATTCTCAGCTAGAGCGTCTTCTGTGTGGAGGCATGTGTGAATGGGCGTGCCTTCGTTGAAGGTTGTGCGTCAGGGCTGGTAACTCGGCACCTAAAAATCCACTACCAAACATTAGCGGACAGGAGTTCCGCTGTGGCGACCCCCTAACCGGGATAAGCCGAAAGACACATCACAAATACCTCCTGTACTGTTATTGTATTTCAAGGTTACTCTTGAGGGTTGTCCTAAGGTCCTCGTATTATTCTGATAATTACTTATATCACCAGAAAACCAAGGTTTAGCCTTGGTTTGTCTTTGTTAGCACATTCCTGATAAGCTAGATTTATTTTATCATTCTTGTAACCTCTCTCATGAAAAGTATGCAGTAACTCTAAGGACTTCCTATATAGCATGTTATCAATTGCATCTTGGGCACGTCTAGTTAGATGAACATCCATATAGATAACCATGCTATATAGGAAGGATTGTTGGTGCAATACGCTCCTACCCTATGATAGCGTGCATCCTAGACATGTGTTTGACAATATAGGTAAGGGACAGTTTTGCAGAACATTTAGGCTATGTACTAATGAAGCATGCTTTAAACAGAAGACCCCATTAGTTTATATTAGACTCCATTAAATCTGCCCTCAGGCTGAGCAGGGCCCAGTATTGACTGTGATTGGCTGCTTTGTGTTTTAATGTGATTCACTTCATTTGTAAATTGTCTGATGAAGGGTACTTCACCTGAAAGTGCTATGTTCAGTGTCTTAATAAATAACTGGTATTTTATAGCGTGGTGGTTAGAATTTTTTTTATTTTCTGCACAATGATTTAATAATAGAGAAATTTTAGTCTGTTTATAGAGAAATTAAAGGTAAGTTAGTATAATACAAACAGGAATTGCAGTATGGAGTGAGAGAAAAAATATGCTTATGTTATATTTAGAGGGAAAGGCAGACGAAAGAAATTGATACAAGTAAGGAAGTGAGTGAAGAAAGGACAAGGAGGTGTGAGGTACGAATAGGTATTTATTCGCATTTAAGGATGTAGTTTATCCTGGTGCTGAGTGAGAACAGAGACATCATCTGGCTAGGAAGTCTTTCAGAATGGTTTTGAAGGGTAGGAGTGACGGTATTGACCTGATGGATACAGATGAGGAGTTCCTTGTCTTAACATGGTAAGATTATAGACAATGCCCTGCAGGTTTGATAGGTTTGTGGACAGAAAGAATCTTTTGGATGTTCATCGTGTTACCCTGCTGCAGTCATCACACTTGGGTTATCCTGCCGTCAGGCAGTCCCACAGTCGGCCCGAATTCCAAAGTCTTGGTCCGGCGTCAGTTGCTGTCGCTTCTTCCCTGATGTCAGTGTGCCAGGGGTATATGAGAGGCATCCGACGCCATTTTCGTCAGTCTTTCTTGCTGCGCAGTGCCCGAAGCAGAAGCAGTTTGCAAGTGCCGGTCGGCCGACACCTGAGATTTTCGAATAGAGTTTTGGTCCGAAGTCTTCAAAGCTAAGTACCCCATTGGGGAACCTTTTCTTGCCTCAGTCCGATGTCAGAAAAAGTTAACAATTGCATTTCTTGTGGGAAGCAAATACCTCACAAGGACTTTCATTCTTTTTGTATACCTTGCCTAGGCCCAGACCACGACGTCACTGGTTGTCGGTTTTGTGCTAGGTTCAACAAGCGAACTATAAAGCGATGCTTTGATTTCGCACGACACTATTTCGGTAGGAAATTTAATTACACTATGCCATCGGAGCAACTGACTACCGGCGTGCATAAAAAACGCAAAGATAAAGAAAGGCAGCCTAGATTCAAGCCAGACTCCGAGCCCTCGGCTGGGCCAGTCGCCGGTTCTCCGGTTTTCAGTGAGGCGCCTACGCAGCCCCTGGCTACCGCTGAATTGGATCCCCAGACCGCTTCGGATTCTCCAGCAGAGAGTTCTAGGCAAACGCAGCCATTTTCTTTAGGCCCTACTGACGACATTGCAGTAGGAGAAGCCGGTGCTGTAGAAACACCTTTGGTTTCTGAAGGTGTCTTCAGACCGACTACTCTCACCATAAAATCTTATGCTAAGCTTAAGACTCCTCTAAAACCAAAAAAGACTACACTTCAGTCTCCAGGTCGAGGCCCTATGCCTAAGAAACAGATGCTTAAAATGGCTGAAGATTTAATTTCTTTGATCAGGGGTTCCCAACCCCCCCACCCCGACAAAAGGCCTAGATAAGAGGAGGATTATGCCTCCTCTGATCGTGTCTGTTTCCTCAGGCTCCTCTGAGGAACAGGATTACTCCTTTCCCCCTTATGAAGATTCTGATGCTGAAGACTCCATTCCCTCAGCTTCTCCCCCTGAAGATTATTCCTTTGGGGAAACCTTACATACCATGAGGGAACATTTCCACTGGGAAGGTCAGGACTACTCCGACTCAAAGAAAAGGCTCCGAGAGCTTCTTTTACTCCCCCAGCACAGACCACTTGCTATCCCCCCAGTTTTAGACATTGTCGATGATGTTTTCTTAGAATCTAGTCTAAATCCAGATTCTCTGCCTCCTGCTCCGGCCAAACCAGATAGATACTATAGAGTGCCTGACTCACACAAATTCCTATACAAAAGCCCTGTTGCTGATCCAGAGACAGTCTCCCAGGGTCCCAAAGGGGCTAAGGCTTCTATGGCTAAAAATCCTGTACCCTCTGAAAAGGGACTCCAGAGCACTAGATAGGTGGGGGAAAAAGGTTTACACCTCAGCTACTCTAACTATGAGAGCACATTTCACATGCTTAAATACCAGCAGTTCCTAATGTCTCAAATAAAACAAAAGATGGGCACGCACCCTCAACAGTCTGAATTCAAGGAAATGCAGGATCTGTTGCATGCGGCTGAACAGGTGGGCAAACATACTTTACAATGTGGTTTTGATGCCTTGGAAGCTTCCTCTAGAGCAGCTGTTACTGGGTCTGTTATACGTAGGCATGCTTGGTTAAAGGAACAATCTCTGCCTGATCATGTTAAAGCAAAGTTACTAGATGCACCCTTACAGCAGAATGTCTTATTTGGGGTTAAAGCAGAGGAGGTTTTAAAGAAAATGGAGGATAAGGCAAAATCTATGCAGATGGTCAAAGATTTCTTACAGGTACAGCCCCCACGCTTCAGCAGAAATTGGCCAACAAAGAATTGGTCCTTTCCAGCTTCTGACAGACCACAGAGGGGTAAATACAGGCGCCCAAGGGGCAGAGGACAAGCACAAATCCCTTACAAACCTTGCCAATTGGGCACTGCAACACAGAAGGGAGGAGAAGACAGGTCCTAAACTACTAGAAGGCGCAAACAGTGACTTAAACCTCAAACTGCCAAGCAAAACTCTCTAGGCAGCTCCCTTTGGAGAAAAACTAGCACTTTTTGCAGACAACTGGCACATCGTCACAAAGGACAAATGGGTCCTAGACATTATCTCACAAGGATACAGATTCCATTTCCACACCTTGCCAAGGATAAAAGGAATGCCAAACCTGCCACAAAATCAATGGGCAGAGGCACAAAAACAAATTACAGCTCTTCTCCTCCCTTCTCTGTATCACTGCTGGACAGAGGCACGGCAAACTAATGGGTATAGTATTCTTCAACCTAAGGGGTGGTGAAAGCCACACAACTCTGGCTAGGCTTATAAATGCCCTAGGGCAGATAGCTTAGTATGAACCTATGAAACCTATGGACGAGAGCCATTCATCTGGTACCTACACAGGAACAAGGCCAAGGATTTTACTCAAGGCTCTTTCTAGTCCCCAGAAAGGACAATGCTTGGAGACCCATTCTGGACCTTTCAATTTTAAACACCTTCTTGCAAGTACCCAAATTCAAGATGCTAACACTACAGCAGCTTCTTCCCATGTTGGGCAAGAAAGCTTGGCTAGTAAAGTTGAACCTCAAGGAGGCATACCTGCAAGTCCCCATCAGACAAAATTGCAGAGGATACCTCCGTTTTATTGCAGGTTCAACCCATTACCAATTCTCTGCACTGCCCTTTGGCTTATCTGCTGCGGCCAGGGTCTTCACAAAATGCCTGGCACCAGTAATTGCATACTGCAGACAAAGAGGAATTCAAATATACCCATACCTGGACGACTGCCTCATCCAAGCAGAAAGCAAGTACATGGCCTCAAGCTAAATGCCAAAAAGTGTATAGTCATCCCCTTTGGCAAAAACAAAGTGCCCACAAATTCCCACATAGGTGGTAATCCATTAAGTACAGAAGAAGTAATTAGGGACCTGGGGACCCAAGTTGATAGCAGTCTCTCATTTGACAACTACGTGGCCAAAGTGGTTAGAAAAACATTTTATATAGCCCACCTAATCATGAAGGGATTCACATCTAGATCAGGGGAGGTCATCGTGCCTCTTTACTCATCCCTCATCAGGCCCATAATTGAGTACAATGCCCCTTTTGGGATGTACCTTACCAGACACCTGCAGCAACTGGAAAGACCCCAAAAGTACCTCACCAAGAGGATCAAAGGGCTCAAACAGATGCCATATGCTGCCCGGTTAAAGAAACTCCAGCTCTACTCAGTGGCATACAGCCTGTTCAGAGGCGATCTGTGCCTGACATAAAGCCATGTTCAACCCGAATTAATGGACATGCTGCACCTCAGAAAATCCAAATCCCATCGAGCTACACGCCGAGACTTGAACCTCAGCACTGAAATAAATAGGACATGCTGGAGGGACAGATTCATAACCCAGAGGCTCCCTTCACTCTGGAATAAAATCCCAGTCCAGGTTAGGCAGAGTCCCTCATTGACTCTCTTCAAGAGGAATCTTGATGAGTGGATGGGAGATCGTAGGTTTACCCCGGGTATCACTTCTGTGTCACTGTTAGACAGAGGCACAGTATACTAACCTCGAAAAAGGGCATAGCAAAATAAATTTAAAATGGGTCGTGAAAGCCAAACACATTCTGGCTAGGCTTATAAATGCCCTAGGGCAGATAGCCTAGTATGAACCTATGAACCTATTCTCTTACAACACCTGGCTTTTGTAAAACATCTTCTAAGTTGCCTAGGGTATACAGTAAGCGAAAAGAAATCAAAACTAGTGCCCTCAGAAAATATGACATTCCTGGGTGCCAGCTTGAATACAACGGCCCAGATGGCTTATATGACGCCAGACAAACAACTACAATTAACTCGATACTTTCAGAGCAATGGCAACAAAGACCCAACTCCCTGCAAGAAAAATTCTGCAGGCCTTAGGCTTCATGGCATCTTGCATACTACTAATACCCTTTGCAAAACTGCATATGAGGAAATTACAGTGGTACCTAAAAAGCATATGGACTTAACACAGCCACAGCTTGGAAACAATGATACCTCTCATTCCCTGCCTTCAACAGGAGTTTCTATGGTGGTCACAGGCATGTCACCTCAACAAGGATCAGCCTTTCATCTTACCCCCAGCCAGGCAAACTATGACAACAGATGCATCGGACTATGCCTGGGGGGCACACATGGCAGGACGGTGCATTCAAGGCATATGGACTGCAGATCAAAGGAATCTGCACATCAATCAAAAAGAAATGCTAGCTGTACAAAATGCTCTGACAGCCTTCAAGGACCTCTTACATTCAGGACAGCTTATCATAAGGACAGACAACACCACAGTAATGTGGTACATAAACAAGCAAGGGGGTACACACTCCTACCCTCTATGCAGGCAAGCAATGACCTTGTGGAACACAGCATTGGCTTACCAAGTTCAATTACAAGCTCAATTCCTGCCAGGAAAAAAGAATACATTGGCAGACGACCTAAGCAGAAACATCATGGATCCCCACGAGTGGAAACTGGATCCACAAGTATTTGCAATGATAACTCAAAAATGGGGGCTCCCAGACATAGACCAATTTGCCAGCCCCCAAAACTATCAACTAACAAAATTTTGCACAAGGACTTTTCACCATCAAGCTTGGAAAGTGGACGCGCACTCATTCAGTTGGAAAATGCTGACAGTATATGCCTTTCCTCCATTACCCCTTCTCACAAAGGTGCTGCTGAAAGTCAGGATGGAGGGACCCCAAATGATACTCATTGCCCCAAACTGGCCACGCCAGCACTGGTACCCACTATTAAGGAATATGGCCCAGGACCCACCATGGATTCTACCACAAATTACCCATCTGCTTACACAATCAGATTCTACACAGCCAGCTCAAAACCTTAAACTTGGCTGCATGGCAAATCACCTAAGCAACCAGCCAGCTCCTCTCTCACAAGCTGTTATGGATGTTATTCTGGAGGCCAGGAGGCCCAGCACCAGGAAAGCCTACTCAGACAAATGGAAAAGGTTTTGCGCCTGGAACCAAGCTAAAGGTCAAAATACCCTTCATCCTGACATACCTCAGATTCTGCAATATTTAACTGAGATGTTACACAAAGGGCTTTCTTTTTCATCTATTAAAATCCACGCCTCCGCTATTTCAGCTCACTACAACACGGATCCTCCCTTATTTTCACATCCACTCCTAAGGCAGTTTCTCAGAGGGGCCAAAAACATTAGGCCTCCCAGGAGAGCACCAACACCTACTTGGGACCTCAACTTTGTTCTGGAAAAACTTACGCTACCTCCTTTTGAGCCAGCTTTCTCAGCTGACTTAAAGTTTATATCATGGAAGACTGCCCTGCTGCTAGCAATTACTTCAGCGAGAAGAGTTTCAGAGCTTCAGGCACTAATGGCAGTAGAGCCTTTCCTCATTTTTCAACAAGACAGAGTTTCTCTATGAACTAACCCCAGAGTTTCTCTACGAACTAACCCCTCCTTTATGCCTAAGGTGGTATCCAGTGTGGCTCTAAATCAAACCATCCATTTACTCACCTTCTTTCCAAATCCACAGAACAAAGGAGAAAGACTCCTACATTCCTTGGACATTCACAGGCAGCTACGTTACTACTTGGATAAAACTAAGGCTTTCAGAAAATCTGACCAGCTTTTTGTATCCTATGCTACAGCATCACAAGGAAAGGCTATCTCAAAACAGACCATTTCCAAATGGTAGGACATTGCATACGTTTTTGCTACACCCACCATGGAAAACCAGTTCCTGCTAGCATAAGGCCCCACTCTACCAGGGCAGCAGCTACAACTACAGCCTTCCTCAGGGGGGTGCCAACCAAGGATATTCTGAATGCTGCAACTTGGAGTTCAGTACATACCTTCACCAAACATTACCACTTACCACTTTACTCTAAGACTAGAGCTGGCTTCGCCACTGCAGTTTTGCAGGACCTTCTAGCCTCCTCTAACCCTGTTTGACTCCACCTCCCATTCTTAGCTTTGGGATTCTACCCAAGTGTGATGACTGCAGCAGGGTAACACGATGAACATAGTACAGTTTTGTACCTACCATAAATGTAGATGTTCGAGTGTATACCCTGCTGCAGTCCAGGTTACCCTCCCTCCATCCCCTCTGACCTAACTAAGACCTTTCTATACCTTAAAATCTATTACAACCTTTGTGGTGTATTTGCTTATAGCTGGAGGGATTTTTTTTTGTTTATGCTACACTTTTTATTATTGGTACTATCTACTGACCACAATTTGGGGGGGGAGCTCCTGACATCTGGGGCAAGAAAAACTGAAGAAAATGGCGGTGGATGCCTCTCATATACCCCTGGTGCACTGATGTCAGGGAAGAAGCGACAGCAACCGACACCGGACCAAAACTTTGGAATTCGGGCCGGCTGCAGGACCGCCTGACGGCAGGATAACCCAAGTGTGATGACTGCAGGAGGGTATACACTCGAACATCTACATTTATGGTAGGTACAAAACTGTACTTTCTTGGATCATACTAACCAGCTGGGAACATAGCTGTGTAGAATATTTAGTATTGGTCAAACAGATGGATTATAGATAACTTGATAGGTGGTAAGAAGCTGTGTATATGTTGGCTGATGGCATAGTTCTAATCAATTTAGGCTTTTTAGTGTTATGCAGTGGTGGTTTCTGAAAGGGGTAATTGCTGCAAATTTATCAACTTTGTTATAGCATTGTTCAAGTTTTGCTTTTTGTGATGTCTGAAAGTTTGTAAGGATGTGAGCTCCATAAAGTGTGGGGAGGAAATAAGTAGTGGCAAGTGTAGTTTTAGTAACATCAGTGAGAGAAGTTTGTAAGGATGTGAGCTCCATAAAGTGTGGGGAGGAAATAAGTAGTGGCAAGTGTAGTTTTAGTAACATCAGTGAGAGAAGTTTGTAAGGATGTGAGCTCCATAAAGTGTGGGGAGGAAATAAGTAGTGGCAAGTGTAGTTTTAGTAACATCAGTGAGAAAAGTTTTTCGCTCTATGTAACATCCCTAGTTTTTTAATGCAGTTTTGTATATGCAGGTTTAATTTAAGATTTACATCTGTTATCGTCCCTGTTTGTGGTAAGTGACTTCAGTGGTTGCATCATCAAGAGGGAGCTTCAATGTTTTTTTTATGAGAGAAAAGAATATTGGAAATAGTAGTAGTGTGTTTGAGTTGAGCATGAGTTGTGAGTTAGTCATGTTTCAGTGGCTGTTAAAGCTTCCTGAGTAGTTTTTTGGTGGTGTGCCATGTTGTCAGATATGCAAATGTGTGGAGTTGTATGTGACTGAAGTCATATGACAGTGCTTTTCAGTGCACAAGCAAGTTGCTTTTTACACAACTGAGTACTGGGCAAAGTTACAGGGGAAAATTTCGATCTAATGTCTTTTCCATCCTGGTTCAACCTGTGGGTTATTGTATCTGACTCTGATCTGAGATGGTCATTTCCAGAAGACTTCAGCTCCACTTCCTCTACCCATAATACCTAACATTGACAGAGTAACCCCTGATGTCCTTCCATATCACTGCTGCAGTTTTCTTTACAGAAGGGATCTCCTGCCTACAATATCCCATTGTCTGGTCAGTATATCAAAGGTGTTAGGTCTTACAGGCACCAAACATCACATACATGTTCCCTGCGTAAGGCGTAGATCATAAAGGTGACATACAGATGCAGGCACTCATAACTTCTATGTCAGTCTGAATGCCATTATCAGACACCTGTCTGAACACCTTTCTGCAGTGCTGGTTACCAGGCCATCTTCAGAGTAGTTCCCCCCTTTGGGATTACCATGCCATCTTCAGATAAGCTCCCCACTTGTGTTTACCATGCCATCTTCGGATAAGCTCCCCCTTGGGGTTACCATGCCATCTTCAGATAAGCTCCCTTTGGGGTTTCTTCTCTGCCGCCTTCAGTTTTGTAGTATACATGTGTTCATGTCATCCAAGAGGGGAAAATGTCAGTGTGGGAGACAAATTCCCCCTGAAGAACATCAGTGCTCTGTCAAAAAGTTTGTCCCTAAGACCACGGAGTCACTTATCTTCCTTATTATATCTTAATAACCAAGTTAAACTTTTGGCTTTGGGTGCTATGGCGGAATCTTCCCATCTCAAGGGTCAGCCGTCTGCCAAGGAAGAGGCCAAAAAGACTAGGTCTGATCTGATTGCTTTCCAGCCTCCCCAAGAAATCTCTTTAGAAGCTAGTGAAAGCCTTGAAGACCCTCCGGTACTTGCCTCTGATTCCTCTGTAGTGACCCCATTGGAGACCAGAAGTGATTTAAATTCTCTCACATCCTCGGAGGCTTTTCCAGCGTCTGTTCTAGACATTGAGGGGGAACCTTTGCTGATTATTTCCGAGGGAGATATCTCCTATATTAGTAAGTGAAGAGATTCTTACTATGATTATTGAATACCACCAAGGGTCTGAACCACTGAGAGTCCTTAGGGCGGATATCCTGCTCAAGAAAAGAAAAAGCACTAAGCACATTGCCCCTGTTACGAAAGGATCCTCAATGTGAAGAGCATGATTTTACTCTGGGTCTCTTCAATGCTTTGGCCTCTAAGCCCCCTCAGGGTGTAGTCCCTGCTCCTCTCTGGTCTTCCACTCCTGTTAAAAGGCCTAAGGAATTGGATTCTCAGGTGAGGACTTGGATCCTGAGGCGGAAGCCCTTGCTTACTTTTCTGTCTCCTCTAGAGTATGGTTCAGAGGAAGAGAACTCTTAGAGCCCAGATTCCCCCTTGAAGAAATGTATCCTTTAGGGATACTGTTGCTTGCATGATGTAATACTTTAAATGGGATTGCTCCCTAGTCTCTGACATTCAAGAGATATTATGAGCTTTTACAAATGGAGTCTCCTTAGCTATCTGCTGTTCTTCCTGTTTTAGCAGCCCTTTTGGGCCCTTTTTTTTTTTTTTTTTTTTTTTTGCTGCCTCTGTACCTTCTGATTTCTCCGCCCCTAGCTCCCAAGAAACCTGATAGGTTCTACAAGATGCCCAAGGTTTGCAAATGTTTGTGTAAATGCTCTTCTGATCCTTTGTGGTTTTCGTTCCCAATGATAGGCCGCCTAAGCTTTTCCATCTGCTATGCTCCTTCCTTCAGATAAGGACAGTTGAGCTATAGAAAGGTTGGCTATAATATGTATGGTTACCTTTTCTTTCAGGCCTATTAATTTCAAAATATGACCAGGTATGTTTGGCCCTTCTTTCTCAGATAGCCAAGGTGATGTCTGACCTTCCTAATTCTGATGGGAAGGGTTCAGCTTTTTCCCTGCTTGGATCCACTTCCCAGGTCACCTGTCACTCCATACAATGCACTTATGATACAGCCAATGCCACTTCACTGGCTGATTCTTTTGCTTCTGTGATGAGGTGGTGTTCTTGTCTGTGTATTTAGGCCTTACCTGATGATATTAAAACCAAGCTTTTGATTATTCCTGTATGTAACAAAAATCTTTTTGGGACACCTGCTGCTGACCTCTTTAAGTCTATGTGGGATAAGGGTAAGGCCTTTTTGGAACTCTGCATATTTTTGTCTCCCCTATTCACAAATTCCAGAGGATTTACCCTTCTAAGTCCACCTTTTTCTGTAGGCAGACTTGCCTACCTCCCAAAGGTAAGAGGAGGGTTTTAAGCATATTCCCTCTATCTCAGAAGCCTTCTTGCCAGAGGAAGCCTGTCTGTATTTGACATTTGGCCACCTCTTCCCCTCGGCCACATCCTCTCATCTCTCTTCCTTTCTCTGTTTTTTTCCAAATTGGCATCAGATCACTTCAGATTCTTGGGTGTTGTCTGTCAATTACCAGGAATATTTCAGGGTTTGGAAGTTCTTTCCTCCTTTTTAAGCATTCCATAAATCTCAAGAACAGCTGCCTCATTTCCCAGAGGTTTTGCAGTCCATTCTGGATCAGGGCACCATTCAGCCTGTTCTACCCATCCAAGTGAGAAAGGCGTTTTACTCCAGAATGTTTTTGGTTTCTCTGAAGGTGGGTATAGGGAGACCAGTTCTGAACCTAACTTTGTTAAACACATCTTTATCAAGGTCCCTTCTTTCTGAATGCTGTCACTTCAGTCACCTTGGTTTCTCTAGATCTCAAGTATGCATGCCTACACATCTCCATTCACCCTCTGTTGAGAAAATGTTTGCATTTCTCTGTTTCTTCCATTCATTTTCAGTTCTATGCTTTGCCCTTTGGCCTTTGTAATGCCCCAGAGGTGCTCACAAATGCCTTGCTCCTGTCATTGCTTTTTGCAGGCTTTGAGCAATTCATATTTTCCATTCTCTGGATGACCTGCTCATTCATGCTCCTTTCTCCCAGCAGACTACTCCAGGATCTGCACTTTGCAGCTTGTCTTATCCATTGTGTGTGGTTCACAGTAAAACTAAAAAAATGGTTCTGATGCCCTCCCAGGATCATGTTTTTTCTCTGGTGCAGGCTTCAAACTATTTCCATGTTGGCTTGTCCTCTTGTTCTCAAGGTTTTGTTTGTGACCATCTTTTTCCAGTCTGTCCTTCCTCTGTTCTCTCTCATGGCCAGGGGAATTTTCAGGGTTCCGGAGTTTATAGACTCCACTATTCCCATGTTTCCTCTCACCAGACTCCATATGAGGATGCTATAATGGTACCTCAAGTCACTGTGGCTTCAGTATTGCCATCCTCTGGAGTTCCCTGTTCCTTTGCTTCCTTGTCTCAAACTCCAGCTTCAGTGATGGATTCACCAACTCCCTCAATGCAGGATTACCCTTTCAGGCTGCAGTTCCTTTTTAGGAACAGTTAAATGCCTCAGACTTGTGGGCTCCTTATGGCCCTCAAAAAGTCCAGGGTCTCTGGCCTCCTCCTCAGAAGGTAGGTCATATCAGTGTAAAAGAGTTGAGAGTTTACAAGTTTTTTTATTCCCTTTTCCACCATGGCCTCTTCAGAATCTTCACAGATGGTACCACTGTGATATGGTACATCAGCAACGCGGGGGGCTATGAGGTCCTATCTCCTTTTCAACTTAGCTCTTCAAGCATGAGATTTGGCTTTTGGGTATCAAGTGACTCTTCACGCGGTTCACATTCCTTCAGAGCACTGCCTAGTGGCAGACTGAGTAGGTCCAGAACACAGGCTAATGAAAGGATGCTTCACAGAAATGTGTTTCTGGACATTTTTCATTGGTTGGGTATTCCTGTGGTCGATCTTTTGTTCATTGATCGGATATTTCTGTGGTCAGTCTTTCTGCCTCCACTCTGTACAGACGGCTTCTTCTCTTCTGTTCGAGTACCAGGTCCTTTGTCTTGGAAAGTGGATGCCTCCCTTTTTCTTAAAATGGAATGTTTCTGTATGCCCCCCTTTTCTGTGTTGTCACAAGTTTTGCACAAGATCAGGCAGGACTGTCCCAAAAATCTTGCCTGTGACTCTCTTTTGGCTCAGACAACATTGGTTTTGTCCACTCTTCAGATGACACTGGGTGATTAGTTTTGATTCCTTTTAATAAGTACCTCTTTTTGCAGGATGCATTCCAAGTTCTGCAGGAGGTCAGGAAACTCACTATCAGAAAATCATACAGTGGATATAAAACGTTTACACACCCCTGTTAAAATGCCATGTTTTTGTGATATAAAAAAAATGATACCACGATAAATCATTTTGAAACTATTCACACCTTTAATGTGACCTATGACCTGTACAATTCAATTGAAAAACAAGTTTGTTAGGGGAAAAAATGTAAAAAAAAAATTAAAAAAAGCATAGAATAAGCTGGTTGCGTAAGTTTGCACACCCTTAAACTAATACTTTGTTGAAGCACCTTTTAATTTAATTTCAATGTTCATTCTTCTTGGGTAGGAGTCTATCAAAATGGCACATCTTGACTTGGCAATATTTGCCCACTCTTCCTTGCAAAAGTGCTCCAAATCTGTCAGATTACGAGGGCATCTCTTGTGCACAGCCCTCTTCAGGTCACCCCCACAAATTTTCTGTTGGATTTAGGTCTGGACTGTGGCTGGGCCATTCCAAAACTTTAATTTTCTTCTGGTGAAGCCACTCTTTGGCTGATTTGGATGTATGCTTGGGGTCATTGTTGTGTTGAAAGGTGAAATTCCTCTTCATTTTCAGCTTTCTAGCAGACACCTGAAGGTTTTGGGCCAAATGTGACTGGTATTTGGAACTGTTCATAATTCCCTCCACCTTGACTAAAGCCCCAGATCTGATCCAGCTGGAGAAAAACAACCCAAAAGTGTGATACTGCCACCACCATGCTTCACCATGAGGATGGTGTTCTTTTGGTGATGCAAAGTGCTGTTTTTGCTCCAAACGTACCTTTTGGAATTGTGGCCAAAAAATTCAACCTTGGTCGCATCAGACCATAGCACATTTTCCCACATGCTTTTGAGAAACCTGATGTATTGTTTTGTAAATTTTAGCCGGGCCTGAATGTTTTTCTTTGTAAGAAAAGGCTTCTGTCTTGCAACCCTACCCCATAGTCTAGACATATGGAGAATACGAGAGATTGTTGTCACATGTAGTTTACAACCAGTACTTGCTAGAAATTCCTGCAGCTCCTTCAGTGTTGCTGTAGTACTCTTGGCAGCCTCCCTGTCCAGTTTTCATCTTGTCTTTTCATCAGTTTGGCGGGACGTCCAATTCTTTGCAACGTCACTGTTATCCCATATTTTATCTTTTTGATGACTCTCTTCACTGTGTTCCATTGTATATCCAATGCTGTGGAAATTTTTTTGTACCCTTCTCTTGACTGATACCTTTCCAACAATGAGATCCCTTTGACACTTTGTAAGCTTCTCTGAACCATGACTTTTGCTGTAGCAGGCAACTGAGTAAATGTCAGGAAAATCTTACTAGGACAGCTAAATTTTATTTGGGGTTAATTAAGAGTCTCTCTAATTGATGGCAGGTGAGTACCCAAGAAAACTGAATGCTGTAATTAAATCGAAAGGTTCTTCAACAAAGTATTAGTTTATGGGTGTGCACACTTATACAACCAGCTTATTGCCTGCTTTATTTTTTTATATTTTTCCCGAACAGATTTGTTTTTCAATTGAATTGTACAGGTTATAGGTTACATGAAAGGTGGGAAAAGTTTTGAAATTATTGTGGTCTAATTTTTTAAATCACAAAAACTTGGCTTTTTAACAGGGGTGTGTACACTTTTTATATCCACTGTAAATGTCCAAATGGAAATGATATTCTTGTCTGGTGCGCCTCTCGCTATCAGGATCCCCTCATTATGGGAAGGTCCTCTACTACTCTGTTATTTGTGTGATCTACTCCATGCGGGGTTGGCATATTCTTAAGTTAAAGCTCGGCTATCTGGTATCTCTGCTTGTCTGCCCTTGAATCCTTCTTTGACACCTCAGTTTGAGGTCAAGCAGTTTCTTAAAGGCATCCTCCTATTCCACCTTTTTGGGGCTTCAAGTTTGTACCTGAATTGAGTTGGGCTGCTTTTGAACCTGCTAGATGTTCTTTGTGTTTCACTGTTGCAGTCATTACATTTGGGTAATCTGCTGGCAGGTTGCCTACATTCGGCCTGAATAACAAAGTCTTGAGTCCTGCGTCGGTTGCTGTCTCCTCTTCCAGGTCGTCAGGGGTATAAAACATGCAGCCGATGCCATTTTAATCCGTCTTTCTTGCCGTGCGGTGCCAGAAGCAGAAGCAGTTCGTAAGTGCAGGTCGGCCGACTCCTGTAATTTTCGTTTTCGAGTTTCAGAACCAAAGTATTCAAACTAAAGCTAAGTACCCTGTTGGGGAAACTTTTTCTTGCTCCTTACCGATGTCAGTAAAAGTTAATAATTGCATTACTTGTGGGAAGCAAATACCTCATAAGGATTTTCATTTGTACTGTATTCCTTGCCTAGGCCCTGATCACAACGTGCCTTGCTGTCAGTTTTGTGCTAAATTTAACCAACACACCATTAAGCGTCTGTGTATTTTTGCTTCTAAATATTTTGGTTCAAGATTTAACTATCATGAAATGTCATTTAGCAATCCGACTACCTGAGTTCACAAAAAATGCAAGGAAAAAGACAGAGACAGACTGTCGAGGTCCAAAACCGACGAAGCTTCTAAGCCAGTCGCCGGTTCGCCGTTACTCAGTAAGGCGCTTTTGCAGCCCCTTATACCCTCTACATTTGAGTCACAGGCCTCTACCGAGACCTATTCAGAGTCCGGTATGCCACGTGATTCGCTATGTTTTGAACCTGCGGATGTCTCTCCCTTGGATGGGTCCGGAGCCGCTGGGTAGGCACTGGCTTCTGAGGGTGTTTTTAGGCCTCAACATTTTTATATTAAACCGATGCCATCAACAAAAACAAGGGCAAAAACTACTTCTATGTCTAAAAAAATTACACATGAGCCACGTGCTCAGGCCCCTATGCCTAAAAAACAAATGATCAAAATGGCTGAGGATTTAATTACCTTGATCAGGGGTACCTTCAGATCAGGCTTCCATTTCTTCTGATTCCTCTTCTGATCAGGAATTTTCTATTCCACCTTATGAGGATTCTGATGCAGAGGAATCCATCCCATCTGCATCTCCTCCTGAGGATTACTCTTTTGGAGAGACTTTGCATACTTTAAGGGAACATTTTCACTGGGAGAGTCAGGACTTCTCTGAATCAAAAAAGAGACTTAGGGATTTCCTCTTTCTTCCTCAGTGTAGGCCTTTGGCAATACCTCCTGTATTAGATATTGTTGATGTGTTCTCGGAATCAAGCATGGCTCCTGATTCCCTGCCTCCGGCTCCTAGTAAGCCAGACAGATATTACAGGGTTCCTGACTCTCACAAATTTCTTTTCAAAAATCCTGCTGCTAATCCTGAGAGGGTCCCAAGGGTGTTAAGGCTTCTACAGCCAAAAATCCTACCCTTTCTGATAGAGATTCCAGGGCGCTGGATAGATGGGGTAAGAAGGTTTATACTTCTGCAACCTTGGCAATCCAGGCTTTAAACTGCCAGTTTCATATGCTTAAATATCAACAGCATGTTATGGGCTTACTGAAACAGAAAATGCTGTTGATTTCTGATTGTGTGGAAAATAGAGTTACAGGATTTATTGCATTCAGCAGAACAGGCTGGAAAGCATACTTTGCGATGTGGTTTTGATTCCTTGGAGGCCTCTTGCAGGGCTGCCGTAACTGGATCTGTGATAAGAAGGCATGCCTGCCTCAAGGTGCAAAATCTGCCTGATCATGTTAAAGGTAAACTGTTGGATGCCCCTTTACAGCATGACAGTCTATTTGGTAATAAGGCAGAAGAGGTTTTAAAGAATATGGAAGACAAAGCTAAATCTATGCAAACTGTTAAAGATTTCTTGCAAGTGCAGCCACCCAGGTTCAGTAGACACTGGCCTACTAAGAATTGGTCCTTTCCTGTGTCCAACAGAGCCACTCAGGGCAAACCAGGCGCTCAAAAGGTTCCAGATATCAATCACAGGGATCTTACAGGTCAAAGCATTGGGGTGCCTCTACCTCCAAATCTGAAGGTAACAAAGCACAACCCTACAGTAAGCAGTCTCAATGACTTTCCTCTGCCATCTCCAAGCACTTATCTTTTGGCAGCCCCTTTGGGGAGCAAACTAGCACTTCATGCTCAAAATTGGCAGTTAATTACCCAGGATAAGTGGGTATTAAACATAGTATCCCAGGGGTACAGATTTAATTTCTATACTTTTCCAATTCCAAACGAATGGCCAGATCTGCCACAAAAAAAAATAGGCAGAGGCCCAGAAACAAGTCAAGTCCCTCATGGATATGGGGGCTATTCAACCGGTACCAGAAAAGGAAAAAGGACAATGATTTTATTTAAGACTATTCTTCGTACCTAGAAGAGACAAATCATGGCGTCCAATATTGGATTCACCAAATAGACCAGCAAGGCAGAACGGAGTTCAAATTCATTTATTGTTGTACTATAACAATATTGGACTTATCGACTCTGAACATGTTCCTGGACATTCCAAAATTCAAAATGCTGACTTTACAACAGCTCCTGCCTATGCTAGGCAAGAGTTCCTGGTTGGTAACTCTAGACTTAAGAGGCATACCTGCATATCCCAATAAGGGAATCTTGCAGAAGATACCTCGGCTTCAAAGCAGGTTTTTTGCATTACCAATTCTCTGCACTGCCCTTTGGCTTATCTACTGCACCCAGGGTCTTTACAAAGTGCCTGGCACCAGTAATTGCATTCTGCAGACAAAGAAACATTCAAATTTATCCTCATCTGGACGATTGTCTCATTCAGGCAGAGGACAAGGACACTCTTCTTCAACATCTGGTGTTAGTAAAAAGGCTTCTATCATGCCTAGGGTGCACCATAAATGAAAAGAAATCACAACTGGTACCCTCTCAAATACATTCCTGGGTGCAAGCTTGAATACAACTGCCCAGATGGCTTACCTCACGCCAGACAAAAGCAATTGACAATATACTTCAAACAAATGGCAACAAAACCCCAGTTATCTGCAAGACAAATTCTGCAGGCTTTGGGGTTCATGGCATCCTGCATTCTACTGATTCCATATGCGAGACTGCATATGAGGAAACTTCAGTGGTACCTAAAAAGCTTATGGAGTCAACATTGTCACAGTCTGGAAACAATGATTCCTCTCATTCCCTGCCTACAACAGAAGTTTTTTTGGTGGGCAGAGACATGTCACCAAAATAAGGGGCTGTCATTCACTCTACCTCTGGCCACCCAAACCCTAACTACAGACGCATCAGACTATGCTTAGGGAGGCCCACCTGGCAGGGAGATGCATTCAGGGCAAATGGAGCCCAAACCAAATGCATCTACATATCAACCAGAAAGAAATGCTAGCTGTTCAGAATGCTCTGACAGCCTTCAAAGACTTACTTCATCCAGGACAACTACTGATAAAGACGGACAACACCACAGTAAAGTGGTACATAAACAAGCTGGGGGGTACTCATTCATATACCCCCTTTGCAGACTAGCCATGGCCTTGTGGAACACAGCCTTGACTTACCAAATACATCTTCAAGCTCAATTCCTGCTAGGAAAGCAAAATACTCTGGCAGATGACCTAAGCAGAAATATTATGTACCCACACGAATGGAAACTGGATCCACAAATCTTCAGCATGTTAACATAGAAATGGGGAAGCCGAGACATAGATCTGTTTGCCTCTCCCCAAAACTATCAGTTGGACAAATTCTGCACAAGAACCCAACACAAAAAAGTATGGAAAGTGGATACTCTATCCTTCAGCTGGAAAAGCCTATTAGTCTATGCCTTTCCCCCTCTGCCTCTACTCTCCAAGGCCTTACTAAAAGTCAGACAGGAAAAACCAAAAATGATTCTAATTGCTCCAGACTGGCCTCGCCAACACTGGTATCCGCTTCTAAGGAATATGTCGCACCTTCCCCTGTGGTACTTGCCTCAAACACCTCATCTATTGTCTCAGCAGAACTATCAAATTCTGCACACTCCGCTCCAAACTCTGAATCTTGCAGCATGGCTAATCAACTAATTATTCAAACCACATCTCTCAGTAAACCTGTGATGGATGTCATTTTGGAAGCCAGAAGGCCTAGTACTGGAAAATCTTATGCTGACAAGTGGAAGAGATTCTGTGCTTGGAACCAAGCACAAGGAATAGACACAACAAAGCCCAATATTCCTCAGATTTTACAATACTTAACTGAGATGCTTAACAAGGGCCCGTCTTTTTCTTCAATAAAAATCCATGCCTCTGCCATCTCGGCTCATTACAACACAGAGCCTCCCCTCTTTTCTCATCCACTACTAAAACAGTATCTCAGAGGGGCCAAAAATTTAAGGCCTCCCAGGAGAGCGCCAACTCTTGCATGGGACCTCAATTTTGTGCTGGAAAAACTCACCCTGCCTCCTTTTGAACCAGCAGCTACTGCTGATATAAAATTTCTTTCTTGGAAGACAGCTTTTCTTTTTGCAGTCACTTCAGCTGGAAGGGTTTAAGAACTACAGGCTCTCATGGCAGTGGAGCCTTTTATTACATTTTATCCGGACAGGGTGGTCCTCAGGACCAATCCTTCCTTTATGCCTAAGGTATCCAGTGTGGCTCTTAACCAAACCATTCACCTGCTAACTCTTTTCCCAAATCCGCAGAACAAGGAGGAGCGGATTCTGCATTCATTGGATGTACACAGACAACTAAGATTCTACTTAAACAGGACAAAGTATCTAAGAAAGTCTGAACTACTACTGGTAGCATTTGCTGCAGGATCAGAGGGGAAGGCAATATCAAAGCAGACTATTTCTAAATGGATAAGCCATTGCATTCTTTTCTGCTACTTGCACCATGGTAAACCTGTGCCCAAGGGGATCAGATCCCATTCCACCAGGGCTGCCTCTACTTCAGCAGCTTTTCTCAGAGGGGTACCTACCAGAGACATTCTAGAAGCTGCTACTTGGAGCTCAGTTCATACGTTCACAAAGCATTATCATTTACCTCTCTTCTCTAAATCCAGGGCAGGCTTTGCCACTGCAGTCTTGCAGGGCCTTATAGCTGCTCCTAATGCTGTTTAGTTCCATCTTCCTATCTATAGCTTTGGGATTCTACCCAAATGTAATGCCTGCAACAGTGAAACACGAAGAACATAGTACAGTTGTGTACACTTACTATAAATGTAGATGTTCGAGTGTATTCACTGTTGCAGTCAGGATTACCCACCCACCATCCCCCTTTTCTATACCTTTTCTTTCCTTCACTATACTCAAAAGCCTTTGTGATGTATTTGCTTTTAGTTGAAGGTAAATTTTTTGTTTCCAAGGTACATTTATATATTTACTGTTTATACATGTAATTTTGCTCCCCACTTGAGGGGCACCTGACATCCGGGGCAAGAAAATCTGATTAAAATGGCATCGGCTGCATGTTTTGTACCACTGATGACCTGACGTCATGGAAGAGGAGACAGCAACTGACGCAGGACCCAAGACTTTGTTATTCAGGCCGACTGAGGGCAACCTGCAGGCAGATAACCCAAATGTAATGACTGCAACCGTGAATACACTTTAACATCTACATTTACGGTAAGTGTACACAACTGTACTTTCAGCTTCCTTGCTGGACTGTACTTGGAAGACCATTCTTCTGTTGGCTGTTACTTCAGCCAAGAGTGTCTGAACTTCAGGCTTTTATGGCTAGTTGTTCTTTGTTAGTTTTGCAGAGAGATGGTGTGTCTCTCTGAGCTAATCCTTTGTATGTCCAAGGTGGTTAATTAGTTGTCCTTTAATCGGTCTATTCACCTTCCATCCTTATTTCCATCTCCACAGTCAGTAACCCATGAACCTATAGTCTTATAGATTCATAGTTGTGTACTAGGCTAATGACCACAAGGGCCTTTTTAAGCCTAGCCGTTTATCCCAAATCTCTGACCAGTTCTGGCACCCTTTATAAGTGTAAGCAGTGGCTTATGAGATGAAACATTTACAGGCTACCCATGTCCATTGGGGAGAGCTGCCAAACCAGGGATGAATTTCATGTTCCCCATCCAGTTGTCCAAGTTACACTTGAACTGGGTTAGGGAAGAACTCTTCATCACATGGATGGGAAGCCTATTCCAGAGAAGTAGTCGTTTCTGGAAGACATACCCATCTCTCCAGCATATGTCCTGTTTATATCACAGGCAAGGTTTAAGTCTCTAGAGTGGGTACTTCTGGTGCTGTTTGTTTTGTGGATATGCAGGAGGTCCATCAGAGTGGGGGTCTGACAATGCCTTGTAGGCTACATCTTGATCTCCACTCAGCAGTGTGCAGGAGACAGAATACAGGGATAGGACTTAGAGGCAGTCTGCATAGGACATGTTACTTATGCCATGTATTCTTTGTGAGGAACATCTGTGGACATTCCACTTGTTGGATATGCCTGATTAGGTACATACCAAATGGGCCATTGTACTCCGTGATGGGTTTGATGAATGCTGAATATAGTGGAACAATGACTTCCTTAGACCTTCATGCCATACATTTGTTTATAAGCTGCACAACATAGAATGATTTTCTCAGTACTGTAGACATGTGATGGTCAGAGGCTAAATTGCTGTCTGCGTCCCCAAGTCCCTGATTACTGGGTCAACTCTGAGGGCTGTGTTGTCAATATGATAAATTCCAGGGGTGGATGACTTCCCAAACAATACTATTATGCATTTCTTGGCATTTAGTTTTATTCCATCGCTTTAGCTGCAATTGTCTCTGTCGGTCCTTCCTGGAGAACATACTTAGCCTTAAGAGTAGTTCCTGAATATTCCAGGGTTGGCTGGGGTTCCATGTTTTATTTTTACTTCAAAGGAGACCATTCTGTGGTCTGACCTAACCAGAGAAACCATTACACTAGAGGGTGTTCAGCACTCTCCCATATTAGTGAGGAGCAGATCCAGTGTGGTTGCATCCCTTGTTGTATTGACAGTCTGGTCCAGGGAGTTTATATGTACAAACTCCAAGTATCTCTGTGCCTTTATGTTTGGTATTGTATATGATTCCCAGTTAATAGTGGTGTAATTAAAGTTGCCCATAAATATGTTATTGAGTTGGATGGTTAGTGTTTCCAGTCATTTTAAATCCATGGTATGGGTTTCCTGAGTCATAGAGGGGGACCTGTAGCTTGCAAGGAAGTGGTATTGGATTTTGCCCTGTGGTGATTTGAGTGTGAAGAAACTCAAGGGAATTGTCCTGTTGCCTTGAGGTGTATTTATTTTATGGTGTTAATCGAGTCACCTCCACCTTTAGTCCCTGTCTGTGTAGTAGCTGGTCTAAATGTGTAGAAGGCATAAACTTGCAATGCCGGTATGCGCTCTGTGGCTTTAACCCATGTGTCAGTGACGCGCAGACATCTGCATTATTCTCAAGGGTGAAGAGAGCTTCTAGGGAGAGGATTTTGTTTTAGACTCCTTGCATTGAGCAGTGACATCTTAGGATTTTCTTGGTTTTGATTTGCTATGTCAGAAGTACTTTCAGTTTGGCATTGCCTAAAAAAGTTGCAATGTGAGAGAGCAATGTTTTTTCTAATATTTGAAAGCCTAGAAGGGAGAGGTGCAGACTATCCCTGGCAAAGGAGAGTGGTCTGTTGACCATCTCCTTCTATGCTGACAAATGATGCCATGAAATTAAGTGAATAACTAAAGTAAGTCATTTTTTGTGCATACTGTGGCATCATCCTTGGAGAAGGTAAAATGCTGCTCAATGCTAGGCTCATACCAGCCTGGGACACGCATTCCATGAGCTCCATGTCTTCTCTCTTGTAGTCTAGGGAGGTTCATCTGAGGTCATTTACACCCACATGAACCGTTACTGAGCCATACTGGTACTTGTGGTCCAGTGACCTTAGTGCATGCATAATGTGGTGCATCCTGGCTCCTGATAAGCAACTGACTTTCTCCTTACTCATCCTGGTGAGAGGGACATCAGTGTGTCTTACAGTGGAGTCTCCAGTGACTAGAATGTTGGACACTGTGGTGGCTTGGCTTATGGGCTTAAAATTAGAAGCTTCATGAGATATGGCTATATGTGTTGATGATGGTGTTGTTTTGAAAGAGTGCATTCGGGTTTGCTGAGGGTGTTTACGTGTACTTTGTCTGGGAAGTTTGTGGAGTTTTAGGAAGGTAACATTTAAGTGCCTCAGCATATGTGGGTCTGTGTCTGCTTTGAATTGTGTATAATGGGTGCAGCGTGTGCACTACTGACAACCTTATTGACGTTAGGAGTGCTTTTATGTGCGAGCTTTGCTTCTGTAACATATCTTGCACATACCATACCATATAGGTTCATAGGTTGGTACTAGGCTATATATATATGGCTATAGGTTATAGCTATAACAATTCCCTGGACCCCTGTCTAGCAGTGCGACTGACGTGATCCCTGGGGTGAATTTCCCATCTCCCATTCAATCGTCAAGGTTCCTTTTGAAGAGGGCCAAGGAGGCATTCTGCTTGACATGTATGGGCAGTCTATTCCAGAGTATGGGGAGTCTCTGGGTCAGGAACCTATCCCTCCAGCATGTTTTGTTCATTGTGATGACAAGGTTTAGATCCCCGGAGCGTGTGGCTCTGAGGGATTGGGATTTCTCTAAGTGGAGCATGTCCAACAGCTCAGGGTTTGACATGGCCTTGTATGTTAATCAGAGATAGCCTGTGAGTTGGGAGGGTGGCCTAATGGTTAAGATGTTTGCCTTACAAACAGAAGGTGCAGGGTTTGAGTCTCTCAAGGGATAATTGGCTAGGCTTAAAATGGCTCGCAAGGGCAGTTAGCTTACTACTAATCTATGAACCTATGAGTAGATGATATGCCACAGAGTATAGCTGGAATTTTTTCTTTGACTGTCAGCATAGGGCATGTGTTTTAGGCCTGTGATTCTTTTAGTGAGGTATTTCTGCGGCCTTTCCAGCTGTTGCAGATGTCTTGTGAGGTACATAGATAAAACACGGTGTTGTACTTTATAATGGGTCTAATGAGTACAGTGGGACAGTGACCTCCTTTTTTCTGGATGAAAAGCCCTTAGTGAATAAGGTGTGCCACATAGACAAATTTCTTGACTGTTGTGGCAGTGTGGTTATTGAAGGTGAGACCACTGTCCACCTGTCTCCCTAAGTCTCTCATCACACTTTCGGTGTTTAGTGTACTGCCACCTATGTGGTAATTCATGGGTACATGGTTTTTCCCAAAGGGGATAACTGTACATTTCATGGCATTAAGCTTGAGCCCATGGCTCTGGCACCAGGCATCTGTTTCTGTAAGGCCTTTTTGTAGAATATCCACATCATTTGGGGATACAATAATGGCTCCCAGTTTGCAGTCATCTGTGAACTTTGTTAGCCAGAGTCCCTTAGTGTTGGCCTGCACTTCAGAGAAGTAGATGCCAAACAAGAGCGGTCCCCGGACTGAACCCTGAGGTACTCCACTTGTCACTTGTCTGGAGCTGGATTTGGAGTCTGCTCCTTTTACAGTCTGGGTTCTGTCAGTAAGCCAGTTGGCAACCCATTGAGTGACGTAAGGATTTATACCCAGCTTAGTATGTTTATCTATGATTCCAGAGTGGGGGATGGTGTTGAAGGCCTTGGCGAGGTCTAGATAGGCTGTGTGGACTACCTTACCCTTGTCCATAGCTCTGGAGACTGATTCGAAGAAGTCAGTCAAGTTCAGGAGACAAGATTGGCCCTTCACAAACCCAAACTGGGTGGGGTCCAGTGTTTGAAGGTTGCTAATGTCTTTGTTTATAAATTCCATGATAATGCGTTCCATGCCCTTGCAGATCAGGCTCGTCAGATTGATGGGAAGGTAGTTCCTGGGATCCAAGGTGGATTCCCCCTTGTGGAGTGGGGTAACTGTAGCTGTGCGCCACTCAGTCGGCATGAGGCCTGAGGTGAGGCTATGATTAAACATGACACTTAGGTGAGGTGCCAGTTCATTTTGTAGTTCATGTAGTACACAGCCTGGGATATGTCATCTGGTCCCATCACCTTGTTTGAGAATTAATTGGTTGTCAGTAAACATTGCCCCAGGATGCCCATATCCACCCAGCTAGTAATGGAGATGTTGGTAAAGTTCATATTCATGGCAACAGATCCTTTGTTATTGATTCAACAGTTGGAGTGAGAATATCAATAGTGTGTCTGTCTGCCATTTCATTTGTATACAGTTTGAAAGTGAAGGATTTGCCTTGTAGACTGAAGGGTCATTTTACAAGAGCTTTGGGCTTGCCTCTATGGCTTTCATTTTGAGAGTGGCTATGGATGCCATTTGGACTTTGCTGCTTGTAATTTAATTTTGTTAAATTGCTAATGTCATTTTGAATTTGTTACTGCTAGGCAGGGGTCCAGGGAAGTAAATAGTGTGGGAAGAAATAGCCAGAGAATTGTCACGGCTAGGCTTGTATAGGCCCTAGGGGTGATAGCCTAGTACCAACCTATGAACCTGTTTGAATTCTGTATGTATTGCACTGTAAGATGTGATCTATACTTGCAGGTTTTCACCCTGAGCCTCTGCTGAAAATTAGTACATACCCAAACTATTCTGGTAAACAAATATCAAGTAAATAAATAAAATGATCTCACTTTAAGCCTCCCTGTGTGTTTTCCAACCCTGACAGACAAGGTTGCTTTTCTACTGCCACTAGAATTGCAGTCTACTTTAATTAGCCAAAAGTGAAAAGGTACTAGAAAAAATTCAAACTAGAACAAGTGATTCATGCCAACAATGAGAAGCACACACTTTAAGGCGATGTCAGAGCACACTAGCATCAGGTAGACTAAGGAAAAGTAAATATAATTTACAGTAATAATATGCAGAAAAATGCAACAAAATAATAAAAAAAAACAGTCTTTAGAAGTGGCTTAGAAAAGTGCAGTTTTTCAATTTGAAGTACTTTAGTGCCATACCGCTCAACTGTCCAGATTTTCACAGAAGTTCCAGATTTTAGCCTCTTATTTTTTTTCAAAACACCTTTATTGAATTATCACCTGTAACATACGCAAATGTGCATTCATATAAAGGTAAACAAACCATATTAACTTAAACATTATACTTCACATATATTGTTATATATCATATAACCTAAGCAATATTACATAAATTATTCAGTTCTTGCTTTTTTTTTAAACAGGAAACATTTTCATTAAACCATCACTTAACTAATACATTGATATAAATGATAATAAACCACACCAGCACAGTCCTAGTCACAAGCATTTTACATCACAAACCATACCGACACTCCCATTTACAAACTTTGTACAGCACTTATCTACCCAGTCTTTCACCCTCGAGCATTGCATAGCTTACTTAAGGCCTGCTACCTTTAGGCCTCATTCCTCCCTTGTATGTATTGCTCTCTCAATTCTCATATTTTCCTATGAGGTTTGCTCCTACCCTTTTTCTAAAGATCTCAGTTCCAGTTTAACTCTCTTTACTATATTCACTACTTCAGGTATAGTTGGTTTAGGTTTTCATTTTCTAGTAATTGCTTTTTTGGCAGCCACCTTTATTAGACACAGCAAGGCCTTATCATGTCTAGGCAAGAGTCTGCTTGGGGTGTAAAAATATCCATGTAAACATTTTTAGGCAAAAATTTAGATTTTGTTGCATATTAGGAAGATTATCATTTAACCTCCCATTGTTTCTTTGTGAATTGCTTATCCAGTCTCTCTTCCCAATCCTTTCTAACCTCCTCAGGGAGGAGCCAGGGAACTTTGTTGGCTAGGCTTATGTAGGCCCTTGGGCCGATAGCCTAGTACCTACCTATAAACCTCAGATTCTTAGTTATCGTGCAATATTGTATATGCTCTACTTGTTACTTTTTTAATGGCAGCTTCTGTTATAGATTATATTAAAAACTCTACCAGTGCTGGTATTTTGTTTAGTACCCCCTATTTCTTTCTCTTTGCTTATACTCTATCAGTCCCCGATGTCTTTTTCTGCCTTTGTCGGGTACAAAATATCATCTGCAAATAAAGCCAGCTTTTCTTAACTACCATACCAATTATATCCTTGAATTTCTGACTACCTTATTTTCTTTGCTAGTGGTTCTAAATATAGTGCAAATAATAAAGGAGAAAGAGGACACCTCTGCCTGGTTCCTCTGCTCAAGCAAAAATTATCAGTAAGGACCCCACCCACTTTAATTTTATCCTCTGATCCCTCATCTAGTCCCCTAATCAACCTTATTTTTTCAGGAAATGCAAATATACTTCTATTGCCCTGCTCATAAAGTCCCAGCCTCTTTGTCAGATGCTTTCTCTGCATCAAAACCTCCACAACAATGGTATTTTCTTACATTCTGCTTCCCTCTGGATAATCAGTGTTCTGCTAATGTCGTCAAATGCCCTCCCCCTTCACAAAGTCAGATTGATCCATTTCTATCAGTTTGGGCATTACTTTTGCCATTCTTTTAGCTGTTATAGACATAAATGCTTTTATAATCTTTGTTTAGTATTGAAATGGGCCTGTATTTATTTTATTTATTTATATTTGATAACTGGGTAGTGTCCGACTGGGCCTGAATCCCATTTTCAGTGGAGACCCGGGGAGAAAAGCTTCAAGGAAGACTTCCTAATTATACATTTGTACACAAGACAATAACAATAGGAGTTCAAATGCAAGTTCCTTGACATTGTATGAAGCTGGATCTGATGGATCCTTACCCTCTTTAGGTATTACAGCTAACCACTGCTTTCTTACAGGACGGTGGTATTTCTCCTCCTCTTAAGATATTGTTAAAATCTTCCAGGTCATTCAGTTTTTTTTCCTCCCAGCTTCCAAACTTCTACAGGAATACCATCTATTCCTGGGGACTTTTCTGTGGATGGTTATACATCACGATTCTCTCATCTCCTCCTATCCTAACTGTTAATAATTGAGCCTCATCTACCTCTAACCTTGACATATTTAATTCTTCCACAAACATTTCAGTTTATATATTTTCTTAACTTTTCATATTTCTTTGCTTTCTAGAGAGACTCGTAGAATTTCTGAACTATTTCTAATACCTCTAAAGGATCTCTTGTTTTATTTATTTTTACATTTGTTTACTGGGATAGTCCAACTGGGTATTAACCCTTTTTCAGTGGAGGCCCGGGGGGCGGGGTTCCAAGTTCCACAGAAACTTAGTTTGTCATATTTAAAAATATACAGACATTTGAAATAACAAATAGTAGTAGAATAAGTAAAAACACAGCAGATTACAAACTTATGTTGAATTTATCTTTTGTTTAGGCTCCCTAAATTTGGCGTCAGCCCTTTCTACTTTCTGTTGCCCGAGTCATTATGCTAAAAGATTTTGTGCTCTAGTGTTATCAGAAAGAATTGCTTAACAGCAGTCTTTCTAAGTTTGTACATATTATTGAGGGTAATTCCTTATTTTCTGCCAGCATTTTGCAGTTGATGCTCCTATTGTTTTGTAAGATCCCCCCTATTCTGCAATACTATCACATTTGTCAGTCCCTCTAAATAATTGTTACTTCTTAACCATAGCTCCCTTTAATTTATTTCCACCTTATTTTTAAACTCCACCTTCATTTTTTATCCCATTCCCTAGTAATCTTTTCAGAAGGAATTTCTGCCCACTCCCACAGCTCCTGAATAATCTCCACTACCCATTCCTTAAATTGCTCTCTTTTCAACAGATGGGTGGGAAAGCACCAGTGTCTAATTTTTATTTCATTATCCTGTGTTTTTATTTCAGCTGTTCTTGGCGCATGATCTGAAGTAGTTATTGGATGGGTATCAAGACCTTCAATAAAATGCACGTGTTCCTGTGAAATGTAAATTCTGTCTAGCCTAGCCCAGTTTTTATGTCTTGGGGAATATGTAACTTCACTCCGAACTCCTGTTACTGAAATCACATCTTCCATGGCAAATATTTTCATAAATTTCTTCAAAAATCTACCCTCATTTGTTATATTTTCCCTTCTTGGTCCCCCAGGCACATCCTTACTGCTGCAAATCAAGTTCAAGTCCCCCACCTATAAGTAATATTCCTCTTGAAAACTGATTATTTCTCCCAAAATCTTTTTTAGCTGCATTACAGCTGTTTCAGGTGAAATATAAATACATTTATTTATTTATTTATTTATTATTTATTTACATTTGTTGACCGGGAGTGTCCGACTGGACGTAGGTCCATTTTCAGCGGAGGCCCGGGGAGAAAAGCTCCACAGTTAAAATAAACAGACAGTATTTGCATTGGATTACATAGTGATTAACAATTTGCATAGCAATTACTTACAACATATTTACAGATGAAGAACATAGTACATCAGTAGACAACTAGAATCTTTAACTGTGAAGTGCATACCAGACATTAACAAATGTTACAAGAAGAAGTTCGTGCTGTATAATAAGTACTGGCTTATGAGCATCTGAGCTTGCTATAATCAAGGTAGTTAATGAAGTGGAAAGAAAGGTAGTGGTTGGATGGGGTGGATGATATTAGAGTGGGAGTTGCAAGGGCATAACCAGCATGTTTTTAGTTGCGCTTTTAGTAAAGTTTTGAAGTGGGTGCATGATGGTATGGAGGTAATTGTGGGTGGGAGTGAGTTCCATAATTTGGCTATGGCGCAAGAGAATAGTGCTTCACCAGCAGAGTTATTGGCTTTAGTGATCTGCAAGTGATTTTTGCTGCTGGATCTTAGTGGTCTGGTGGTGCGATAGGGTTGGAGTAGATTCTGGAGGGATGGGACATTTAGTGGATGGTTTACTAGTTTGTGGGCGAGTGAGAATTGATACCACTGAAGGAGGTGAGGGAGTTCAAGCCAGCCCAGTTCAGCAAGTGAGAGACAGTGGTGACTATGGTAGGATGCCCCTGTGGCGAATTTGGCGATTTTGTTGTAGCAGGTCTCTAGCTTGTTTAGATCACATTGCCTTAGGTTGGTATATATTGGAGAGGCATAAAGTAGGGTGGAGATAAGGTGGGAATTTGCTATTGAAATCTTTGCTGCTTTGGTGAGAAATTGCTTATTTCTGTATAATGCTCCTAGTTTTTTGTGGACTGTTTTTATAGTCATGGATATGTGAATGTCAAATTTTAGTTTGTCTATTTCCACTCCTAGCAATTTGGTGTGTTCAGTTGGGTATATAGTGGTGTTGTCTTTTGCCGTGATGTTAAAGTGAGAGTTGTTTTGAGTATGTTTGGTGGGTTGGAAGATGAGTAGTTTAGTTTTGTTTGGGTTGAGTATTGATCGGGCATCGGATAACTATGTTTCAACAGAGGAAAAGGCTTCCTGTGTGACTTTTTGCAGTTTTGGTAGGGACTGGGCTGAACAGATGATGGTCGAGTCATCTGCGTATTGTACGAGTGTGCCATGTTTGGTGGCAGAGGC
This sequence comes from Protopterus annectens, assembly GCF_019279795.1. Classification (NCBI taxonomy): domain Eukaryota; kingdom Metazoa; phylum Chordata; order Ceratodontiformes; family Protopteridae; genus Protopterus; species Protopterus annectens. The sequence goes on along the minus strand of NC_056729.1, from coordinate 1,715,952,254 downwards.
TAGATTATTGGTATAAACAGAGAAGAGTAGGGGTCCAAGGATGGATCCTTGGGGAACCCCTATGGAGACATGTAGTTGGGGAGATATGTCATTCTGCCATACAACGGATTGTTGGCAGTCAGACAGGTAACTCTGAAACCAGTTGGTGACCAATTGTGAGAAGGATAGGTTATTTAGGACAGAGATAAGCTGTTTGTGTGGGACCATGTCAAATGCTTTAGATAGGTCTAGGAAAGTAGCAGAGGAGAGAGAGCCATTGTTTTTATGCTGAAGGATAGTGTTAGTAAAGGGGAGCAAGGCGGTGGTGGTGCTATGGTTTGGTCGGAAACCATGCTGAGTACTGGAAAGGAGGTAGTCTGAGACCTGAGAGTGTATGCATCTCTCTAGTATTTTAGAGAGTGGAGAGAGAATAGCTATGGGGCGGTAATTGGTTAGTTCTGTGGAGGGTCCGCCTTTGTGGAGGGGAATTATATGTGATACTTTCCACAGTGTGGGAACGTAACTTTCTGATGGAGATCGGTTAATCAAGATGGATACTGGGTAGGCCAGAGCATCAGCTGCGATTTGTAGGTATTCACTTGGGAGGCTGTCTGCTGCTAATTTGGTGGGTTTAAGTTTAGTTAAGAGTTTTTTTATGTTGGAGATAGGTACAGGAGAAAAAGAGAAGGCAGTGGGGAGATTACTAGTTGAAGGTGTGAGTTGGAGGGGAGGGGGGTTGTGTTGTTTAGCTAGTGATAGTATGGTTTGGGTGAAGTGTGTGTTAAATGAAGTAGCAATATTTTCTGAGGAGTGAGGGATGTTAGGAGGAGGGGTAGTGAATTTACTTGGGTGGAGGATGGAGTTTATGGAGGACCAGAATTGTTTGGGGCTGTGTTGTGAGGAGTCTAGGGCAGACTGGTAGTATTGGGATTTGTCCTGTTTTATTAGCTTTTTGACTCTATTGCGTAGTTCTAGGAATTTCTGTCTAGTTGAGGGGGTTTTGGTTTTGCGCCAGTGCTCCCAGGCTTTATCCTGGTTTTTCATTTCTGCCTTAGTGGTTTTCTGTAGCCATGGGGAGGGTTGTGCTTTGGTTCTGGAGAATCTTATGGGGACATGGTAATTAAGGATGTTCAGGAAGGTAGTATTAAAAAATTCAACTGCATCACCTAGACTGAGGTACTTTAGAGGATGCCAGTTACATTCTTTGAGGGATGAGATGAATGTGAGTGGGTTAAAGTTTAGTTTTTTACGTATTTGACGGTCGATGACAGGTTTAGCTTGGTATAGGAATTTTTTGAGTAGGAATGTTGGGGAGTGATCACTGAGGCTATCTGATAAGCAGCCTGTTATATATGACTGGGGCTCTTACTGACTAGTATCCAATCCAGGTTAGTGTGCTTGGTTGAGTTTTTATTTATCCTGCTTGGTGACTGGACTAGTTGAGTGAAGCCATGAAGGTGTACATGACGGGTTGGATTGTTGCCAGAACAGGATTGCCAATCAATATTGAAATCACCTAAGATGATAGTTTCTTGGGGGAGATGGTGGGTAGACCAGCTGAGGAGGTTTTCTAGGGGAGGGATGTTTTGGCCAGGTGGGAAGTAGCATCCAATTATGTTGATGGTTTTGTTTGGGTTACTTTTGAGGTTGGTATATATATTATAGCTACACTACCTCCTTTTTTGTTTAGCCGGTCTACTCTTAGTATGCCGTAACCTGTAGGAAGTATTTGCTCACTGGTAATGTGAGGTTTTAGCCAGGTTTCTGTCAGGATGACTATATCTGGGGAGTACAAGTCTATGGTGGCATGGAGTTCATGGACTTTGTTGGATATACTTCTAATATTTAGGCATAGTAGAAGGAAGTCACTTGGCTTTCTATTGGCTGTAATATGGGAGAAGTTGTGGTTTCTAGTCTGATTATGAAGATTGGGGTTGGAGATGGTAGGGCCAGGGTTGGGGTGGATGTCTCCACTTAGGGCTAGTTTTGATAAGCATGAGAGTATTAGTTTTCTCAGTTTTTGAATGTGTTTGTTTATAAGGGAGACTTTAACTAATAATGACAGACTTTTGAGTTTCAGATTTCATCTCATTCAGGAAATATATAGTGTAAAATCTGTGATTCTAGCAACTTTAAGTTTATAGGAGTAATTTTTAAAATCCGTCCCCGTTTTTGGGGCTTTGCCCCCCCCCCCCCCATTAATTTTGGCTTTGTCCAGATTTTTTGTGCTGACAGGTTCAGAGGTATGGCTACATATTGTGAATGTCATTGTCACCAGATGCAAGGCAAAAGCACTGAGAACGCAGGTGTGGATGCCAAACATTTAAGCTCTGTGGAACTGTTCCAAGAGCTGTGCCAACATGCTAGCTGTACAGACTCAAGTAAAAGTAACTGAACCAACTAAAAAGCTCTCTGGCCAATGAAACAATCTCACTTTAAGCTTGCCTGTGTGTTTCCCAATTCGGACAGTCGAGTCTACCTTTCTTCTTTTACTAGAATTGCAGTCCCAGTCTTACTGTAAATACTTACTTTAGTTAGCCAGAAGTGAAAAGGTACCAGAAACCATCTGTTTCCAACTAGCTGCAACTAATTACAATGTGTTTCAAAGGCAGACAAGCCAGCAATGAGGAATGCACACACTTTAAGGCAAATTCAAGTACACTACCATTCTGGGAGCGGGGCTTCTCTTTTTTTTCTGTCCATAACCATAAGGTAAGCAGAGGACATAAGACTGGGAGGAGCTTCTAGAACTAGATGTACAGAAGATGAGACTGGAAAGAGCTTCCAAGACTTGATATTCAGTTGGGGAGGGCAGCTGGAAAGCCTCCAGTTTTAAAAGCACCTCAAGAAAAGGATGGCTGCAGAACAACAAAACTGATTTAAATGATGACATAAATGCAGTATTTTAAATGCTGTTTAAGTGCACTTCCCTAGATGCAAGGTGTAGTGCAAATGCTTTGTTCCAAGATTCCCTAGACTAAAATGGCTGACTTGTGCAGTGTAAATTACTGGGCAGCTGGGATTAATTTCCACAAGCTTTAGTTGCAACTCTCACATTTGGTCAAAGCTGGCTTTTTGTTTTAATTCTGAAAAGTGACTACAACACGGAATTAGATGAGTAATGCTGCTAAACCATGTAAGAGTTCAGAAAAATAACAAAGAATACCAGAAAACCAGTGGCGGCTGGTGACTTCAAATCAAAGGGGGGCTGCAGGAGACAGCTGAATGGGTGTGGCCAACAAGAAGGGTTGTGGCCAACAAGGGGTGTGGTCAACTAAAAGGGGTGGAGCTATGGTGCAATGGGATCAATGCTTGACATACTTATTTACATGAAATAAATGCTCAGTCAGTATGGCGCATGCTGAATACTCTACACAGCACACATTGTTACATACACACATTGGTTTGAACACTTACCTCTGCGGTATACTGCAAACAGTACTTCATACTCCGTTTCTGCACCTGAGGAGAAGCTGTGGTCTGGAACACATCAGGTCATACTGGATTTCTCCCACCCCCTTTTTCATGGAGGCTCAAAAGGGACATTTTTAAGTTTCCCCAAGCAAATAATTTTCACGTGACCCCCAGCTGGTTCCAAATAAGTGCTTGTAGTCTTTGGTGTTCCTGTTAGGGGTTTGCCACATCAGATCTGTTTCCATTGGTTCCTGTCCTCTGCATCTTGCTCTGTCACCACATCACTTCCTCTACCACAACCATAAATCTAACCTTACGAGTCCTTCCTCTTTTCTTCCCTGGCAGCTCTATCCTTAGCATCCTTCTCCCAATATACCCAGCATCCCTCCTCAGCACATGTCCAAATCAACACAATCTCACCTTTGGGCATGCCTTCCCCCTCTTCTAGAGCCAACAGTAGCCTCCCCCCAATTTCTGCCAGCACCCTTTTGGTTAACAGTACTGGTGGTTGTCATTGTTAACCCGGGCCTCGACCAATCCTGTATCAAAATCTGTATTGTTGTCCAACAAAATTTTGTCAGGAGGTTATATGTGATGCCTTTCCTGACATAACCCTCCCCATTTATCCGGGCTTGGGACCGGCACGAAGAAATGCACTGGCTTGTGCATCCCCAGTGGCTGGGTTACATAAGTGCTTGTAGTACTAGTAGTACCAAATAAGTGACTCTTGTGTTCTTCTGTGTATTGTGTTCTGTTACTTATAGATAAAGTCCATTCGTCTGTCTTTATTTAGTGCAAACTAATCAATAACTCTGGGGTTGAAGTTAGTTATACTCCGCGTTAACTCCTTTCCTATGGAAAGCATAGCCAAAGCATTCAATCTGTCTTTCCCCATTGTAGAACAAAGAAAGGTTTTAATCCTTTTCAGTGTTGAGAAACACCTTTCTGCCTCAGCAGTTGACATTGGTGTGGTGGCTATAATTAACAACACTTTGTAAGTCTGTGAAAACACACTGGTTAAGGAGTTGTCCAACAAGAATTTTAACATCTTGACTGCACTGCCAGCTGCTTTAAAGTCTTCACGTTGATACACCACTCCAAGTTCTGTTCTAAGTTGTTCCCTCAACAGGAATGGATAGTTGTCCATTGTTCCCGTGAACAGATTTTCTGGAAACTCTTATGTATGTTGAAAACTTTCCAGGCAGAAGTAACTGAGAAGCTTGAAGATGGCCAGTTTGTTGAAATCGTGATGTTGCCTGGAACTTTACGACATCACACACTTCCTTTGCAGCAATTGGCAAGGTCTCATGCAGTGGTCGGGAAGCTGATGGCCCTTGTCTACGTTTTGACCGTATGTTCTCCATCTGTAGATATTGCTCTGCAATACCGTCGATACCCAATCTGACACTGTCAATTGCATCCAAAAATGTATGAACATCCTTTTCAACAGCAGTTGCATCTGTGGTACGACACTGAAGTTGCCTGTACAGAATGTCAACATGGGGCAAAATTTAAATTCGTCATCTTCAGCTAATCGCAGTAGCCCATTTGCTTCCAGTACAGTTGCTGCAGCAGATGTAGGGCTCTTGTACAAATAATTAAAGCACTCTGCCAGCGACTCCAAGTTCTCGTACACTGCATTTACAGTACAGATGTTAAAATTCCACCGTATTCCTGACACTCTTGGCATGCGTCGTGATACTGTACTATCCAGAGCAGCCTGTCTTTGAACTGAACGATTGAAAAAGGCTGGAATTCCACCAAGTGTTAAAAAAAATGTCCTTGCTTCAGTATTCTGTTGTGTGGCTCTTTGCATTACCAGATTAAGTTGGTGGGCATAGCAGTGTACATAGTAGGCATATTTAAACCCTTCTCTTATGATGGCCTGGACCCTATGCTGAACACCACTCATAACAGATGCATCATCATAACTCTGAGCAATCACTTTTTCATACTGGTCTCCCACTACTTCCTTCAACTGTTCTCAGCATACCTTCTTACCTTCTTTGAAAATCCTCTTTATGTCCAGACCACCTACTCTCACAAACACACCTCAACTTTCATACATACTTCTCCCATGTTACACTCCAATATTACTTTTAACCCCAACTTTCTTCTACCTAAATACCATAGACTCTCCCACTTTAAGTATGTCCATTCCACCGATAAGAAATTGAAACTACAAATCTTTCTAAAGAGCTATTTAATAACCAAACCAAATTTTCCTACCTTACAAGATGGAGACATCCACCCTAATCCTGGGCCAACTCATCCCTCTCTTCAAATTACTAGACCTAAAATTAATGATACCCTCCTTATAGGACACCTTAACATTCATAGTATAAATAACAAAATATGTCATTTGCATGCCCTCCTAGATATCCATTCTTTTGACATTCTCTCTCTCTCAGAGACATGGCTAAAACCAGATACAAAAGATACTGATATTATACCCCAAGGCTATAATATAGTAAGACTTGACCGATCAAAACGTAAAGGTGGTGGAGTAGCAATTCTTTTTAAGAATCAACTAATTATCTCTACCCTTCCAACTTATCCTATCCAGGATTGCAAAGTAGAGGCCATCATAACAAAACTCCAAATAAACACCAAGAAATCCCTTTACATTATCTGCATCTACTTACCACCAGGAAACAATATACCTATACTAGAACCCTTTCTTAGCTGGGTATCTACTACTTACCCCCAAGAAACTATAATTCTAGGTGACTTTAATATAGACTGGAATACTATTAATGCTGATAATCCTTCTTCTCATATAAACCTACATGGTTTCACCCAGACTATCACTTCAACCACAAGAATCAACAAGCCTAATAATAAAGAGAGTATTTTAGACTGGATACTCATAAACAAAGTCAAACGGGCCTACAAAGTAGGAACTCTGCCAGATGATATAAGTGATCACTCTTTAACCTATATTACTAGAGAAAAGACTGATTTCCTAAACCTCCCTAACATTCAAAAAGTACGCTCTACCAAACTTTTTAACATAGACTTATTTCAAACTGAACTCGGCAAATGCAACTGGAGCCCCTTAAAATCTCTTCCTCTTGAAAATGCAGTATTATACTTTAATACTACTTTCTTATCCATTCTTGACAAACATGCTCCCGAGCGCACCATCAGAATGAAGCCCAATATTGCCCCATGGCTCTCTAATGAAACCAAAAAGCTAATTCTCTCCAGAAATAAAGTCTGGGCCAAATGGAGAAGCCATAGAAATTCCCTTTATCTTCTTCATTTCCGCCAACTTAGAAACTCGACTAAAAAAGCAATAATTACTGACAAAAAAAAAATTCTACTGTAAACTTCAACAAACTCATCATAATAATCCCAAACAGTTTTGGTCTTCTATAAATAGACTCCTTTCCCCAGGAACATCCAAAACTCCCACCCCTCTTAATGCTGACCCAGACACTCCCCACCTCACTACTAATGCTTTCAACTCTTTTTTTACTGACACTATTCTGTCTCTAGCTAGACAACTTAGCACCAATAACTCCTGCCCACCAATAAACCAAATAGACTCTTCCAATAACTTTAAACTACAACCTATTCCTACTTCTTTCATCTCTAGACTTATTCATAAACTGAAGCCTTGTACCCCTTCTGCTGACAAGCTCCCTTCACTTTTTCTCCAAAAAGCTGCCAAAGTAATTGCTTATCCAATATCCATACTTATAAACAGGACAATCCAAGAGGGAACCGTCCCAGACATCTGGAAAGTCTCCCATATTATCCCATTACATAAAGGTGGGAATTCCATTGAGTACTCCAACTATAGACCAATTGCCCTCCTTTCTCCGTTAGCAAAAATTATGGAAAAATGTATTCACCAACAACTCTTACAGTATCTCTCTCTAAACAACATTATAGCAAACTGTCAGCATGGTTTTAGACCACATCACAGTACTACCACAGCTCTCCTATCCTTTGTAGATACCATAAATAGGAACCGCAACAACAACCTTCTCTCCTCTGCTCTCTTCATCGACCTCTCTAAAGCTTTTGATATGGTCAACCACTCCATTTTAATTAACACTGTTATATCCCTCTCCTTTGATAATCTAGCCATTAAATGGTTTAGATCCTACCTCAGCAATAGACAACAAGCAGTACTTTGGGAAAACCAAATTTCCTCATTCATACCCGTTTCCATCGGTGTACCTCAGGGTTCTATTCTAGGACCTCTTCTCTTCTCCCTGTTCATCAATGATCTCCATTCAGCAATCCCTCAAGCAACCTGCATTCAATAGGCAGATGACTCCACCCTTATCTGTTCTGCTTAATCTCCTAATGAACTTTCATCTATTACTCAAAATGTTTTCAACACAGTAGAAACATGGTTCACCAGACGTAACCTCCTTCTCATTGCCAAAAAAACTAAACTTCTCCTTTTCTCTCCTACCACACGGTCCACTCCCTTAGACTTCACCATCTCCTCAAATAATGCCACATTCATCACACCTGATCCAACAACAAAACTTTTAGGAATAACTATTGACAATAACCTCTCCTTTGATCAGCATATTAACAACACCATTAAAACAGTCAACAGAAAAATAGGATCCTTATATAGAATTAAACCTTTCCTAACCTCATCGTCCAGAGCCAAGATTGCCCACTGCCACCTTTTGTCAACTCTTCTTTATGCCTCACCAATTTTTACCAACCTTAGGAAAGCCAGCCTTAACAAACTGGCTACTTGCTACAACAACATTGCCCGTTTTGCCACTGGTAACCCTTTTAGAACTAACCACTGCCTCAACCTGAAACAACTAGGCTGGCTAGAACTCCAAAACCTTCTGTTAATCCCTCAACTCACTATTGCCCATAAAATACTATACTAACCCAATAGCACCCCTATACTCTCTAAACTCTTAATCCCTTATAATAACCTAAACTCCCTTTGCTCTTCCAGTAAACTTTTGGCTACTTTAACAAAGACCAATAATTCTGCTGGTGACTGTCTATTCAATAATACTGTAGGAAGGTACTGGAATCTGCTTCCTAGCGATATAACACTTATCACATCATTGCCTCTCTCTAAACATAAAATCAAAGATTACTTCCAAAGTCACTGGCTCTGTTCCTGTAAAAAATCTGACTAATCTTTTACCCTTTCTGCGCTTTTCTAATACTCTACTTTCTTTCTCTCTTTTTAATGAGTCTTGTTTCAATCTATCTCCTTTCCAGTTTTTTTTGCTTTCCCCCTGCTTTAATTTCTCATATCTGTTTCATTTAACTTTACCTTCACTTTTCTTAAACTGCTTCCTTTCCTCCTCTCCCACTAAAGTGTTTCTTTTTCTCCTTTTTTATAAAGTTTAAGTTCTATGTAACATTATAAGTCGATCTGTTCTCTGTTTATTCCCCTGTATTTGATGTTATTACAGCTAATATTGTTATCCTAGAAATGTGTTTCTTTTCATGTGTAAACAATTTTTGTTAGGTACTATTTTATTTATCTTCTCTTCTGTGATGTTGGTTCTTTTGTTTTGTTTTGTTTTTTGATTACTTGTTAAAATTTGTGTGGAGCTTTTCTTCCCGGGCCTGTACTGAAAATGGAAATATATCCAGCTAGACTAGCCCGGTCAACAAATGTAAAATAAAAATAAAATAAATAAAAATAAACTGTTGTTTTATCACACCAGCAATATGTCCTGCTGTCTGTCCAAGTGGTGTAAAGTATCCCCAAAAACGTTCCACCACCTGTCCATTGACAACGTAACGGAACACAATAGCCATTTGCTATATCCCAGCAAAATCAGTGGTTTCATCTGCAGTTACTGCTATAAATTTTGCAGTACGAATCTCCTTTTTATTTCTTCTCTGCATACTGTTAGCATGCAGTCCAGGAGTTCATTTTGAATAGTTTTTGATGTTCCTTTGAAAACAGTTGAAGTTGTCAAGTGGTCATTCAACTTCTTATCAAACTGGCAGCCGAATTCTACCAGTGCCCGGAACATTCCTGGATTCCATGACTCTTCAGACTCATCATGGCCTCTTAAAGCTGCTACTTGTGCACCACACACCTTGATGCAGTCTATTAAAATAGACAGAACATAACGGTTGTCATCCACTTCCTTGTTGTGTCTTTCTACTGTTGTGTCTTTCTACTGATAACTGGTATCCACTACTTAACTGACACCTGATATCCACAGTTCCCAACACTGCTAGACTCATTTGGTTGTCAAAATGTTTAGCAGACTGTTCATGCCTTCTGGACTTTTCTTCCAGTCTCTTCAGGTCATCCATACCCTTTGATGTCCAGGCATCCTCTCCACCAAACAACAAACATGGGAAGCAGTACAAGCTGTTTGTTTCCTCACAACCACAGATCCAGGTGTGTTTGTCATACACTGACCTGTTGAAGCTGCGTGTGTATGTTCTTGACCTACTTGTACCTGCAGACTCTATCTTCAGATCAGGTGTGGGTCTTCCAGTCCTTTTGATTCTTAACTTCTCATTAAGAGTCAACTCTTTAAAATTAATAGATTTCAGATAGGCCACTGTAACACTCTGCTCACTCTGTTCACTCATTCTGGTTATCGTAGTTGTTGCAACTCTGAAATGAAGATATTGCAGAAATGATTTAAGTGCCACTGTTGTATACATGTTAAAAAGTACAGCTTCAGAAACAGCACTCATTTCATTGACAGTCTGCCACAGCCATGACCTACCAACTATCTGGCTTGGCCTTGCTAGGATTAAAGACTATTAATGCATTTGTGATGCACACACTGTCACAGCTTACATTGTCTTTGCAGGACTAACAGGGCAGTCATTCCATTGCCCCCACTATACTTTCTGCTTTGATCCTTCCAGCATTAAAATATATCTGCTGCACAGGGACCGTAGTCACAGCCTGTATGCATATTGCTTACTCCCTCAGACATATTAGAGTTTTGCAAAGCCAGAATTACAATACTAAATGGTTATTTCATTCCAACACTGGCTACATGAAAGTCCCCCATCGCAATAGGCTACCAAAAGTACCTGTCTCAAACCTCTGAAATCAGAAAGCAAAACAGTAATGAACTGCAAATGGCTGCATTAATTTAGTTGCACAGAAATGGTAGTTACAGGCTTGCACAACGGCAGACTTTACCCAAACAGTTATCTTGCAAAGCCATAACTGACAGTAAACAAGGCCAGTCACCCCAATGAATTCACAAACACCCCCCCACCCCCCCACCATTACCTAATGAAGTAGCTGCTTTTTACTGGTCAGGATTAAAGTACAAATACTAACAGCTGCATTGCATACTTTCATTTTGCTGACAGACTCACTATCGCAGCTTGTGTGCATCAGCCAAGTACACATTTCATTTTAAAATTAATTTTACTTACCAGACTTTCTACAATAAAACATGGTTTAACAAAAATTCCTTGACCCCACCACCACACACATACAAACTACACTCAGATTTCAGAGCTTCAGCTTCTGGTCGATCTTACTTCAGTGAAATGGACATTACTGTTGCAAATGTAGACAGAACTGCAGCTATTCACACAAGCATTGCCCCCAGCCCAACTCCCTACCCAGAGAAACTGCTTTCAACCTACAATGTTTAAGTAAAATAAATCTCCATGGTTGCATTTCTTTCACATCACAATAGCCAGGAACTTGCACATAATCTTACTTTATTTGGTGGTGTGTCTGTCTGTGTAAACTACAGGCTATTTCATTTCAGAGACCTATTTCTGACAAAATGATCTAAAATGCCCCAACAGATGTCCTAACCTCCAGAAAGAAAGACTCCTAAAAATGGACAAAAATATCATACTGTAACCACCATAGTCATGTACAAGCATTTTCACATGCGGTCATTTCCTTATTTGTATGCACAATATCTTTTAATTTTATTTTCCAGAAAAGGAGGATGCATACAGAGTACCAGTCCCAGACCAATACACATATAACAGAAATGATATTCCAGGCATTCCATTTCACATGTACTGATTCTGAAGTATTCAAGTACCACAGATACTGATTTAAACACAATCCATGTGTAGTACACTGCCTGCTTATTTTTAGATTCGAATGCAAGCATTCTACCCTAATTAAAATGTTAATGTTATGTTTTTCATTTTCTTATAATTATAGCTACTCTCAGACAATACTGGCAAAAAATATATATAAATAAATAAAATATATAGAAGTGCAGTAGTCATGCTAATGACCCACCTCCTAAAAAAGTACTGTTAATTACACTCAGACGTCTTGTTCTGGGGAAAAAAATGTTGAGTACAACAAAGTAAAATATAACACTGCAAGTTTAAGAGGGAAGCACATCAGCTAACTTAGATAAATGTGTCACTGGACTGCTTGCTGTTGCTAAGTTAACCACTGAATATGATCACAAGTACACTAAAATAAACACATGAAACATTAATCCTCAGGGCAGGGTACACACCTGGACTGCCATAAACCCATAAAAGTCCGTATTTTCTTCCTGCTGTAACTAGCAAGCTATTCAGCTTGTAGACACACTGTCTCCAACTTCATTTAAGAGTGTGAAATAATTTTATGACTTAAAGCCATTTACTTTGTGCTGCTATTTTTGTGGAGGGAATAGGGAATAGAATCCACAGCCTTCTGATCTTCCAGAATCAAATAAGGGTTATTCTGCTCTTAAGTTAAGAGTCTTAACACTGTATAATTTCTTATCTCTTGTGTATAATTAATCTGCATCCTTTCTGTAAAGTTGGTGCAATCTGAAGTGGGTCTTCTCTGAAAGAGGGGGAGGGCCAAATGAATGTTTAACTACCTCAGACAGTATTGTTTTGCCAGGTGTAGCCTGAAACCAGCATGATTCACTGGAGTGTATTAATCCATTGCATTAGTCAATCATTAAATTTGTTCATCTCCAAGACATTAGCTTTAAAATACTTTAAAAGCATTATATATATATATATATATATATATATATATATATATATATATATATATATATATATATATACATACACATACACACACACACACACACACACACACACAGGATATGTCCCTCAAGTTACCTTGCATTTTGCTACTTTAGGTGCAGAAACCAAGACTGCGAAGTGTGTAAACATTTATTCTTACAGGAAAAAGAACATTCGCTAGCATTCTTTCACTATGCTCAAAACCACAAAAGCTGGTACTTTAAATACACTGCTTCCCTGTGTGCCAACAAGCTATCACTATGAGAGTCCAGTCAAAACAAAAATGAAGTGGAGAAGAAAACAATATTTCAATGCCTTGGCTACATGACAGCTTACTTAATATCTAGATGGGAAGCAAAGGCTGTGAGGCATGAAAAAAATAAATTACTTTTTAAATATGTTACTGGAATGCCAGTCAAAATAAAGTATAAAAAAGCAAGCAGCCAACAAAATGCATTTTCTGAATACACAAAATCAACAGTATAAAAATGACAGAAAACCAGAACATTTTGCAAAGTAAAGGACAGATTAAAAGCCATGACTGTACTTGTGTCTACCTTGGATACTCTAAGTGCTCCTTGCCTGGACACATCTAAAGTCACTACATGGGGGAGTGGGGGTACAACAAGTATGTCACAATTTGAAACGTCTCTGGCTGATGGCGATGGCCCTGACACATTTCATATACTCTCAACCTCAGAGCAAGAAATCTGGATAAGGCCATAAATAAAAGTAGGACAAAGGTCCAAAAAATACAGACCATTTTTAAATGCTGCTCTTACAAACTTAGAAAGTTCAGTAGGTCTTGCATCAGTATGAATGTTCTGCAGGGTATGAAATCTGAAACTCAAAACACCTGTCAGTGAACCTCAGAATGTTGCAGAAATGCTCATCACTGTTGCTTAGTTTTCCAACTTGTAAAATAGCACCGGCTTTATGCAAAGAAAAAATCTGAGCAGATAACTTTCCAGCAGATCTTTATATCATTAAAAAAATAAATAAAAGGTATGGTTACCTGCTCAGATGACTGTATCATTGTGGCCTGACACATTCTACCTGCAAAAGCATTCCATTTATTTATTTTTAATGGATAAGTGAGATAGATCTGGTGTGCCAAACTGAAATCTCCTGCTGGATACCAGCTAGCCTATATTGCCAGTCTTCCATGAGTGTCTCGGTTTATTTCTGCAGCATTAACTTAAATATTTATGGTCTAATTACCACTGTTTTCTCACCCAACCTACAATAAGTTTGAAAACACCCTTTTCTCATTACAGTGCCAAAAGCAATTAACTCATAATTAAGTAAATTGCTCATAATTGTATAATTTCTTAGGTACATTTCATAATTTTATAGCTTCTAATACAGTGTATTAGACTGCTCTGCAAGCAATGCCAATAACACTGTCACTAGTTTCTCATTATTTTCAATTGCTGGAATATTTCAAGCTGAATAGGACAACTGACAACCCCACTATTACAACTTGCACAGCAGGAATTTCCTAGACTAGAGTGTGCCTCGTAGCAGCCAAATAATCTGTTATACAGCAGTAACAAATCATTTATAAATGTTCTTTGGTCAAAACAGGGACTCAATTATAAGACACAAATGATCATCAGAAACTGTCTATTTGTACCAATTTAGCTAGATGAGGTTCAAAATTTAGACATACAGTACTCTTGTAGATACAGAGCAAACTGTAAGGTACAGAAGTGAGATAGCTTCTATTGACACTGCGTGCGTCTTTCGGCTTTTCCCGGTTAGGGGTCGCCACAGCGGAACTCCGGTCCGCTAATGATTGGCAGTAGAGTTTTACATGCTGGCTTGCCGGGCCTAACACACAACCTTCAACGAAGGAACGCCCATTCACGCATGTCGTCACACAGTAGACGCTTTAACTGAGAATTGAACGGGCAACGTCTGTGAGGCGACAACGCTACCGCAGCACCACCACCGCTAACAAGGTTATTATAGTCAGGCTACGTATGCCATACTTAAAGGTGAAGTAGGCTAGACCTGTTTTGTGGCAGCCAATAATTTACTGTCCCATGAGCATTTGCAGTCGTACCCTTGAAGGAATAATAGCCTCATATGAACTTAAGTTTCTGTTTTCACCAATCTCATAAGACAGACTACAAATTAAGCATTTGCCTGACAATTGTTTCTCCCTTAGGAACAATACATTGCATTTAATGGGCTAGCGTTTGCCACACAGACAGCTGAATAGCATAAATGTTATCTATTTCACTGATTTATCCTTCCTTAATTCAGTTGTTATTCCCCCTTGTAAGAACAAAGTAATGCTTGTATTTTATATCTCTCTGCACAGCAATCAAAATGTATAATTATCCAAGGAAGAAAATATGCAGACAAAAAGAGAAAGAATTTGTTGCAAAGTTTTATGGCGATTTCCTTCTTCCACACAAACATACTCAATGTCCAAAAATCATTATTTTCAAATAATTGGGTTTAAGTCCTGTATTGCAACAAACCCAACAGTGCTTACACATCCTGTTGATTTTGTAGTATAAAATGACCTACTTCTTTTACCACAACAATAATGAACTATAAAAGCAGAGTTACTGTCTGCAGATTTTTCTGATAGTCTCTTCAATTGTCAATTATTATCTCATAGAGAGCCACTATCCACAAGCTACTATGGGAAATCCAGAGAAATATACAAATATTTTGTTGTGGACACAACACTGAAGTTTTGTATGATCAGAAAGGAAAGCAGTTTTACATACATTACTGCTCGGCAGAAAATGTCAAGTACATATCCTTAAAGATCCCCCAATTAAGAAATCTGTGATGTTATAGGGTACATGGAGTAAGTAACGTCCTATACAGATCGTGTCAGAGCCTTTTCTCTGTATCATGTCTCCTCCAGGCTGTTGAGAGATCATCTATGCCTGGCATATAAGGCATTGTCAGACTCCACCCTGATAGACCTCCTGCATACCTGCAAAACAAACAGCACCAGAAGTATTCATTTTAAAGATTAAACCTTGCCTGTTATACAAATAGGACCTGCCAGAGAGACAGATATGTATCCCAGAGACTATCCCTTCTCTTGAATACACTCCTCATCCATGTGAAGCAGAGTTCCTGCCTAACCCAATTCAAGTGTAACTTGGACAACTGGATGGAGAATAGGAAATTCTTCCCTGATTTGGCAAAACTGTTTCTAATGGACACAGGCAGCCTGTAATTGGTTTATCTCCCAAGTCCCTGCTTGTAAATGTTTCATCTCCCAGGTCGCTGCTTACACCAGAATACCAGAACTTGTCAGATGTTTGGGAGGCATAGCTAGACTTAAAAAGGCCCTTGTGATCATTAGCCTGGCATGAACCTATGAACAAATGAAACAAAAGCTTCTTAAGAAAGTTCTAATATAATTAGGAAATGCTCTGTTTTTTAAGGGACCTGCATGTTCTTTGTCTCCATAGCTTTGACTCCCTGAAGTAAGCCTTGTTTTTTTAAGTCAGTTGTTGACCTTGCAAGTTCATACACAGTTTTAGATGCCTGACAAAAAACAGTGTTCCACATTACACCCATTATGTACCACCAGAGATCAGCTACTAGTAAAATCACATCTTATTTTAAGGTCTAAATAAAACTATGCAAAGGCAAGATCAGCAGCTCAAAACAAAATACTTTCGGCTAAACCATTGCATCTCATGTCAGTGCAGAAATACATGAATTACAAATGTCCCTATCTCTGTTACACTTATTAATCAGGATTAATTAAAATGATTAAATCATGCTTATATATACTACTTTTAAGAGTTACCCTGAAACTGAGTTACTTTACTGACTAAATGCAAGTAGCAACTGTCACTATCTCTTTATTTACAAAGGAACGTAATAAAGAGTATACTTACTTTAGTTCTGCACCTTCACTCTGTTCTTCTTCTAACTTCTTTTCTTTCTTCTTCTGTTCTTCCTTCAGGCTAGCACAGGCTGCACAGCACAGCTGACAAAATATTACCACCCAAATAAAAAAAAATTAGAATCCAATGCCAAATTAAATTATTAATAAAATCGATCCTTAATCACAGTCACGACTCACGAATCAATCCACAAGCCCACAACTGACTATCTGATTCTCGTTCTTTTCCCAGCACATAAAGCCCGGGAAGAGAGCGACAACCAGTCAGCAGCATTTAGCCCAGCAAGCACGTCATGACGTGCCTGCGGACGTCACAGTCCGAGCCCCTTCCAATTCTATGCGGTTTGGAACCGCATAGACTTCTGGGCATCACAATGATGCCTTAATGACTCCACCGGGCTGCAATAAAAACAAAAAAAAAAATCTATTTAAAACCACCGCAACCTGAGGCGGTTAAAGTGCGCATGCGCGTACTTCCGAGTCGCGTACTTCCGAGTCGCGGACTCGAATTTCACATTTAAACAAAAAAAAACAAACATCTGCTAGTGTCAGACAAGAAAAGGTATTTTTTTTTACATTTTCTGCTTTTTAGCTGAGGGGGCTGCAGTCCGGCAGTCCGATGCCACGAGCCGCCCCTGCAGAAAACCCAGATCAGTTTATAGCTAGCTGTAGCTTCAAATTCAGAAGAGAAATACTGAAATGTGCAATAAAATGAGAGCCCATTCAGAAACAGATTTAAACAATTAAGCTTAGTACAGAAACTACTTGAAAAGCACTGCAGACTGTAAAGGATTCCAATGATAAAAATGCCTTCAGTTAATAACTTTAACTTCAGATTCGGAACAAACACAACAGGAGCCACACAAAACTTATTTAAATGGTAAGATGAGTGCAGTTTTATAAATGCAGTTTAATTGTACTTCACTGGATGCAAAATGCAGTCTAAATGCTTTGTTTCCAGTCTTCAAAAAGTCCTAAGACCTGCAAACACTAGGCTATCAGTTTGCCGACTATTATAAGCCTAGCTAATAACCAGAGGTCAGAATAATACCCTGTATGTGTTATCTTTGAGATGAGACTATAACAATTATACCCCCCTGAATTTTTTAAAGGTATCATGGGTTGAAGGGGTGTCTGGTTTGAAATTCATTTTGAATGATATGGATTTATGGTCAAGAAGGGACAGGGTTACCCAAGGGATGGTGCAGTATGCTTCCCATATTGGTGAGGACTAGGTCCAAGACGATAATTCCTGTAATGGGTAATCTTGAGTAACCATGTTAGGACATTTGTATTGACTAAGTCTAAGAAACCCTGTGCTTGTGCATTAGTGATGGTGTAAGTTTCACAGACAGTAGACAGGTAGTTAACATTTACCTAGGAAGATGGTATTGGGATTAAAACTGAGATTTCAGCTCTTGTAGAAATGCATTGTGGCTTTCTTTGGTCACTGGGGATTCTGTAGCTAGTCCGTATGGATCATAGGAGGTTACTAGGCTGTCAACCCAGAGGTCATTTCAAGCCTAGCTGTTTCATCCCAATGTAATACCATAGATACTCTAGTCAGTACCCAGGATTGTATTTAGTAATGACTACCCATGTCCAGGAGGTTTGTGGGCGGCATCCCCAGTGAGAGTTTACAGTGACTCATCCAGATTCTATTTTGAACAGTGTTGAAGTGCTGCATGTCACATGAATTGGAAGCCTATTCCAAAGAAGCTGCAGTCAGAGAGAAGTCTGTCCTTTCAGCACATACTATTCAAGTTGCAGGCCATATTTAGGTCCCTGGAATGGGTGGCTGTAGTCCAGTTTGATTTACAGATGTGAAGCAGATTTATTAGTTTGGAGTTGGAGATTTCTCTGTAAACCAGGCATAAGTCTCCCTTAAGAAGTCTATATGGTACTGAGTAAAGTGACAGGGACTTCAGTTGGTCTGTGTAAGGCACGTGCTGGAGTCCCTTCATCTTGGTTAGAGACTTCTGAGGTCTTTCCAGTTGTTGCAGGAGCTTTGTGTGGTATGTGCCGAAAGGGGCATTGTACTCAATTATGAGCCTGAATAATGACTAGTATAGAGGGATGTTATAACCTCCTTTGCTCTACAGGCAATGCCTTTGCTAATCAAGTGTGGCACTTAGAAAGCCTTCCTTACAACAGTAGACACATGGTGGTCAAAGTTAAGGTCGCAGTGCACTTGTGGTGCCAGATCTCTTGCCACTTTGTAGGTACATAGGGTATTAATTTGATAGTGTGGAGGGACATTGTTTTATCAAAGGGAATGATGATGCATTTCTTTGCATTCAGTTTGACACCGAGACTAAAGACACCAGTCGTTGGTCTGCACAAGATCCTGCTGAAGTCTTCTGACATCATTTGGGGATTCAGTAATGGCATCCAGTTTGCAGTCATCTGCAAACTTGGTCAGCCACAGCCCCTTAGTTTTGGCCTGAACTTCTGAGAAGTATATATAAAATAGTAGGGGGCCCCAGCACTGATCCTTGTGGCACCCCACTGGTGACAGGTCTACTAGTTGATGTGGAGTCACCTACTTTGATAGTGTGACCCGTTTGTGAGCCAGTTGGCAACTCATCTTACAACAAAGGGATTTGCATTCAGTTTACTAAGTTTAACAGTAATACGTCAATATGGGATTGTGTCAAAGGTCTTTGCCAAGTTGAGGTATGCTGTGTGCACAGATTTCTCCTTTTCAGTGGCCCTGGTCACATTTTCGAAGAAATCCACCAAGTTTAACAGGCAGCATCGGCCCTTGATGAAGATAAATTAGGTCAGATCCAGGGTTTGGAGGTCACTTATGTCTTTATGAGATCCATCATGATGCGTTCCATGGCCTTACAGATGAGGCTGGCCAGACTTATTGGTCTATAATTTGCTGGGTCTGTTGCTAAGCCATCTTTATGAAGGGGAATAACTGTTGCTATTTTTCATTTTGCAAGAATAAAGCCTGTGGTTAGGCTGTGATTGAATAGGGTACTTAATTGTGGTGATAGTTCATGTTTAGTTTTAGAAGACAGCCTGGGATGCTGTCTAGTCCCATAGAGACTGTTTTTTTTGCCTTAGACAAGGCTTTAATAACATGTCCTTTGGATATGTAAGGTGGGGGAGAGTTGGGTGCAAGGTTTGTGATAAGTTTGGAGGGCATAAGGGAGTGAAATTTTTGCCAAATCTGCCCAGTAGTAGGTTTGCTATCTCTGCGGGATCAGTGTGTATGATGCCATTAGTCACTAGTTAGGCACATGCTTGGGTCCTATATTTTAGGCTATGTATGTAGCTGTTAAAGGTCTTAGGGTTATCCTTGGCAGTGATTGCTAAGTTTTTTTCAAAGTTACCCTTAGAGGATTTGACATAGTCTTACTTAATTGCTGAGACTGAGGAGGGTGGTTTACCATTGCTGGGGCCTCGCGTTAGTTTTCTTAGACAACAACCTTTTGCATTTGTTGTAAAGTTTGTTGATGCTGGGTGTCCACCAGGGCGTCTTGTTTTTACTTGGGGCTCTGACTTTGATCCTTTGTGATAGGGGACCTTCCTAGCAGTGATTTGGACATGAAGCTCTAGCACGTCAAGCTGCTTTAAAAAGTTTTGATGCAAGTCTCTCATGGATGAATATTGAGGCTTACACATTTTTCTCCATCCTGCATAGTAGCTGGCCTAAAGTTGCAGAAGAAACTGTTGTCCAAGGGTAAAAAGGCATAAATTCCCAATTGGAAAAACTCCGTCCTTAGCCTCAACAAGCAAATTAGATCACTAGTGAAAACCTCCAAAGCCAGTTAAGAATTGAAACTAGCCTCCGAAACAAAGGGCAGTCACAAAGCCTTTTTCAGTTAAGTCAGGAACCTCCATGGAAATCCCAGGTTTGTTCCGAATTAGTTCTTAATGGTAGCACTTACACTGATCCTGTTGACTTAGCCAACCTACTAGCAGATAGGTTCACTGCAAACTTCACCCCCCCCCCCAAGGGTCGTTCGACATCTCCGAAACTTGTCCCGCACCTCATATCTCCACAGATCGTATCAAAGGCCCTATCCAAGGTAAATAACACAGTTTCCTTGGGACCTGATAGTATCCTGGGCTGTATTCTGCACCATCTCCAGCAAGAACTAGCCTTGCCATTGAGCAAATTATTCAACCATAGCCTAAGTACAGGCTTCATTCCAGCAGAGTGGAAAACTGCCATTGTCATTCCCTTGCACAAAGGGCTGACCCTGGAAACTATTGCTCGATTAGCTTGACAAGTCTGATATGTAAGGCCATAGAACATATTATTATGGACCTCATAAACAAGGACATATGCAATCTCCAAGCACTTGATCACACCCAGTTCTGATTCATCAAGGGCAGATCTTGCCTGTTGAACCTGGCTGACTTCTTTGAGACTGTCACAAAGGCCCTGGATGAGGGAAACTCTGTACATACAGCTTACTTCGATTTTGACAAAGCATTTGACACAATCCCCCACTTGGGCATCATTGAAAAGCTAACACAACTTGGTGTAAATCCCTATTTCATCAGATGGGTAGTCAGCTGGCTCACTGATAGGACCCACAAGGTCAAAATAGGTGCCTTTACCTCTGACAGCAGACCTGTCACTAACGGTGTTCCCCAGGGACATGTCCTGGAACCCTTGCTGTTTGGCATCTACTACTCAGAGGTCCATCAAAGACAAAAGGCCTGTGGCAGACCAAGTTTGTGGACGACTGAATGTTGGGTACTATCATTGATTCCACAAATGATGATAAAATACTACAAGAGGGTCTTACAGCAAAAAATGACTGGTGCTAAAGTCATGGCCTTAAGTTAAATGCAAAAAAATGTATCATACTATTTGGCCCCTACTGCTTAACATGTCAACAGCATACATACTAAGCATACGACCTGTGGTGAAAGACCTGGGTACACAGGTTGACAACAGTCTCTCATTCGACCATCCATATAGCAACAGTGGTCAGAAAAGCTTTTTACTTGGTTCATTTCATAACTAAAGTGATTGCATCCAGAAAAAAAGGTCATTATCTCTCTCTACTCCTCCCTCATTAGGCCAATAATGGAGTACAATGCCCCATTTAGTATGTGCCTCTCATAGGTTCATAGGTAGGTTCTAGGCTATCGGCCCAAGGGCCTAAGTAAGCCTAGCCAACAAGGTTCCCTGGCTTACGCCACCCAAGAAAGTTATTTTCCTGTGCCATTGTTGAGCAGACCCACAGAAGTGATCCCCAGGGTGTATTTCCTATTTCCCATCCACTCATCAAGATTTTTCTTGTAGAGTGCTAATGAGGAACTTTGTTTGACATAGATGGGGTAGCTTGTTCAAGAGTATGAGAAGTCTCTGGGACAGGACTCTATCCCTCCAGCATGTCCTGTTTATGGTGGTGACAAGGTTTAGGTCCCTAGAGCGTGGGAGGGATTGGGATTTCTTTATCATAGGTTCATAGAATAGTACTAGGCTAACTGCCCTTGTGAGCTATTTTAAGCCTAGCCAGCTATCCCTTGTGAGACTCAAACCCTGCACCTTGTGTTTGTAAGACAAACACCTTAACCATTAGGTCACCCTCCCAAACCAGGTGTAGCTTGTCCAACAGCTCTGGGTTTGACATAGCTTTGTTAGGCAAAGATCACCTCAGAGTAGGCGATATGCTATGGAGTAAAGCTGGAGTTTTTTGAGACAGTCAGTATAGGGCATCTGTTTGAGGCCAGTAATCCTCTTTGTGAGGTACTTTTGTGGCTTTTCCAGCTGCTGCAGATGTCTTGAGGTACATTCCAAAAGGGGCGTTGTACTCTGTAATAGGTCTGAGTGTCGAGTAGAGGGGAACAATGACCTCTTTTTTCCTGGATGGAGAACTCTTTTGTGATGTGTGCCACATAGAAGGATTTCCTGACTACTGTGGCGATGCGATTGTCAAAGGAGAGACTACTGTCCACCTGGGTCCCAAGGTCTCTTGTCACACATTCGACGTTAAGTAGACTGACGCCTATGTGGTAGTTCATGGGTACAGAGTTTTTACCAAAAGGGATGACAGTGCACTTTTTGGCATTGAGCTTCAGGCCATGGCTCTGACACCAGGCATCTGTCTCAGTGAGGCCCTTCTGTAGGATGTCCACATCATTTTGGGACTCTACTATGGCTCCTAGTTTGCAGTCATCTGCGAACTTGGTTAGCCAAAGGCCTTCTGTGTTAACCTGTACTTCAGAAAAGTAGATACCAAACAGGAGAGGTCCCAGGACTGAACCCTCTGGTACTCCACTTGTCACTGGTTTGTAGTCCGATTTGGAGTCTGCAACTTTTACAGTGTGGGTTCTGTCAGTGAGCCAGTTGGCAACCCATCTTGTGACGTAGGAATTTATACCCAGTTTAGTGAGTTTAGGTATAATTCTAGAATGGGGGATGGTGTCAAAAGCCTTGGCGAGGTCAAGAACCACCTTACCCTCATCTACGGCTTTGGTGACTGCGTCAAAGAAGTCGATCAGGCTCAGGAGGCATGATCTGTCTTTTCACAAGCCCGAACTGGGTGGGGTCCAGATTTTGGAGATCACCAGTGTCTTTGTTTGAGTTCCATGATGATACGTTCCATGGCCTTACAGACCAGACTCGTCAGGCTAATACGGCGATAGTTCCTGGGATCAGTGATGGCTCCCCCTTTGTGGAGTGGGGAAAACTGTTGCTGTGCACCATTCAGTGGGCACAAAGCCTGATGTGAGGCTATGATTGAACATGGTGCTTAGGTGGGGAGCCTGTTCATTTTGAAGTTAGTGTAAAACACAGCCTGGGATGTTGTCCGGTCCCATGGATGCTGTGTTTTTGGCTTTAGAGATTGCAACTTCTACCTGCGTAGCTGTGATTACAGGGGCTCTGCATTCTTCCTGTATAGATATGGGCCTTTTAGGGGGGTAAAGTTAGCACTGAACCTATCTGCCAGGATGTTGGCAATATCAGTTGGTTCTGTAATTTTTGTGCTGTTGTGCTGCAACTCAGTGCATATCTGGGTCTTGCCACTGAGATTCTTGACATAGCTATAGAATGCTTTGTGGTTGTCCCTAGAATCAGTGACTGTTTTGTTTTCGTAGCTAGCTTTGGAGGATGTTATTAGGTATCTCAGCTTCTTACTGAGGCTGACCAGAGAGCTCCTCCACTCATGGCGTTTTACTCTGTCTTGCAACAGTTTCTTTCTTCTGTTGTAGAGTTTGTTTATGGCAGGGGACCACCAGATTGGCTTCCTTTTTTTGGAGGATAGAGTCTTGGTTCTGTTTGGGATAGCACGATCCTTGCACTTGTTTAAGTGCTTATAGAGTGCATTTGTGTAGGAATCTGCAGTCTTAACTGTATTGTCCATCTGCATGGGTCTCATGAAATTCACCACATCTGTCTTAAGCATGAACCAAACCCTGTTTAGTTCCACCACCCATCCTTAGCTTTGGGATTCAACCCAAGTGTGATGACTGCAGCAGTGTAACACGATGAACATAGTACAGTTTTGTACCTACCATAAATGTAGATGTTAGATTGTTCACACTGCGGCAGTCCAGGTTACCCTCCCTCCATCCCCTCTGACCTAGCTGAACTTTTCTATAGCTTTTCTATCCTGTACAACCTTTGTGGTGTATTTGCTTGTAACTGAAGGTATTTTTTTTATTCCTTTTACATGTTTTATTAGCAATATGTATTGCCTACCTACTTGGGGGCACCTGACATCTGGGGCAAGAAAAACTGAAGAAAATGGCATTGGATGCCTCTTAAATACCCCTGGTGCACTGACGTCAGGGAAGAAGCAACCGCAACCGACGCCGGACCAAGACTTTGGAACTCTGGCCGACTGCGGGACCGCCCGACGGCAGGATAACCCAAGTGTGATGACTGCAGCAGTGTGAACACTCGAACATCTACATTTATGGTAGGTACAAAACTTTACTTTTTGATGGTTTTCATTAAAACAAAAGTCTTAAATTGTGACATATGTTCAAATGGAGATGAGAAGAAATGAGTGTATAAAAGATCAGCCTGCCAAACATTAGTATATGCATGTAACACAAAAGCTGGAAATACACATTCTAAAAACCATATATAATAGGTGGGAACAATAGCTTTTTATTGTGATGGCTATCCTGTCCATATAATCCTAGAATGTGAATGGCCTTACAGGTATATATAAAAAGGAAAGAGTAGTGAAATTATATTAAGAAATGCAGAGTGCGAATAGCAATGTTGCTGGAGACACATTTGGAAAGAAATAGGCATGTAAATTTGATAGAGAGGATTTCAGGATGGATATTCAAAATATCAGTGACTGAGGAAAAGGGGGGGTAATACTAATTGCTACAGGGGCTCAAATTGTGGTAAATGAGGAAAAGACAAAAATGGTAGATTTGTCGTAATAAGGGGGTATTGGCAAAAGGGAGTAGGATTACAATGGTATGTATTTTTATTCCACCGAAAAGTGCTATTACAGAATGTAAGACAGTTTTGTGAGAAGTCAGCTTTCAGCAAGGAATATTTGTAGGTGACGGATGGAATTTAATTTGCAATAATGGGGATGTATCAGGGGAACCTAGCAGGGACAATGTAACAAAAGAGGATAGATTTATGAGGAAATTTTATGTAAATATTTGGTATGGAATATGTGATTTCAGTAGTAGGAACTCTGACAGAATGTATATATAATTCCCCAAGGTACAGTAATTGGACTAGATAGAAATTGTATTTCACTTGAACATGTGCATTTAATTGAATCTTTTGACACATCCAATAGCTGTTTCTGATCATGCCCCAATAAAAACTGAGATAAAAATGCAGGCTAATGAAGTAAAAATAAAACACTGGTGTTTTCCCACTGCCTGTTGAGTGGAATTTAAGGGATGGGTATGATGATGAGACATTAAAAGTGATGTATAGAGCTGGAAGATGTTCCACTAAGAAGGCACTCACCATGCTACTAGAGAAGAGCTGATGGAGACTCGGAGTACGCCCAGTGTTTGTGAAGCCGACAGATTAAAGCCATCAGGTCATCTAATTTCAATGTTGCTGGACAGAAAAGGGAGATCAGAAGTTCTAAAGAGATTCTTAACATAAGAATATGGAATGTACGAAGCATGAATCAAGGAAAATTGGAAATTGTGAAAGATCAAATGCAGAAAGCCGAAATTGATTTGTTAGGTATTAGTGAACTCAAATGGACAGGACCACTTTCAGTGAAATGAGCATTGGATTGGCTACTCTTGCCAAACATACAGGAAAAACGGCGTGGCATTCCTCCTCAACAATAAGCTTTCAAAGATGGTACTAAAGTATAATGTTATCAGTGATAAATTTACATCAGTCCGTCCACAGGGAAAGACGATCAGTGTCATCTTGATTCACGTTTATGCTCCAATGACAGACATGGAAAATGAGGATGTAGAACTGTTCTACGAAGAACTGCAAAATGAAGAAGATCAATCACCGAAACAAGATCTCGTTATCATTATGGGGGACTTCATTGACAAAGTCGGAAGCACACCTGATGATGCAGTGGTTGGAAAGCATGGCACAGGAGAAAGAAAGGAAGCTAGTGATAACTTAGTACAGTTGCAAAACCAACTGTCAAGAATACGCATTTTCAGCTCTACAGACATTGCCATTACACATGGACCTCTCCAAATAGTATGCATCAAAATCAAACTGACTACATCTGCATGGCACAGAGATGGAAATTTGCAGTTTTGTTTGCAGAGACTAAACCAGGAGTTTATTATGGAAGCGATCACAAGCTTTTGACATGCAAGATCTCTGAAGAAACTTTTCCAAAAGATACTAGAAAAGTAGCAGAACAAAGATGAGCAACATTTTCTAGTGATGGAGAAAAAGTATCACAAATGAACCGAGAGTTTCAATGTCAAATTCAGAAAGGCAAGGAACGATATTACAAGCATATTTGTCAGAAAACTGAATCAAAAAATGTAAACAGAAAAAAAAAACAGACTAGCTTATCAGGATATTCAGAAATTGCAGCAGAAATTCCAGCCTTGATTGGGAATGCATAAAATCGCCAGTGGAATGATATTGAACGATCCAGAAAGCATTAAAAAGAGACGGAAAGAATAAATGGAAGTTATACAAAGAAGGCACTGTGGATAACACTGGGGAAATTGAACCAGAAACAGACATCAAAAAAGAACCAGATATTTTAAAAGAAGCCATAGCAGCAATTAAACATAAACAGTATTCCAATTGAATTAAAGGCTCAGAAGGTGCTATCGTGGCCCTCACTCAACTGTGTCAACATATTTAGAAGGGAAAAACATGGCCAGCTGACTGGAGAAGATTATTGTTCATACCTATACCGAAGAAAGGTGACACCAAGGACCGTAACTACAGAACAATTGCATTAATTCCACACACCAGCAGAGTATTGCTGAAAATTATGCAACGAAGGCTGCAATCTTATATTGAGCAAGAGCTACAGAAAGTTCAAGCTGTTTTCAGAAAAGTTTGAGGAACAAGAGGTATTATTGCCAATGTTAGATGGATATTGGAGAAGAGCAAAGAATATCAAGAGCCAATATACTTTTGCTTCGTCAGCTACAGCAAAGCTTTTGACTCTGTGGATCACGATAAACTATGGATAACTCTAGCACAAATGAGAATACCCAAACAACTCGGTTGATAGAGCCTTTACGAAAATTAAGAAGCTGCAGTGAGAACTGAATATGGCAACACTGATTGGTTTCCAGTAAAATGTGGCATTAGGCAAGGATATATCTTGTCATGTCACCTGTGTGCAGCCTTTACAATGAAGCCATCTTCAGAAAAGCAAATTCAGAGGAAAAGAGCATCAGTTTTAAAGTTGGCGGACGAAATATAAGCAATCTGCTATATGCAGATGAGACATTGCTCATCACCAGCAGCAAAGAAGACATGCTTTATCTATTGAGAAAAGTAAAACCAAAAGTCATAACATGGGATTGGAACTGAACATAAGCAAGACAAAGATCATGAACACGGAAAATTATTTTGAGCTTGAAGACAGAAGAGAAGTTGTGAAGAATTATAATCTCTTGGGCTCTTTGTAAACATGGAAGCAACTAGCAGGGAAGAAATACTTCACAGAATAGCATGCGTTCACTCTACAATGAAAGCTCTCTACAGAGTATTCAAAAGCAAGGAAATAACACTCAAAACAAAGATCAGACTTGTCCACAGACTCATTTTCTCAGCGGTCAATGCGAAAGCTGGGACAGAAAGAAGATATTAACTTTGGTGCTAGAAGATTCCGTGCTTGCCACAGACCATAAGAAAACTAACAAATTGATTTTGGAAGAGATCAGACTGCCTATGTCACTGAAAGCCCAAATGATGAAGTTGCAACTGTCTTATGTTGGTTACACCATCTGGAGAGAGAGAGGTCACTGGTGAAGGACATTGTTTGGGAAGATTGAAGGAACCAGATGGCTGGACACGTTGACTGCAACTATAGGGATAATGCTGGAAGGCCTCGCTAGAGTAGCATGGAACAGACTTTTTTTGGATCTTTGATTCATCAAGTCACTAGGACTCAAACCCATGTCAATGGCACCTAAAGAGTAGAAATTATTCAAGTTTTTCAGGACGATAGAAATATTTTCATAAGTTATAGTTAATAACTGGGATAAAATAAAATAGTTTAAAAATAGGGTTGAAATAGAGAGATGTGGTTAATTAGTAACAGAAATTATGTAGAGGGGATGACAAAGGTTATAAAGAATTGCAGAATAAGAGGAATCTCACGGCACAAGAGGAGGAGCAAATGCAGAATGCTAGAGAGAAAAGAAGGAAATATCTGGGTAATGTGCATGAATTTAGAAACATTGCAGTTAAGCAACTATTTTTTGATAACTCCACAGCAGAAAAACTTTTAGAAGGAAAACTTGGGCAACAGAACGTTGAAAGGGTTGTTGCCAAACACTGGGAACCTATAACAAGAAAAATTACCAGAGATCCTCTAGAGGTTTTACAGGGATTCTGGAAATTTATATGAAAGTTTATATAAGTCAGAGAAATGTGGAAATCAAGAGCAAGTACAAATGGAAATATTTATGGAAGACTTAATTATGCCAAGGTTAGAGGTAGATGAGGCTTAACAAATAGTTAAAATGGGAGGTGATGAGCTAAAAACTGATGTATAATCTATCTTCAGGAAAGTTTCCTGGAACAAATGTATTCCTGTGTACGTTTGGAAATGGGGAGGGAAGAAAGTGGTAAAGCTCTGGAAGATTTTGTTTGGCAGTTTTTTAAAGGGAGAAGTACCAACTTCTTGGATGAAAGTTGTGGTGGCTGTGTTACCTAAAGATAGCAGTCTCTTCAGACTGACCCAGCTTCATACAGGCCCATTTCAGTTTCAAGCCATGTTTATGAAGTTGTTTGTATTAGCTAAAAGAATGGCAAAGGTGTTGCCAAAATTGATAGATGTGGATCAGTGTTTTTTTTTTTGGAGGGAAGGCAAAAATATTTGATAACCTTAATAGGGCAATGATGATCCAGAGGTAAGCAGAATGCAAGAAAATACCCTCTGTAGGTGGGTTTTGATGCAGAGACGGCATTTAACAAAATAAACTGGGATTTTATGACTAGGGCAGTGGAAGCATTGGCATTCCCTGATAAAATAAGGTTAATTAGAAGGATTGGAGGCAAAAATTAAAGTGCAAGTGTTCCTCTCAGATAAGCTGTGTTTGAAACAAGGAACCAGGCAGGGATGCCCCTTTTCCTTTATTGTTTACTTCAGGGACATTGGCAAATGAAATAAGGTACTCAGAAATACAAGGATATAATTGGCATGCTAATCTAGAAAAGTTGGCTTTACTTGCAGATGATACTCGTATACCTGATAAATCCAGAAAGAGTACATCTCAGTGTTGTGGAACATTTTGAGACAGTTTCACGTCTTTTCACTATATAAAATTAATGAAGATAAAACAAAGGCTGTAGAAATAAATTATGTACCCACACATGAATTGGTCCAGCAATACCCATACTTATGGGGACATAAGATGAAGTGTTTAGTATGGATTAAAAATATTTCTGGTATGGAATCTAAGGATTTCTGGGAAGAGACTAAAAAGATAATGAAAAAATTGATAAATGTTTAAGTCTGTTAATGGAGATAGTATGATACAAGCAGTGAAAATGTCTCTCTAGTTTTATGCATGGGAGATAGTATGATACAAGCAGTGAAAATGTTCATTCTCTTTAGGTTTGTGTATGGGAGATAGTATGATACAAGCAGTGAAAATGTTCAGTCTCTTTAGGTTTGTGTATGGGTCAGGCATACGTTTAGGGAGAAGTTGAGGGCAATAATAAAGAAATGAAGGAATTTATCTGGAAGGGAAAGCAGGCAAGAGTTAAGTGAGGTTAGTTGATCCTTCCAATAGAACAAGGTGGTTTAGGTTTACTTGATTTGAAGGGATATTTTAGAATTGCTCAGTTAAGGGTCATGAGAAAGATTGGGATTTTGGATTCAGTTCCTTGAGAATAACAACCATACAGAATATTATATTCATAAGGTAGTGGAAAATATTCTAAGAACTAAACCAATACAAGAATGGAGAAAGGAGATTTTACCAATCTGGATGACTGCAAATATGGGTACAGAAAATAGGCAAGAGGAGGCAGAAATTTACTGGAGAAACCTGGCAAAGGAACCAAGATAAATGGAGTAAGTAACTCTGGGATGAAAAGGTAATAGAGTGGGAAGAGGCCAAGAAGACATTTGGATTACATGCTAGAGACTGCCTTCAATTCCAGGGTTTGATCTCAGAGTACAAGCAAAGAAAAAAAGGATAGGGTGATTTATTTAACATTTATTGACTGTGAAAGTCCAACTAGGATAGAGCCTATTTTCAGTGGAAGCCTGGGAAGAAACGCTCCTGACACGTTTTGGGAATGAGAGGAAACCAGAGTACCCAAAGGAAATGCAAGTGAATGCAGGGAGGACATGCAGACTCCACACAGAAGGCACCCTAGCCAAGAATCAAACCGCAGAACCTCTTGCTGTGAGATGACAACGTTAACAGTGCACCACTGCGCCACCCATCTTTAAGAACTTTAAGTGAAAGACTTGCTCTGGTGTAAATTTTAATTCAGTCTAGAACAGAAGCAGCTGTTAAAAGTGGGTATTAGGGCATATACAATATTGCACGGTAACAATAAGAATCAATAAGAGGAGGTTAAAAAAAGATTGGGAAGAGCAACTGGAAAAGCAGTGACAAGACAATGATGGGAACACTTATGGCTTCCAAGTATGCAGCCAAGTTCAAGTGGTTTGGGATCTTTGCTTTACTTTACTCACCAACTTAAACAAAAGTGATCTTAACCTGTCTTCCTGTTATAATCGCATAGCTAGATTTGCCACTGGTATGCCTTGTAGAACACATCACTGGAAAAACCTAAACTATATTGGTTTAGAGCTGCCCAGCAAATTAAAGTACAGACTAATAATTGCTCATAAACTACTTAACCAACCAGATAATACACCTGCTTTTAAAAATTTTAAAATTTTATATATCATCACCCCCTATAAAAATCCTAGACCGCTTCGATCCTCTAACAAACTACTAATTCAGACTAGCAAAATTAATAACACAGCCGGTGATTCTCTCTTTGCAAACTCTGTAAGTAGATCCTGGAACTCTCTTCCAGCTGATATTACCTTACTTTCCACCTTAGGTCAATTTAAAACTAGACTCAAACAACATTTGTCACTTAACTGGCTATGTCATTGTATCAAGCCTGGCTAACTCTCTCTAGAATGTGTAAAAATCTGTTAACCAGTTTACTGTGTAATTTAATTTAATCCTGACTTGTGCTCAGGATTAATTATAACCTGTGGAATTTGTTTAACTTGCTTACTTATGTATTCTCTGTAAATAGTCTGTTTGTAATATGTAATGCTGTATCTGCTTACCCTTGGAGCTTTTCTCCCCGGGCCTCCGCTGAAAATGGACATGCATCCAGTCGGACTATCCGGGTCAACAGATGTAAAATAAAATTATTTACCTCCACTGTAACCTTAGTCCACTTCACTCATCTAATAGATTGGTAGTCAGCTGTTAAATCCAAAAACTTTACCGGAAACTGTTTGCCAGTTCTGTTGGTAAAACTTGGAACTCCCTACCTGTTGACAGCACTCTAGAGACCTCCCTAACACAATTTAAGAAAAGTCTCAAAGCAGTATTTTAATTCTCATTGGCTATGTTCTTGCCCTAAACCTAAATCTTTGGAAATACTTGTGTACTGGTACTATTCAATCTGTTATTTTAAGTGTGCTACACCATAAAATTGTTAGATTGTATAACTCAAATGTCAACCGAGTCTGTAAACTTTGCTGTATGTGTAGTTTTGCCATGTTTGCCTTTGTAATTATCTTTGGAGCTTTTCTTCCTGGGCCTTCGCTGAAAATGGACATGTATCCAGTTGGACTATCCCGGTCAAAATGTAAAATAGTGTTTCCATCTGTGTTTTTATACCCCAAGCAGACTTCAAATAATTTTTCTTCAGATAGATAGCATATGTTTGAGCTAAGATGGAAGAAGAAAGAGGGCAATTGGAACATAGGTTTTTGGAGTTCAGTGAATTGGCAGATTTGAAAATTTGTCTGTAGAGTACTGTATCAGAAACACTGGGTGAGCAAATAGCTATACGTAAGGAAATTATTCTTTTTAGATGGGATATAGAATCTGAATTGCCTAAACATAGTAAAGCTTTTTAAGTTTAATTTTGTTGGTTGCCAAAAAAGCAATTAGTAGAAAATGGAGATCAGTCTATATCAACTGTATCTGAGGTATAGATTATAAGAGAGGGAAGAGCTGGAAGAGTGATCTCTAGGGAAATTACCTGTAAGTGTCTGGAAACTCTGGGAACAATATAGGCATAATAATGTTCAGGAGAAGGGTGAGTGTCATTTTAAGGGAAGACCAGAGTTTAGCAGTGTTTTGGACTGATGTTAGTAGCAAAGAAAATGTGCTTGATGTGTATTGTATTTAAATTAAAACATGATGTTCATCATGTTACACTGCTGCAGTCATTACACTTGGATTATCCTGCCGTCAGGCGGTCCCGCAGTCGGCCAGAGAGTTCCAAAGTCTTGGTCCGGCGTCGGTTGCTGTCGCCTCCTCCCTGATGTCAGTGCGACAGGGGTATATAAGATGCAGCCGACACCATTTTCTTCAGTCTTTCTTGCCGCGCGGTGCCCAAAACAGAAGCAGTTTGCAAGTGCCGGTCGGTCGACACCTGAGATTTTCATTCCGAATCCAGAACCGAAGTCTTCTAAAAAAGCTAAGTACCCCGTTGGGGAAACTTTTTCTTGCCTCAGACTGATGTCAGTAAAAGTTAATGACTGTATTTCTTGTGGGTAGCAAATACCTCATAAGGATTTCCACTCCTATTGTATTCCATGCCTAGGCCCTGACCACAACGTCACTGGTTGTCGGTTTTGTGCTAGGTTTAACAAGCGCACTATTAAATGTCAGTTTGATTTTGCGACATTATTTTGGTAGAAAATTCAATTATACCATGCCGTCGGAAATTCCGACGACCGCAATGCATAAAAAGGACAAGGACAGGCATCCGAGGCCCAAAACGGACGACGAGGCCTCTTCTAGGCCGGTCGCCGGTTCTCCGGTTTTCAGTGAGGTGCCTACGCAGCCACTGACGACCGCTTCCACAGAACCACAGACCGCCTCCGACTCCCACGTGGAGCTGGCTGGGCCTTCAGATGCTCTAGGCCTTCAGTTTACTGATCCTAAACCTACAGAGGAAACCGAAGTAGCTGAGCATTCCACAGCTACAGAGGGTGTTCAGACCTACCCTGTTAACTATTAAACCCTCTCTTAAATCTAAGACCCCCTTAAAAGCAAAGAAACAGACACAACTCTCTCCAGGACAGGCTTCCATGCCTAAGAAACAGATGCTAAAAATGGCAGAGGACCTGATCACTCTGACCAGGGGATCCCAATCCCCTCCTGATAAAAGGCCCAGGCAGGATGCAGACTATGAATCTTCTGACCAGGTGTCCCTCTCCTCTGACTCTTCCTCGGATCTAGGATATTCTTTACCCCCTTATGAGGATTCTGATGCTGAGGAGTCAATTCCATCAGCCTCTCCGCCTGAGGATTACTCCTTTTGGGAGACCTTACATACCATGAGAGAGCATTTCCATTGGGAAAGCCAGGATTTCTCAGAATCCAAGAAAAGACTCGGAGACTTCCTTTTATTGCCCCAACACAGACCCCTTGCTATTCCACCAGTTTTAGACATTGTGGATGATGTGTACACTGAATCCAGTTTGAACCCGGACTCCTAACCTCCAGCCCCAGTTAAGCCTGATAGATATTACAGAGTCCCTGACTCTCACAAGTTTCTGTACAAAAGCCCTGTTGCTGACCCTGAAACAATTTCTCAGGGACCCAAAGGGATTAAGGTCTCATCAGCAAAAAACCCAGTCCCCTCTGACAGAGATTCCAGAGCATTAGACAGATGGGGAAAAAAGGTATATACGTCTGCAACTTTAGCAATGAGAGCCTTGAATTGCCAGTTTCACATGCTAAAATATCAGCAATTTTTGATGTCTCAGTTGAAACAAAAGATGCTACCAGACTCCAGATCCTCCTAACTTAAAAGAAATGCAGGATTTATTGCATGCAGCTGAACAAGTGGAAAAACATACTTTGCAATGTGGGTTTGATTCCTTAGAGGCCTCCTGTAGAGCAGCAGTTACAGGCTCTGTCATTTGAAGGCATGCTTGGTTAAAAGAACATACCTTACCAGATCATGTTAAGGTCAAATTATTGGATACACCTTTGCAGCGGGATGTGTTGTTTGGAGTTGAGGCAGAGGAGGTATTAAAGAAGATGGAGGATAAGGCAAAATCTATACAAACGGTAAAAGATTTCTTACAGGTTCAGCCTCCTCGTTTTAGCAGAAATTGGCCAACAAAGAATTGGTCCTTTCCAGTCACAGATAGACCTTAAAGGGGCAGATACAGACGTCCAAGAGGTAGAGGTCAGACACAGGGTCCTTACAGGCCTCGACAATGGGGCACACCAGGCCAGAAAGAAGGGGAAGACAGGCCTCAACCTTATAAAAAACAGCCTCGATGACTTACCACTACAGCTGCCAAACAGCTCTCTCTTGGCAGCCCCCTTAGGAGGAAAACTGGCACTTTTCTATCACAACTGGCATTGCATCACCAAAGACAAATGGTTTCTCAACATCGTATCTCAAGGTTACAGATTCCATTGCCACACCTTGCCAAGGTTAAAAGGAATGTCAAATCTGCCACCAAATCAAGGGGCAGAGGCTCAAAAACAAATTACAGCACTCATGGTCATGAGAGCTATTCAAAAGGTACCACCACAAGAGCAAGGACAATGATTTTACTCGACTGTTTCTGGTTCCCAGAAAAGACAAAGCCTGGAGACCCATTCTGGACCTTTCTACACTAAACACTTAACTGGATGTTCCGAAATTCAAGATGTTGACACTACAGCAGCTTCTTCCCATGCTGGGCAAGAAAGCTTGGCTCGTGACTTTGGACTTAAAAGAGGCATACCTGCATGTCCCTATCGGACAAAATTGCAGAAGATACCTCAGATTTCTTGCTGGTTCAATGCACTATCAATTCTCTGCACTGCCCTTTGGCTTATCTACTGCGCCCAGGGTCTTCACAAAGTGCCTGGCACTAATTGCATTTTGCAGGCAAAAAGGAATTCAGATTTAGCCATACCTGGATGACTGCCTGATTCAAGCAGAGGGCAAGGACATTCTACTAAAACATCTGGCGTACGTAAAAAAGTTATTAAGTTGCCTGGGGTACCCAGTAAACAAAAAGAAATCAAAACTAGTGCCCTCACAACAGATAATATTCCTGGGTGCCAGCTTGAACACAACGGCCCAGATGGCTTATCTTATGCCAGACAAGCAAGGACAACTGACTCAATATTTTCAATTTATTATTTATTTATTTATTTATTTTACATTTGTTAACCGGGAGAGTCCGACTGGATACATGTCCATTTTCAGCGGAGGCCCGGGGAGAAAAGCTCCAGGTACATAACAGACACATGAACATTGTTAATGCAAAAAAGGAAGATAGTTGAGTTCTAAATACAATATAAAGATATATCACATCTTGGGAAAAAAACAACAGCAGCAGCATATAAAAAAAAACATAGGTCAGTTACAAAGGCCCAACTCCCTGCAAGAAAAATTCTGCAGGCCTTGGGCTACATGGCATCTTGCATACTACTAATTCCATATGCCAGACTGCATACGAGGAAACTACAATGGTACCTAAAGAGCGTATGGTCTCAACACTGTCAAAGTTTGGAAACAGTTATACAACTAATTCCTTGCCTACAACAGGAGTTTTGATGGTGGTCACAAGCTTGTCACCTTAACAAGGGACAGCCTTTCACTCAACCCACAGCCAGGCAGACACTGACAACAGATGCATCGGATTACGCCTGGGGAGCACACATGGCAGGAAAATGTATCCAGGGCGAGTGGCCCACAGAGCAAAGACATCTCCACATCAATCAAAAAGAGATGCTAGCTGTACAAAATGCGATTATAGCTTTCAAGGACCTACTGTACCCAGGACAATTACTACTAAAGACAGACAACACCACAGTTATGTAGTACATAAATAAGCAAGGGGGCACACACTCCTACCCCCTCTGCAGACAAGCCATGACCTTGTGGAACACAGCTCTAAGCTACCAAGTTCATGTGCAAGCACAATTCCTGCCAGGAGAGAAAAACACACTGGCAAATGACCTAAGCAGAAACATTATGGACCCACACGAATGGGAACTAAACCCACAAATATTCAGAATGATAACACAAAAATGGGGGAGCCCGGACATAGATCTGTTTGCCACCCCAAAGAACTACCAATTACAGAAATTTTGCACAAGGAGCTACCATCCACAAGCGTGGAAAGTGGATGCCCTCTCATTCAGCTGGAAAAAACTACAAGTATACGCTTTCCCACCTTTACCTCTCTTTCCAAAGGTACTCATAAAAGCCAGGCAGGAAGAGCCAAAAATGATCCTGATTGCACCAGACTGGCCACACCAGCACTGGTACCCAATCCTAAAGAACTTAACACAAGAACCACCCTGGATTTTACCACAAATTCCACAGTTGCTGACACAGTACAACAAACAGATACTTCACAGCAAGCTAAAGACCTTAAACCTAGCTGCATGGAAAATTCCTTAGTGAAGCAAGCAATGCCTCTCTTCAAAGCTGTTATGGATGTCATTCTGGAGGCCAGAAGGCCTAGCACCAGGAAAGCATACTCGGACAAATGGAAGAGATTCTGTGCCTGGAACCAAGCGCACAGCCTTGACCCTCTAGTCCCAAACATTCCTCAGATACTGCAACACTTAACTGAGATGCTGGACAAGGGCCTTTCTTTTTCATCCATCAAGATCCACGCCTCAGCTATCTCTGCTCATTACAACACGGATCCACCAATTTTTTCTAATCCTTTGCTCAAACAATACCTCAGAGGGGCTAAAAACATAAGACCGCCCTGTAGAGCACCTACACCTACTTGGGACCTCAACTTTGTTTTGGAAAAATTAACGTTACCTCCTTTTGAGCCAGCTAACACAGCAGAATTAAAATACATCTCTTGGAAAACTGCTCTGCTACTGGCAATAACATCAGCACGAAGAGTTTCAGAATTACAGGCACTAATGGCAGTGGAACCTTTCCTCATCTTCCACCAGGACAGGGTGTCCTTAAGAACCAACCCTACATTTATGCCAAAGGTGGTATCAAGTGTGGCTCTAAACCAAACTATTCACTTGCCAACTTTATATCCAAAACCACAAAACAAAGGGGAGAGACTACTACATTCTTTGGACATTAAAAGGCAGTTACGCTTCTACTTGGACAAAACCAAAGCTTTCAGAAAATCTGAGCAATTATTGGTAGCATACGCTGCAGGAGCACAAGGAAAAGCCAATTCAAAGCAGACTATTTCAAAGTGGATAGGACACTGTATACGTTTCTGCTATACCCA